>NC_091948.1:999583-1329166 GCF_041260155.1 Ptychodera flava
CACACGATAGTGACGCTATGTAGCTGTGCAGTATTGAAACTTATCATAAAATGGCCACCTCGTCTAACAGTAACACGTATTGTCGGGATTATCGTACGGAAAAAAGACTGCCAAAGTAAGACTATGAATCTTCATCAGAATTGAACACATCATGATTGTACACGAGTATCAACCGTGAATGCACGTTGAGCTCGGCAGTTACACAAGCATGGTACGCTACATGCATAGCCCTACGAGTATGGCGACTGTGTCCGGCTTTGGCTACGCCGCCTACCGGAGGTGGGAGGCGGCGTAGCCAAAGCCGGACACTCTCGTCATACTCGTAGGGCTAGCTACATGCACTGCCGCGATGCCGATCGTATGCATTCCAAGGCCTATCCCGGAATTTGTTTCACAAACAACCTCAAAGGAGAGCAAACATACTTCTATGGACAATGACGAACACGTTTCTTGGCGAAGCAAAATCAAAACAGTGCAGAAGTACATGAAGTAGGTCATGGCCTTGGACTCTGTGCACGAACCTGATTGAACACTTCAATACCTTTGACCCAAAGTTATTATTCATCAGCACTTCCATGCCATGAGGCAAGGTAGAGAACGTATGTACTCATTTCTGGCGATCGAGCAGTGAGGGAAACAATCAATTACCAAGGATAAAGCTATTTGCTAAACGATATTTTATCTTGAATAGTGAGTTGAATGAGTAATAAAATATCATATTTTTAATGTTCAATACGAGGTTGAAACACGGAGGGACCGTGGTTGAAACCAGAGCTATCCAGCTGTTAGCCCTGCGTACGATGCTGTGTGTTCCGCTACAGCTAATAGCCCGCTCACCACAGCCCTGCAAAGACCCGTACGTAGAGTTGGTGACTTCAAATCCATTTTGGACTTGACGTAAAAAGCCAAATTACTGCCGAAATTCAGCGTTCATGGGCCCAAGTCGTATCCCTGCCTACCTCAGCTACTCGATCGCTTCCAAAATGCCAGTCTTTTATTCTTTTTTCGTAAATAACCGTCGATGTCGGCAACTCTCTCGCTAGCCCTGCGTACGTACGCAGTGTACGCTGTGTGTTAGGAACGCACACAGGAAATGCACAGCGTACAGTGCGTACGTACGCAGGGCTAGCGAGAGAGTTGCCGACATCGACGGTTATTTACGAAAAAAGAATAAAAGACTGGCATTTTTGGAAGCGATCTAGTAGCTGAGGTAGGCAGGGATACGACTTGGGCCCAAGAACGCTGAATTTCGGCAGTAATTTGGCTTTTTACGTCAAGTCCAAAAATGGATTTGAAGTCACCAACTCTACGTACGGGTCTTTGCAGGGCTGTGGTGAGCGGGGCTATTAGCTGTAGCGGAACACACAGCATCGTACGCAGGGCTATCCAGCTGTAGCCAACCTGGACAAGCACATTTCACAGCGCCCTCAAACAGTCGATTGTTTTCACTTGTCATACGCGGCGTAACAGAAAATTAAAACTTTCATAACTTCATTAATATCCAAGCCACGCCCACCAAAACCTTTTCAGTTCTAGCCATTTGAATTCTGAAGATGTCTACCAAATTTGACTGAAATACGTTCAGCCGTTTTTGAGAAAATGGACCAACAGACAGACAGACACACAGACAGACAGACATCGCTGCGACATATGCTCACGTGTTCACACGTGAGCAAATTACCCGAACATCAGCTTCATTTATGATCCTTGACACTCACATATCAGCTGTGCGTAGACCCCAGAAATATTGTGCCCTGGCGGGACCTTGTCCCGCTCTTATTCAGTCAATAACACCAGTCGGCCAGTAGAGGCACACTGATCTGAGTACTTCCGTGGCAGTATACTTGACAACGTCACCTGGCGTACAAAAGCTGGTCGTCAAAATTGCCTTACACAAGGGGTCGAGATTAGGGTTCATGTGACTGCTAGCTTGATTTGACAGCGAGCATTGCAGTCTGTTGTGCCGTCTTTGACTTTCAAGTGTACAATATAACATACATCACTTATCGATCTTCTGACTGACGAGGTTTTGAACTGCAGCCTTATGAACATTGGGGCGAAATAACCGATTCAAATGCCTTTCGCAAACTTGTCTGTGATTTGTGAATGTTTTAGTGGAGTGAAGGCCATGTGAGATGCCTGAGTGTGGTGAACGCGATAGGCGGGGTGAGCGCTATACAAGGAAGTGTATCCCGGAATCCCGAGGACATCGCGACATTGCACTTTTATATGATATCCGATATTTACGGCTACTAGATTATACAATATAGAAGTTAGATTTGCTCGGCTAGATCTATAAGGTGGTGAAATCTCCGATATATATCAGATATTTACCCGCGATTTGACAGAATCTAGTATCGCCTAGTATCGAAGTTAGAGCCCGTCCTTTGAAGTCGGGTTTGACCAGAACAGTATAAGGTGGTGAAATGTCCGATGTAATATATTGGATATTTACCCGCCAGATGACAGAATCTATTATCGCTTAGTATCGAAGTGAGAGTCATAATATATATATATATATATATATATATATAATATATATATATATATATATATATATATATATATATATATATATATATATATATATATATTGGATATTTACCGCGATTTGACAAAATCTAGTATATCCTAGTATTGAAATCTGAGTCAATCCTTTGAAGTCGGGTTTTGTCAAAACCTGCAAGGTGGAGATATGTCCGATATATATCGGATATTTACCTGCGTTTTGATAGAATCTAGTATCGTGTAGTATCGAAGCTAGAGTCAGTCCTTGGAAGTCTGGTTTGACCAGACCTGTAAGGTGGTGAAATCTCCGATATATACCGGATTTTTACCCGCGATTTGACAGAATCTTATCGTCCAGTAATAGAAGCTAGAGTCAGTCCTTGGAAGTCAGGTTTGGCCAAGACTGTAAGGGATTGAAATCTCCGCTATCCGATATTTACCCGCGATTTGACAGAATCTAGTATCGTGTAGTATCGAAGTTATAAGAGTCAGTCCTGTGAAGTCGGGTTTGACCAGAACTGTAAAGTAGTGTAATTTCCGATATATATCGGATATTTATTCGCGATTTGACAGAATCCAGTATCGTCTAGTATCGATATTTGAGTCCCCAAATCGCCGATAAATATCTGGTAAATGTCGGCAATTTCACAGACCTTGCGTGCTGAGGCACAGGGCAAGTCGATCATTCTAGTATTGTTTACTATCGATATTAGAGTCCCCAATTGCTGATAAACATCCGAATCACAGATCTGGCGTACCGAATCATAGGGCAAGTCATTGTACTATCGTCTACCGTATAGTATCGATATTAGAGTCCCCAAATTGTTGATAATTATCGGGTAAATATCGGAGATTCCACAGATCCAGCATACCGAGGCACAGAGCAAGTCATTCTAGTATCGTCTAGTATCGATATTAGAGTCCCCAAATCGCTGATAAATATCGGGTAAATTTCGGCGATTTCACTGACTGGGCGTGCAAATTGCACAAAGCAATTACAGTGAAATTCGATCAAGCTGCAGAACTTCATTAAACAAGGTGTTGTTTTAATCGATGTGCATCAGCGATTTTTACGACATTAACAGCTGGACTTGATATGGTCTTGTTTACATTTTTAATCAGCTACATGCTCTCAGTTACACAACACACCACGGCCACTCCATGCATGTCAGATAGAGAAACATAAACAAATCACCACACCTTGCAATGTCATGTATCTTCCTTTTTATCCGTGATGAACAAGTGAGCGTCCATTCAGACACCTACATATAAAATTACCCGAACATCAGCTCGACACTCACATATCAGCTGTGAGTAGACCCCAGTAACATTGTGCCCTGGTAGGACCTTGTTCGGCTCTTATTCAGTCAATCACAGCAGTCGGCCACCCCTTAAAGCTAGTGGCACACTCCTCTAAGTACTTCCGTGGCTGAGTATACTTGACAACGTCATCCTGGCGTACAAAGCTGGTCGCTGAAGTTGCCATACACAGGGGGCCGAGATTAGGGTTCTAGTGACTGCTAGCTGAATTTGACAGCGGCCATTGCAGTCTGTTGTGCCGTCTTTGACTGTCAAGTGTACAATATAACATACATCACTGATCGATCTTCTGACTGACGAGGTTTTAAACTGCAGCCTTATGAACATTTGGGCGACTTAACGATCAAAACACCTTTCGCAAACTTGAAAGTGCTCGCACTAAGAAAGATAAGAGTAAAATTTCAATTGAATATGTGTGTTGGTTTTTGAGAAGAAAATTTCTAATGATTAACTTGCCATTTTCGCTATATTCAATACGGCGAACAAACCTCCTGACTGACCAAAACGCCTTTCGGAAATTATAAAGAACTACCACTAGGGATTATGAGTGTAAAATTTTAGTTCAATCTGTGTATTTGTTCTGGAGGAGAATATTTTTAAGGATTAAATGACCAGTTTCGCAAAATCAAATACGACAACCAAACCATGTAACCGATCCAAACGTCTTTTGCAAGCTTGAAAGAGATCACACTTTAGATGATATACCGGTATATATAAATTTCAATTGAATCTGTGTGTTTGTTCTAGAGAAGAAGATTTTGAAAGATGAAATTGCGATTTTCGCAAAATCCAATATGGCGGCCAAACCACGTGACCGATCCAAACGCCTTTCGGAAACTTGAAAGAGATCACACTTACGATGATATATGTAAAATTTTAGTTCTATCAGTGTATTGGTTCACGAGAAGAAGATATTTAAAGATGAAATTACGATTGTCGCAAAATCCAATATGGCGGCCAAACACGTGACCGATCAAAAAGCCTTTCGCAAACTTGAAAGAGATCACAATAAAGATGATATATGTAAAATTGTAGTTCTATCGGTGTATTTGTTCAGGAGAAGAAAATTTTTAAACTGAAATTGCGATTTTCACAAAATTCAATATGGCGGCCAAACCACGTGACCGATCAAAATGCCTTTCGCAAACTTGAAAGATATCACACTAAAGATGATATATATCAAATTTTAGTTCTATCGGTGTATTGGTTCAGGAGAAGAAGATTTTAAAAGATGAAATTGCGATTTTCAAAAATTCAATATGGCGGCCAAACCACGTGACTGATCAAAATGCCCTTTGCAAACTTGAAAGAGATGGCATTCGAGATCATACTGGTGAAATTTCAATTCAATCAGTGCGTTGGTTCTATAGAAGAAGATTTTTAAAGATTAAATGAGTATTTTAAAAAATTCAATATGGCGGCCAAGGTCACGTGACCGCATGCGATTTTTATTTGCAAATTCTAAAGACCTTAGGTCATGCTTGCTTTACAAAAAATTTCAAATCGACTAGACCCCTAGGTCTTCTGGAGAAGCCATTTTTAGGTTTTTGGAAAATCCAATATGGCCGCCAGGTCACGTTACCAATCAAAATTTCAAGGGTCAGGTGCACGAGTACTAATTGACACCTACTAGCTCCGCAAATTTGAGAAGTTTTCATTCAGCCGTTTAAGAGATCTAGGTCGACAAAGAATCGGCAGAAGAAGAAGAAGAAAAGCGACCTAGAGGAAGAAGAGGAAGTAGTAGAACTTGAGCAATAACAATAGGGTCCCAGCCGGTCGGCTTGGGCCCCTAACAATGTGTGAGCCTTGTTTCTCTGACCACAAAGATAACATCTCCCCTGAGAACTTAAAAGGAATTGACTGTTATAAAGAAAAGCAGGTATAGTACTGATCACTGTTGATTTGCCAAAAAAGTGTTCTATAATTTAAAGTTGTATATATACTAGACTTTCCATTTTGTTTTCATTCGTTGGAATGTAAAATGAATGTATAAAACCATCCTGTGATATGTGAAACACTGGCTTAAATTTGAAAAATTGCACTGCTACTCCATTTGATAAAAAAATTGATGCAGGTGTGACAGTTGAAATGAAAAATGCTGTCTCTCTGACAAAAAAGTTCCCATACCCACTTCCTGCATACCCCCCCCCCCCCCGAAATCAAATGGGTCTCTCCTTAATATGCGCATGCGCATATAACAAGTTACCGTTGTTTTGTAAGGACCAGCTCCTGGCAAGGACTTTGAAAAATCAAACCGACGCTGTCTTGTTTCTCGGTCTTGTGCGAATTTTGACGTTTTGAAGCTTTTAGCATTTATTTGATGGTTTTTTGTAAATATGAAGTTCACGGTGATTGTATTTTTGTTGCTGTCATGTATTTTTTTGGCACGAAACGCTCCTTCGTTACCGGCGAATCCATTGCTTTAGCGAGGCAATCCCACCGGCGGCCCGTTAGTAATAGCTGTGTGAGTAGCGAGAGAATTCGCTCTGTCCTTCTACCTCCATGTCATAACAAACTAGCGTCGTTTTATGTTGATGTACTGTCCTTTCGACACAGCGATAACTTTAAGTTTTCTGTTGCTTATTTTGGGTAATTTCGACAGTTGTGCATTGATTTTGACATCATTGTTGAAGACAGTGTGTGCTTTAGACTGTCGACAGTCCTCGTGCCTTCTTTTGACCGGATCCGGAGTCACTTGCGGTAGTAATCCAACGTAGGCGATCGAGCGCCGAAGGCGCAAGGTCGAGTGCCGAAGGCACGAGCTTGTATAAATACCGAAAGCTACGCGAGACCAAGCAGTACAAGCGACTGGCGAGAGTCTATGTGTGCTTATGTTGACCGATTTACGCGCACTTCAGAATCACGGCATAATCCGACATGGTAATTTGGCATGATCATCAGATCATACATGATCCGAGATTGCACTTTAGCAAGGTCACTATAACTAATGTTGTTTGTTTCACTGTGGTTTAATACCTATATTTCCACTAAAAGACCATTAGAATTTCCTCCTGGCTACTTTGAAATCGTGCACTGGCATGCATGTAGTTGTCAACATCACTATGCTTGAATGTAGTAGACTCTTACTATGAATATATCGACTGTCACTGCATATTGCATATGTGTGCAAGTCACTCCATATCATATCAAAAAATGTAGTATTGCGACGTTTGAGCTGCCACAAGCCAGAATTTACAGTTTATGAGAAAGTTATCTTACATGTAAAACTCAGTTCTACTGTGAACAAAATGCAAGCTATGTTGCTTAACTATGGTGAATAACATAATATTTTGTACCTATCACCGTGTCAGAAAATCAGAAGGAAACAACCACTCAGACAAACTCTGGTCAGGATGATACTGTCCAATTTTAATATGTCTCTCGGCACACACTAGATACTTGACATTTCCATATAATTGTATATTCAGTTTTTATATTTAGTTTGCTTTTCACCATATTCTATGTCCTTCCCTGCACTACATAATTCAAAATTAAATATTGTTTTTGGCCTATACATACTTGAGGGGTAAGCTTATTTAGTCTCATACATTAAAGATGCACTGTTGACCTTCAGAGTCCAAACTTTTTATCATTGTATTGTAGATAGGTGTACACTCCAAATACTAAGTACAAGTGTGGTGAGTGTAACAAGCAAATGTTTTTTAGTCAATGGCCCAAATTTATTTTCTATTTGATGGACAATAAATACATGTGTAATCAATGCCAACAATCCAGTTTAAGTAATTTGGTTTAGATTAGCCATTGTCCATTATATTACAATAGTTTGTGGCTAAATTTTCTCCCCTTCTGTATCATATAAGTTCACCGTTTCCTGTTTTAGATATTGTGATCCTATTGAGTTCCATCTCTTATTCTTGATTCACTTTCACATTAACTTTCATTTATGTCCAAACAATTTGACTTTTTGCCAGATTTCACATTTATGGCAAATAATAAACAGTAAGGAGGCACAAAGGACGTCGGTGCCCCCGGGCCCCATGTTTTTCATTGTTATGCGTTTTCTATACGCAAAGGATAACACCAAAAGCACTCCCCACGACTGAGCTTAGGCGACAACCAGACGAAATTTGTTGCAACACATTTCTGTCAATCAGTCATTTTGTGTGGAAAGTTTCGGATTCTCTGGGCGTTGTCTGAAAAATCAGCATCGTAGTCCACACGTTATCACGTTAGGCACGTGATCATGTCAGCTGTGCCTATGAATTACGTTGCTAATTTTCAGGCGAGCGATAGTTTCTGAAAGTGAGTGATTGACAGAAATGTTGCGACAAATTATATAAATGCCAACCGTGCACGATCATCGCGTCTCGCTGTTCCCAAATTTTGATCAAGCACACATGCAGCATGGCGTCGAAGCACCAGTCCATGAAAAATATGATTCATCGGTAGAGCTCGTCAGAATCCCGATAATTTAGAACACTGCAGAAGTGTCTGGAAGGTAACTGGTCGTTTAGGCACCAGGTCGTTCCGGCCTCTCAATTTCCGGCCCCAAGTCACTTCGGCACCGCAACCCAAGACATTTCGGCATCTGTGTTTCGATTTTTTTCAAACTATTTAGTAATTGACTGATCCGTCATATTCGTCAGCGTGACCTTTGCGTTCTGACCAGTACTTTAAGCGCATTTTGTGTGAATTTTTCCGTGCTGTTTCGTCATCGCATTCAAACTTTTGCAGTGTCGGCGGCTATTGATATCGATAAACTTGTGTCACAGATTTGAAAATGATATGAAGTTTTTTCTTACGGTCTCTTCCCATGTTCTCACAAAGATTAAAGCATGTACGTGAATGTTAGTTGACACTATACTTTTTAGTACTTTGATTTGTAACATTACGCTCCAGCACTAGTTCCCACAGGTAGCCTTCAGCGGTGCCGAAACGTCTTGGGTTGCGGTGCCGAAGCGACTTGGGGCCTGAAATTGGAAGGCCGAAACGTCTTGGGCCGAAACGACTTGGTGCCGAAACGTCCAGAAACCGTCTGGATAAGCTGCCATAACTCTAACTTTTGGGTTGCCCGATGTGTTTTGACAGTCGCATGTATACCCTTCGCTGTTACGTTTCAACATTGTTCAAGTTGTTCGTTAAACTGTTTTCATTAAAATAATGTTACATCGTACAATCTGAATATGTAGTGTAGGTTTATTCAACGGCACATTGTATTTTGCAGTCAGTTTTTTCATCAATCGAGTGCGGAAGTGAAATTACGCACTCAAATCCAGCCATTACGCAATTTTAGCAGACTAATGCGTATGCCGTACGCGAGGAGAAAAAAGTCACCGCGAACACTGTTTCAGGATGTGTATCTTCGAACAGCATTGCATGATTAATTGATGTTGGCCATCGGCATTGTAGCTCTACTGGTGGGCGAGGTCGCAAAAACCAAACATCACCAACCGCCTCACTGTAGAGCTACAATTTTGCAGCTACTCAAAAACCTACTGAGAAAAATGTTGAAGTACAAGTACTTGAAAACCCTGAACTTTCAACTTTCAAACTTATTTTGTAATTTCTTACTCAATTACATTTCAGTATTCAGATACATTTTGTCCAACCAATGGTCTGCCAATCGCACGAGTTCGTCAGGGAACGATGGAAGACTACAACAGAGCATTGGAGAGTTGCAAAGCAGCATGGGATACATTTGTTGAGGTATGAGGAAAGGCTATGTGTGTTGACATCTGACATTGAAAATGGAAACAACCCTGTGGGATAACTTTGCCAAGTTTTCTCAAAATATGATATTCATAAGAAGCATGTGCCTTGTAAAATCATTCAAAAAGTGTCGTTTTTTCAAAAAATCAGTATGCATTCTCCAGGGCTTTCACAGAAAATAGCAAGATTGTATGAATGTAGTCGCATCAACAACACGTTTCATAAAGACGCACAATGCTCATGCTTTCATATGATAGCATCTTGGAGTAAGACCAAACAGGTAGTCATACACTCTTACAAGGTTTGTGAACTATACAAAAGAATACTTTTCATAGCAAAATATGCAAATTGTTTTTTTATGTTAAAGGGCAGTCCCTCTGTTGTTTCAAACTGTGGAGCACACTTTCTTGTTCTACTTTCAGTTTCTAAATGTGATTTCAAAACAATATCAGCTGTAATTATGTTCTATCATATTGCCATGGTTTTCATTGGATCATCACCTTTGTACTCTATTGTGTTGTCATTTTCAGGTCACCGGTCCGCATCGTGGTGAAATAGTACGTCAGGTCGGCCACGCCCTCAGAGAGAAAAAGCACCTTCTGGGTAAATTGGTAAGCTATTCTTCAATGATATTATACCAGTACAGTAAAGTAATAATCACAGTATGGGAGTTTAAAAATAGCCAAGCTTGATTCATCTCCCATAAATTCTTCAGTAATGTCTGCATGTGTTGCAACAAGTTTTGTGTTTCCAAATTTTGTAAAAATCGAAAATTTATAGTAATGGCATTCATAGAGTGTTTGGCACACAGGCAAATAAAAAGAGTGTTACCTCAATATGTGCCTCCTCAGAGATGCATACATAAATACATCACATGAACTGTGATATCAATGGTACAACGCTTTGTTATTCCCCACGGACACCGTCCTGCGGGACTTATAGGTTTGGTCATGTCCGTGCGTGCGTGCGTGCGTGCGTCCGTGCGTGCGTGCGTCCGTCCGTCCGTTCACGCAGATATCTCAGACATGCCCAGGTCAATTTCTTTCAAACTTTGCACAAGGATAGTACCCTACCCCATACAGATGCACGTCGATTTGTTTCACAATGCGATCAAATTTGGCCGTGTTAGAGGACTTTTTAGTTTTCACCTCCATAGACTCCCATGTATAAGGCAGTCCATAGACTCCCATGTATAAGGCCAAGAAAAATAATAATTTAGTTTCTCATCGTATTCATATTGCAAAAAGGATGCAGTGACACAGTTTTTAGTCCCCACGGATGAAGTCCAGGGGGCTTATAGATTGGGTCATGTCCATCCATGAGTCCATCCGTGAGTCCATCCGTTCACGCAGATATCTCAGATATTTTGACAAAATGTCACGTGACCTTGGTGACCTTTGACCTCAAATATACATATATGTCCATAACTCGGTAACCACAAGTGCTACACCCTTCATATATTGTTATGTAGGTCATTTCCCCCACACTCATCATGACCTGAGTTCAATCAGTCTAGAACATTCCCAAGGTCACTGCCCTTGATGACCTCACAACCTTGAATTCAATTAGTCATGTTTGGAATGTTCTGGAAAGTTGATTAGTTGTGTAAGGGAGATAATTTTAGAACAGTAATTAGCATGTCAATAAAAGGTTCTAGATTGTTCTTACATGCCTTTATAAAGGGACGTGCACAGCTTCCAGTCAGACTTTTGGGATCGTGTCTCTTGTGTGTTACTAAACTCCAGCAGTAGTCATTCTCAAGACTTTTCAAGACCTTCACTGCCAACGCTTGATTTACACTGTGGACTTTGTCCAACTTCAAGCCTGCAAGCCAAAGGACTGTTCATTCATCCGACAGACTATTACAACTCTGAGACTGGAGATTTGCCGTCCCAGCTGATATAAGTAGTCTGTACACTTTTAAAGCTTGTACTCTATCCCTGACTTAGCAATTAGTTTTATTTTGGTAATAAATTTTGTTTAAACGTTAACTGCTGAGTTCACCCTTTTGTTCGTTTTCTCTGCACGTAACAATATGGTATGATGGGACAGCTTATGACACCCCACATATTGTACTTCATTAATTATGCGCATATCTAATTTTGAGAGAGCAAATAGAGCTAGAGGTCTGATTTTTGGTATATAGGGATAACTTAGCAATACAATTTTTTTTGGACAAAATTTCATGTGACCTCGGTGACCTTTGACCTCAAATATACATATTTGTCCATAACTCAGTAACCAAAAGTGCTACAACCTTCATGTATGGTATGATGGGAAACTTTATGACGCCACATATTGTACCTCATTAATCATTCGCATATCTAATTTTGAGCAAGCCAATAGAGCTAGAGGTCTAATTTTTGGTATATAGGGATAACTTAGCACTACAATTTTTTTTGACAAAATGTCATGTGACCTCGGTGACCTTTGACCTCAAATATACATATTTGTCCATAACTCAGTAAACACAAGTGCTACATCCTTCATGTATGGTATGATGGGAAACTTTATGACGCCACTATTGTACCTCATTAATCATTCGCATATCTATTTTGAGCAAGCCAATAGAGCTAGAGGTCTGATTTTTGTATATAAGGATAACTTAGCAATGCAGTTTTTTTGACAAAATGTCATGTGACCTTGGTGACCTTTGACCTCAAATATACATATTTGTCCATAACTCAGTAACCACAAGTGCTACACCCTTCATATATGGTATGATGGGACAGCTTATGACGCCACATATTGTACCTCATTAATCATTCGCATATCTAATTTTAAGCGAGCCAATAGAGCTAGAGGTCTGATTTTGGTATATAGGGATAACTTAGCAATACAATTATTTTGACAAAATGTCATGTGACCTCAGTGACCTTTGACCTCAAATATACATATTTGTCCATAACTCAGTAATCACAAGTGCTACACCCTTCATATATGGTATGATGGAACACCTTATGACGCCACATATTGCACCTCATTAATTATGCACATATCTAATTTTGAGCGAGTCAATAGAGCTAGAGGTCTGATTTTTGGTATATAGCGATAACTTAGCAATACAATTATTTTGACAAAATGTCATGTGACCTCGATGACCTTTGACCTCAAATATACATGTTTGTCCATAACTCAGTAACCACAAGTGGTACACCCTTCATATATGGTATGATGGGAGACCTTATGATGCTTCATACTGTACCTCATTAATTATGCGTATATCTAATTCTGAGCAAACCCATAGAGCTGGATGTCTGTCATACATATGCACATAGATTTGTTCTGTGATACGATCCAATAAGGCTGCCATGTGGCCATTTTATTACGATTTTTTCATGTCCTGAACTACAGCTCAGACATGTATCAAGCAAATTTATTCAAAAGTATTTTTATCACAGACCTAATAAAGAGGCTCTATCCTCTCTGAGGACCTGTAATCAAAGTACCCATTAATAAGTGGGGACTGTGTCATCAACGATGACGCTTTGTTATTTGAATAAATCCATTTACTGAAACTGCTTAGAATTACCTTGGCAGTGTATGAACAAAAAGTGACTGAATTCAAAAACAAATAAGCAAGCAATTTTAATAATTTTTATGCCATCGCATTTCATAGGAATCACTTGAGAATGGTAAGATTCTACCGGAGGGTGAAGGTGAAGTTCAAGAGTTCATCGATGTTTGTGACTATGCAGTTGGTCTCTCAAGAATGTTTGGAGGCAAAGTTCTTCCCTCAGAAAGTAAGTTTTTACCATAGTCCCTGGAGGGACTGTTTTCACTGAACATTAAATATGTGTGTCTGCCAGGTATCAGAAAACCCACTCTTTAGCCAACCCCAGGGCTCGAAATAATACCTGTCTGCCTGTCCCGGACAAGTGAAATTTGGCCTGGGACAAGTAGTTTTGAAAAGTACTTGTCCACGTGGACGGGTAGGTTTTTTTCAGCCTGCAACCAGTATTGTACTGGTTTTATGGTATGAAATGATCAATTGCTGACCTCAATATGCGGTGTATCTCAAGATAGAATCAGAGTCATACTATAGTTCAAAGGTCAAACTCTGCACTGGCAGCAACTTAGATTATTTATAAACTGGAACAAGCATACTTTATCTCAGACCTCCATTTATAGACAACAGCATGGTTGATGGCTTATGATGATAAAAATATGCTTTAAGTTGTTGATATCAATAGTCAAATTTGTCATACTCTGTTACTCCTTCTACAATCCTCCTCAGAGAACACACATTTTCTAGAATTATTTTACTTTGAACTCAGTCTTGGATTTCTAACACAATACAGTTAGCTTGTACAAGTTGCATTGTATTGTAAGTCATTTAACAAGGCCTTCCGTTGTAATTATCAAACCAGTCAAACTTGATATCAGAAATGATGTTCATTGTATTTGTCACATGATTTGCCAATACTCTAAAAACATGAAAAAACACTCAATACCCAATTTGGTATGTGTTAGATCTGTTCATATACAGAATGTTTCATTTACAGTGTTCAGAAAGGGAGCTTTTCTTTTTCAGTGAATCATTTTCTTACAAACCACTATCTCGTATTCTGAATGAAATATTTATGGTTTGTTATTGTCACTTCTCAAGGGCCTGGACACGCTTTGTTAGAACAGTGGAATCCGCTTGGTGTTGTTGGTATTATAACTGCCTTCAACTTTCCTATCGCTGTTTATGGCTGGAATACTGCCATTGGTCTAGTTTGTGGAAATACATGTTTTTGGTAAGTGTCTTTGAGTAAACAACTTTTTCAACATTCAGGAGAGAATCCCACATGTCTGTCGGCCAGTCACAAACTTTGCATGTACTGAAGAAATGAAATCTGTCATGAAAATTATCGAACAACCAAAAATTTGAGATTGTACATCTTACAAACACAACAAAAGTAGGGTAGGGTGAACATTGCAAAATGTAAGCATGTTATTGACCTCCTGTACTTACAACTTGATTTTCTCTATTTTGACAGGAAAGGAGCGCCCTCAACGCCACTGTGTTCTATTGCTGTAACCAAGTGAGTTTACCAGTATTTTAGATTTACTTTATTCACATAAGTACAAAGTAAACCATTTTCAATTTAATTTAATTTTAGTAACCATTTGCCATAAAATAACGGGGAATAATGAAAAATTGCATAAAAAAATCAATTTTGGGGGGTCTTTTATGTGAAAGTTTTGAAGTGTGCCCATACAAGCTGTTTTCCTATGAAGTTCAAACAGCTTTCCCCAGGGGACATTCTATCTTCAGGGTGAAATATACCAATTTTTTCATCCAGCGGGCTATAGTATACAGTAACCAGAATGAATTTGGTGTAAAGTGTGAACAATTTTTGATGAACACTCAGATTAGTGTATTCACATCAATAATCTTAATATAGCCCTAATGTTGATGTTGGTTTGAACTTGAACTTCTCATAGTCTGTAAGATGTCATCTGCACAACAGAGACATTCAACAAAATACAACTTTATGAGAAAAGGAGTCAATGTCATGAACTTAATGTTAAAAATATATGTTCAAAGTGTTCTTAACATTCTATTATCTTGTTGTCCATTTCTTAGACGTCCATGTCATAAGGAGTTTTAAAAGTGATGTATAATTTTTAGGCTGAGCAAACCAATTCAAAATTTGGTGGTCCATTCACCATTATCAATGAAAGTTTAGTAGTTCTACATTCAAGAATTCAATTCCTATGGACTTGAAAACTAGACTTTCATCTTACAAAGCATTTTGATACGTTGTCATTAGACAGACTTTTGCAATGGTAGAAAGTTACAGGTCAAAGCGTAAAGTTTTCGTAGTCCACAATCAAATGTGATGTTTGAAATAACCATGTGATTGCTGTTGGTTTTAGAATCATGGCATCTGTCTTGGAAGCCAACAATGTACCAAGTGAAGTGTGTTCTATGATTGTTGGAGGTGCTGACATAGGGTAAGTCAGTATGATTAGAACTACATAATATGTTGATGCTCTGTGGTCAAGCTGTAATAGCCTTAAAGAGGTGACCTTTCACCTCAAGATCAGTTCAAGACGGTTTAAGAAGGGTTGTCTTGCCAGGTCTTGAAACTATTTAAAGCTCCATAAGCTGTATCTTTTGGCTGTTTTTTCAAAACTTTTGTATAACTATTGTGGTTTCCCTACACTTTCTGCATTGAATCCCTAAACTGTAATTTAATGCCAAGAATTTAGCATATCAACACAACCTATATGTGTATAATGTCCATTGTTATTTTTGAAAATTGTATTCAAGTCCGGACTAGA
Source organism: Ptychodera flava (assembly GCF_041260155.1). NCBI lineage: Eukaryota > Metazoa > Hemichordata > Enteropneusta > Ptychoderidae > Ptychodera > Ptychodera flava. The sequence continues at coordinate 1,015,358 of NC_091948.1, forward strand.
ATTCATTTGTAAACAATAAACAATGGTCGCTACACACATACAAGTTGTGTTGACAAAAAGAATACTCGAAATTTCAGCATGACAAACGGATTAGGGTCAGACACGGTAGTTGATATACAGAAGCGAATACTGAAATACTTGCCTCAAGTTACAGTTTATGTCCCTTTGAACCCATATAAATGAGCTTGAGATTATACTCATTGTCCCTACCCATAGCATGGACAATGTTGTTTTATTTTGATGTATGCATTCACTAAGAAGATACAGATTTTAGATCTCGGAGCTGAAAACCCATCAAAGGTTTCTGTAACGTCCTTCCTGTATACCCCTTGTACTAAACCCTGTATCTGATGATTGACAACTGACACTGTCCTGGTCTCTGCTTTATTTCAGGGCTGCCATGGCGAAAGATGAAAGAATACCACTGCTGTCATTTACAGGAAGTACACCGGTAAGCAGATATGCAGTTTTCTTGTTTGTGGCAGTGGCACTGTACAGATACCTGTCTTCAAAAAGTCTCGTCTGTGGGCTTTGAGTATTAGTTATCCATTGCTAGATCAACAAACTTTCCTGTATGAACATTTCATGATTAAGTGACAAAAGAGTACAAGTCAAAGGAAATACAAAGCATAATTATGTGAATTTATTGTCGATTTTACACTAAGTGTGTATCAGTATTGAACATGCCTGTGTTCTGGTTTGTGTGATCAGGTTGGTCAAAAGGTTGGTGTCACAGTGCAAGAAAGATTTGGCAAATCTATTTTGGAACTTGGCGGCAATAATGCCATTATTGGTAAGTAATTTGTATGCCAAGTGATGACAGACTTTGACTGAGATAGTGGGCCCTGTATATGAATACAGACTTAGATAGGGAACCATGTATGCAAATACAGACTGAGATAGTGGCCCATTTACGTGAATGCAGACTGAGATAGGGAACCATGTATGTGAATACAGACTGAGATGGGGAGCCATGTATGTGAATACAGACTGAGATGGGGAGCCATGGATGTGAATACAGACTGAGATAGGGGATCATTTATGAAATACAGACTGAGATGGGATATCATTTATATGAATACAGACTGAGATTTGGACCTTATATGTGAATACAGACTTAAATTAGGTACCATGGATGTGAACATGAACTGAGATGGAGGAAGTAAGATTTACTGTGGACTGATGTTTAGGGCTATGAAAGTGGATGCTGACCATGACTTTGCCACAAAAATTGGAGAAATTTAAGAGTAAGAGAAATTTTACATGCAGACTTCAAGTGGAACATAAATATTTATCTTAGAAAATCAGAGAGAATTATTTTGGAATACCAACAGATCATAACAGTCACAGACTAATCTTTCTCTCCTTTTTCTTTATTTAAATTAAGTTATGGACGATGCTGATGTAAATATGGTTGTTCAATCAGCACTCTTTGCATGTGCTGGTACTGCTGGGCAGAGATGTACAACTACCAGACGACTGGTAAGATATGTTGGTTGTGTATGAAAGGCCGTCATAGGAGTTTTGTATGGTTAACTTATTACTGCAAGATCAGCACCATAAGTGTCAATTCCATGGTACTAACAGAGATGGATAACAGACGACATATGTATCGTGGAAATGTTACCATGGATAGTGATTAGTTAAACTCTTTGCAAATGTCTCTGTTCAATATCATTTTAACCAAGCTGGGGTTTTTTGAATCTCCTTAATTGCATCTCAAGAATTCCAGTCCAAACTCAAGTTCAAAACAACTAATAATTTTAATTTTTTTGATATTTCAAAAATAAACATCCATGTTCACACTTCTAATGCACAGTAAGACCACAAATAGAAAAAGTTTTGCAAATTTTGGGTGTCAGAAATCAGTTTTGGAAATTACTGGTGCTAGAACAATGAAAATGTAACTTAATAAACACTGTCAACGTTGTGATAAAACACTTGAAAAGACATAATAATGACTCAGACTAAAAGCTGCAACAAAAGCCATGCATGTAACACTGACAAAATTTTTCCAAATTACACCAACAGTCTCGATATCATGCATTAACAAATATGTTACTTTGAACAGCCATGTTTGAACTCCTTGGGAGACTAAGGGTAATCTTTTTGTTTCTTTGACCAGCTGTGATTTACATCATGATAATTGTGTCTGTCTATTTTGCCGTGTAGATTCTGCACGAGTCAGTTTATGATGAAATTGTAGCAAGATTGAAGAAGGCCTATGCACAAATCAAGATTGGTGATCCCTTGGAAGGTAAGATCACAGACAGACACTTTACAGGAAAATAAATGACACTGTGGTTATGAATGGTATGTGTTTGTATGTAAGAAGTAGAACAGTTGTAGTTCAATTTCAACAATAGCAGTGCACCTCACATGTGTATGTTACATGTGTATGTTACATGTGTATGTTACAAAAAACTGTGATTCAATAGATAAAAAAGTGTCACAAAGTGGTAAAAAGTTAAAGTCACCACTACTTCTGGTTGAAATGATGCAAAAATAAAAATGTGTCAATGCAAAGGGAATTGGTTCATTTTATTGATTTTACATGAAATTGATAGACAGCTACAATAATAATAAATTATTATATCAAAAGAAAGCTCTCTTCAAGACCAATTGATTGCATTTTGTTTGATGAAAATCGGTTCAGTACATGCAGAGATATGTCCTGTTGAATTTGATAAAAAACTTCTTCCCATTTAGAAATTATGCCATGGTAGACACCTGTAGTTATCATAACCACCAGGTGACCCCATTTGAACATCGTTTGAGAAAACTAGAATTGCAATTTCTTGTCCTTTTTGCAATAACTCAAGCATTTCTTATTGAAAATTGATGAAATTTTTTGTGGATATTGCTGACGAAATGTTCAATGGTTTTTAATTTTTATAAATGAAAAAGGTTATTTAGAATGCTGTTTACTAGGTAAACAAATAAACAATACCTGTAAAAAATCAAATGATACCTGTGACATTGATCGCTGTATGCATTATGTATTGTGAACATCAACAGAAATATGATAATCATATTCCATCATATTTACTTTGCATATATGAAAACAGTTATTTAGATTTATATTTACAAGGTAAACAAATAAACAACAATACCTGTAAACAATCAAATGATACCTGTGACATTTTAGAACTTGATTTGAATTTAACAAAAAATTCTTTTAGGTTTTTTTTTAATTTGAACTTCGAAATTTTTTTTAATTTTTTTTGTGTGATTACAACTGTTATTAAATGATTATGAAATATGTCTGATTAATGTAGATTTTAAGTTAAAACAATTACAAGAACTTTTCCAAAAAGTCAAAAAAACTTCGTTCTCAACCCTTTGTCAATGCCGTAAAATAGCAAACGCATTTATAGAATGAACAACTGCATTTAACTGGATGTAAAGTTAAGCTGCCCCCGAAATAACATAGACCCTCGAACATGTCGAAGTCAGCGGTCCGAAATACAAACCAGTATAAATACAACTTTTCCAAAGTCAGGGACACCATAAATGAGGAAAGAACAAATTAATGATCTATGGCCTTGTTCTTCAGAGAAAACCAAAATAGTCCCCTTCTCGGGAACTAAAGATCGAAACTAAAATTTCAGTATAGTATCGGCAAAGTGTGGTGCACGTGCGTATGCCTACAGTTGTACACTGCAGTGCAGTGCTGCATGCTGGCTTGACAACTTCTCAGTGTCTATCGAAAAATATCACCCGGAAGTCAAACTACTTCGAACAAGATAACGTTTGAAAGGGTAAAGTATATTTCTCTAGATCCTTGCGTTAGATAAGAAATCCGACAAATCAAGCTGCAAAATCATGAACGTCGGAACTCAGCTTAGACCTCCTGACACAGAACATGCGGCGAAGCGCTGATTACTTGTATGTTATTCCGGGAGTGCCAGTGCCCGGATGTAAAGTTCGGGTGAAACCATACTCGCTAAAAAGGGCCTTAAGCATCATTTTTCGCATCGTCAGACTCGTAATTATTGCAGAATTACAATTAATATTTATCATAAAATTAATTTTGGGGCCGAACGTTTAAGGAAATCAAGATTTTCTTTCAAAAAAACACAAACGAAACACAAAGTTTGATCACAGATTGAGTTTTTCTCGGCCGATTTTAACGTTCGCCCCCTTAAAATGAAGCCCATGATCTCTACTTTCGTACCAACCCTTAAAAATAGTGATGCGATCAGAATAAGTCATGCGGAGAGCCTATCAAAGAGGTATATGTTCGATCTCCCTAGCGGGACATTTGAGGTCATGGCACAACGCTCCTAATGAACGCCAAAATCGCCGGTACGCGTGAGTTTGTAGTCGTGCTGTTTTGCCATTTATCGTAGTACAAAAGTGAAAATTTCCCAAAATGAAGTTAAAATAATAATCTTCAACACAACAGTTTCATTCTCTGATTATTTGGTCTATTTAAGAATTAACACGAAAGTTCGGACTAGACCTGCATCGAACGCGTACGTTCAACACAAATGTCACGTGACCTAAAATCCCTAATTTCAGCATTGATTTCATTGCAGACATGGCTTGAATGATAATATTAAAAGAGATATTAAAATTTAAGAACCCTGTAGATTTCCACTTAGTGTACAGATATTTGATCGCATAAGTGTGGTGTTGGTTATTATATTCAGGGTCCTTACACTCCTGGAAAGTCATAGAAAGTCCTTGAGTTTTAAAGCATCCTGTAAAGTCCTGGAAAAGTCATGGAAAGTAAAACTGAGTCCTGGAAAGTTGTGGAAAATTGATAATCCGCCAACAGTTTTCAAAAGTGACAGGATAAACATTTGTGATATTGTAAAAGTGATGTAAAATGGTATATAGAAATGACAACTTGTAAAAATGATATCTGGAAAATGGTGTTTCGGACCTCAAAAATCCCTTGAAAATTGCTGGAATAGTCCTGGAAAGTCCTGGAATTTTTTGTGACTTTTAGTGTGTAAGCCTTGTATATTGTACCCTTTCATCATGCATCATCAGCAATATTATACGGCTCTCATCCTCTCAAGAAAAATCGTAATGTTATTGTCTCTATTTACATATTCTAGCCAAGGAACATTGCTCACTAGTGAATGCTTTATGCAATAAATAGGAGAAATGCATTCCCTAGGATTATGTTAAATTGTTGCTGGGCATTCTTTAATCCCAGAAACGTACAGTCTTGCTGAAAATTGAATGATGACACAAATCTTGATTTTTCAACCATCAGAAGGGACTCTGTACGGACCAATGCACAGTCAACAAGGCGTGGATCTGTATAAACAAACCATTGCTGAAATCAAAGCAGAAGGCGGAACAATAGAGTACGGTGGAAATGTAAGCATTGAGTTAGGACTGTGCGTTTGTGTGTGTGTGTGTGTGTGTGAGAGAGAGAGAGAGAGAGTGAGAGAGAGAGAGAGAGAGAGAGAGAGAGAGAGAGAGAGAGAGAGAGAGAGAGAGAGAGAGTGTGCGGGGGTGGGGGGTTGATGCATGTGGTTGCCTACAGGGACTTTCTCTTGTACTCAGTGAGTTCACTCACTAGTAAGTCTAGTTGCCATTTCTTTGACCCCTACATGACATTACATCCTGGTATTTTTATTGGTATGAATCCATATGTTTGGTTGAGCACTATGCAAGAAGCAATTACATTCATGTAATTAAGAACTGAATTGCCATTTTAACTATTTCAAGTAAAATATGACCTTCCTCTCATAACAAACTGTTCAATTTTGAATCCCAAAACACCACAGAAATACAGCAGGTAACGTCAAGTAGGGCTCATGATCTTCCTTGTTTGTTCACAAACTTAGAAATGTTGTTTTCTTATATGTAGTTATGGGGTCTAATAACTATTTATTGGGAAAAAATTTAGACCAATAAAGACACAGTGAATTTGTAAAGGAAAATACCATGAGCAGAAATTAGTATTTTTTCATCACCCTTGAAATGTTCACAGAGAAACTTGTTTTGTTATCTGTCATGTTCATGTCTTTTCACCCTGGATTTATTTCCTTTAAACAGGTCATTCAACGACCAGGATTCTTTGTGGAACCAACCATTGTGACAGGTCTGGCACATGACTCTAAGATTGTCACGAGGGAAACTTTTGCACCCATTTCATACATTATGAAATTCAAGGTCAGTTGAATTAGCATTGTATCTATGAACAGAGCATGGGTGTATGTTGGCAAGAAAGAGAAATCTGTAAATTAGAAGAGATCTAAAGATTGAAAGTTGAACAGAGGGACGCAGTTGCTATTCTATGATCCTGTTTAAACATTTTCTCAGTATTAACCTGTTCGCACCTAAATCCCTTTGAACAGGTCTACTCTTGCCATTGATAACAATCAATTTGGGCCAAACCATTGCGGTGAAAGGGTAAAAGAATGCTAATTGCATTGGTCCTCATGACATGTTCAGACTTCAAAGGGTTAGCGTTACCAGGCCAGCTGTGTGCCAGAAAATGTGAAATTTAATTGTGTTTGTAAGACTGGCACAAAATATCACAAAAGTTTGGGACATTTTATTACAAACTCACTTTGAATGATCTCTACAGTATTTTGTCTGTAATCTAGATACACACACTTTCCAGTGAAAATGTCTGTCATTCTGGGAACAAATGGCTTGTGTTAGCTGTGTGTGCATTCAAATTGCTGTCAGTTGTCTTGACAGAACAAGTGAGAGCCCAGCAGATGGTGAAAATTTGTACTTAACCCCTACACCATAACAATTTGGCCCAAACCAATTCAATAGCCATTGTTGATTGTATATGGAGCAATGGGGTGAACAAGTTCACATATCATTTGAGATGCAGGTATCCAGTTTTCTAATAAATCTTTCTGGTTTTTTTCAGACATTAGATGAGGCTATAGCTTGGAACAATGAAGTCAAGCAGGGACTCTCCAGTAGTTTATTCACTAAAGATATCTCCAGAGTGTTCAGATGGTTAGGGTAAGTTTTAGTATTTTCAGAGTTCAAGATTTCAACTGGACTTTTCACAGTCATCAAGGCATATCAGGGACTCTATTTTCCAGGATAAAATGAAACATCCCGGATGCAAGTGTTATATCTATACAAGGCTAAGCAAGAAATCATGGAATTGCATTACTGGTAAATGCTTGTGTTTTAACTTGCCAGAGAATATTTTTCTGTCCTTGGTTGTGCATAGAGATTTTACTGCTTTCTATTTGAATTTTAGTTTTAGATCACATTGTGAACAGTGTAAGTGAGACTACCCACAATTCCCCTTGATTTGTGTGCTCAGACATTATTTGCTAAAGGCTTCTTCAATTTTATCAGTTTCTGAACAATTTGAAACTTAGAATTCAATTTAAGGATTATTGGTTAAAACTATGTTCCAAAATTATTGATCATGTTTAAAATTCAGGAGTAAATTGAATAACAATTCGATGTTTGAAGGTGCTAAAAATTGTACACTTGTCAAGGTAAAGTTATCAGCAACTAAGATGGTCTCATCATACCACCTGTCAGACATGTTAATTTCCTTTGTTACAAACATTCAAAAAAATCAATACCCTTTCTTTTGCCAACACAGATGCAACTTATTCCCTTTGTTTCTTTGAAAATATTGCATATGGCTGTCAAAATCTATGTTGACAAAATCACAAAATTGCTATCTCCTCTGTGGAAAAGGGGTTGATCTTCTCATTATTCACAGTGAGAAATTAGAGAATTATGATTATCAAACTATGGTCCCAGAATTTTGAAATATGGACCGAGCTGTTCTGTGTACAGAAGAAATTTGCTTCAGTTCAGTGAGTGATCTCCGTGTGTACGGATCATGGAGAATTGTGGGTAGCCTCACTTGCTGTGCATTGTGAACAGTTTTAGATCACATTGTTACTCTAACAGCATAAGGCTTTGAGCATAGTTTATTTTGCTTTGTCTATTACTATATGCAGATTTTAATGTTCTGTTCATTTATGTAATTTTATGTACCAGACCAAAAGGATCTGATTGTGGTGTAGTCAACGTCAACATCCCGACAAGCGGTGCTGAGATTGGTGGAGCATTCGGTACGTGACATAAAATTAAATACTGTCTACTGTGACAGAAATGCTAATGAAATATTGTGTTCACAACTTTCCCAATTATTATATGCATTTAGAACAGCAGGACCTGTATCTTTTTTATTTATTTATTTATTTATTATACTTTCTCACTGGCAAACACAGATTACAAGACAGAACAGTGACACCAAAAATAAAAAAACAAGTAGACTGCAAGAGAAAAACCCTTTGCACCACAGTTGAACAATACAAAGTCATAACTAAAACAGAAACCAGTAAATGGTAGAGACAAACAGGTGTCGAACACCTGTAACATTTGAATTTGGTCATGTCTTTGTTGGTGGTGAGGTTAATGCTACAAAATCCTCTAGAAACTTAGCATGTGAAGTGTGATGAGTTGCTAGAATGTAAAATGTCAGATAATTCTGCAATGTATGGAAATCAGATGTCAATGTTTTTGTAATGGCACTGCAGAAGATTGACACCATACTGGAATTTGCCAAAATTGAATAAAGCGTAGAAACACTGAACCATGTGACTGACTACAAATACACAGTAATGATTTGTTTACATGCCCTTGAATATGAATGATGATAGTAACAACTCACAGTATTGTAACATCGTAACTTTACAGCTTAAATGTAAATTGTGATTTGTACAAAGATCACAATCACAAAATAAAATGAAGCACTTGTGGGCCAAGTTTAGATTCATTCTTCCAAAAAATCTTCGGATTTGCAAAATTTTTACAGTGTACGTAACAGTACATTGCGCATTGCATACAGTGCAGCACGTCACTATTCAGTGAATACAACATTCATATAATACAAGTTCTAGGGCCCTGTTGTTTTTTACATGTGAAATTTTCATAAATTTTGATGGTTTTCTTGGGTTCTTTGATATTATAATGGATATATATAGACTCTGCCCTGGTCATTAATGTTTTTCTATGGGCACAGGGGAGAGGACAGCCAAAACTATTGGGCTCTGGAAGTCTCGCCCATTAATTTTTAGCTTTCCTCTTGCATCTGTCCATAAATAAACGTTAATGGTCAGGGCATCGCCCTTTATTTCTATAGTATTAGCTCTACATGTGGCCATATGGTTGGCCAAAAGAATATTGTAAAAGTTTGAGAGTGCTAATGTAAATCCCCATGGTGCATTCTCACTGAAAGTCATGTTTACAATATCTCTGTTTTCAGTGGCCTTTAAATGTTAAAGTCTCTGCCAAAATGCAATGTATGGCACATGTTATGTCTCACTGGTTCTTAGCAACTTGACAGTGGCATACGAACTTGGTAGGATAATTAAAGCTGCTATGATTGTTTCAAACGGGATGCTATAGCAAGTTCAAAGTTTCAACACACACATACATGCATCTATGTTTTGATCCGTTTCCAATGTAGGCGGTGAAAAGCACACAGGTGGAGGAAGGGAATCCGGCAGTGATTCATGGAAACAGTACATGAGAAGGTCCACCTGGTGAGTCTATCAACCAATCACCATGAAGAGTTATCCTGCATCATCATCCTTCTTTACCAATCTCAGTGTTCATGACCTTTGACCTCATGACCCTTGCAAAACTTTGTGCAGTCCATTTCTTAATGTCATTACGTTGGAAAGAGGTGGTATGTCGCGAAGTCTGTCATCATGTAACTAGCAAAGATGTCGTATATTATGCAAAACATCAAACCTATCCCTATGATATTACTAATGACATATTCATTGTGACTGGTGACCATAAAATATCTCATCAAAATTTGTTTTTTGCTTTTTTCATGCAGTACCATCAACTACAGTTCAGAGCTGCCTCTTGCACAAGGTATCAAGTTTGAATGAAGCAACTTACCACTGGCAGAGAAGAAAGAATGTGGCGATGGCTGAACAGTTAGAGTAGCTGTAATAATTCACATTTTCAGAAATCTGTCAACACAAAGGTTGTAGTGACGTGAGACACTATATTAACTAGGGAGTTCATGCGACTTTATGCTCCACCTCTTTCATCAGTTCCAGACTGCTTCGTAGAGCGCCCTCTGGAATTGTTGGATTTGCGGTCTTTTTTAACTCCCCACGGACACCGTCCGGGGGGACTTATAGGTTTGGTCATGTCCGTGCGTGTGTGCGTGCGTCCGTGCGTCCGTCCGTGCGTCCGTCCGTGCGTCCGTCCGTCCGTCCGTCCGTCCGTTCACGCAGATATCTCAGAGATGCCTGAAGCGATTTCATTCAAACTTGGTACAAGGATTACTTCATATGTCATACAGATGCACGTCGATTTGTTTTGTGATACGATCCAATATGGCCGCCAGGCGGCCATTTTATTACGATTTTTTCATGTACAGAGCCATAATTCAGGCATGTTTCAACTGATTTTATTCAAAGTTGGTACAAGGACATTGACCAGTGTCATAGATATGCACGTCGATTCTTTTTGTGATACGATCCAATATGGCCACCGTGCGGCCATTTTGTTACGATTTTTTCATGTACAGAGCCAGAACTCAGGCATATCTCAACCAATTTCATTCAAAATTGGTACAAGGACATTGACCTATGTCATAGCTATGCACATCAATTTGTTTTGTGATACGATCCAATATGGCTGCCAGGCGGCCATTTTATTACGATTTTTTCATGTACAGAGCCATAACTCAGGCATGTTTCTACAGATTTTATTCAAAGTTGGTACAAGGATATTGACCAATGTCATAGCTATGCACATCAATTTGTTTTGTGATACGATCCAATATGGCCGCCAGGCGGCCATTTTGTTACGATTGTTCCATGTACAGAGCCATAACTCAGGCATATCTCAACCAATTTCATTCAAAATTGGTACAAGGACATTGACTTATGTCATACATATGCACGTCAATTTATTATGTCATACGATCCAATATGGCCGCCAGGCGGCCATTTTATTACGATTTTTTCATGTACAGAGCCATAACTCAGGCATGTTTCTACAGATTTTATTCAAAGTTGGTACAAGGACATTGACCAATGTCATAGCTATGCACATCAATTTGTTTTGTGATACGATCCAATATGGCCGCCAGGCGGCCATTTTGTTACGATTGTTTCATGTACAGAGCCATAACTCAGGCATATCTCAACCAATTTCATTCAAATTGGTACAAGGACATTGACCTATGTCATACATATGCACATTGATTTGTTTTGTGATACGATCCAATATGGCCGCCAGTAGGCGGCCATTTTATTACGATTTTTTCATGTACAGAGTCATAACTCAGGCATGTTTCTACAGATTTTATTCAAAGTTGGTACAAGGACATTGACCAATGTCATAGCTATACACATCAATTTGTTTTGTGATACGATCCAATATGGCCGCCAGGCGGCCATTTTGTTACGATTTTTTCATGTACAGAGCCATAACTCAGGCATATCTCAACCAATTTTATTCAAACTTGGTACAAGGACATTGACCTATGTCATACATATGCACATTGATTTGTTTTGTGATTCGATCCAATATGGCTACCATGTGGCCATTTTATTACGATTTTTTCATCTCTTGAACTACAACTCAGACATGTATCAAGCGAATTTATTCAAAAGTATTTTTATCACAGACCTAATGAAGAGGACTCTATCCTCTCTGAGGACCTGTAATCAAAGCACCCATTAACAAGTGGGGACTGTGTCATCAACGATGTCTTTTTTAACTTTGCTTTGACATCATGCGTTGTTTAACAGTGCTATTGAGTGGTGAAATAGGGTTTCATTTAGAAAGCAAACAGATCCAAAGATTACAAAAAATAATTCACAAAAAGCTAAAAGAAAAGGAAATTGGTGCAATTATGAAAGAGGTCTTCGAGAAAAAGGATTATTTTGATGTTTAGTGTAAAATAATTGATTCACATCAATCAAGCCAGACTCTATGCTTTAAAGCAACAATAGCTGCAAAGTTTGTCCATAATTTTTATGATTTTATTTTCAAACTAAAGTTTGTTCATGTAAATGTACTGACTGAAGGACGTGTATAGAAGTAACACTGATTTGGACTATGCCTATGCATTTTCACAGGTAAAATAGTAAACGGATGCCGCACTCGTAAAATGGTGCCCCCATGGAAAAGTATAAAACGTATGGTATTTCCAGCACATGCACATCGTGATCATCCAAGAAACAATCATGATGCCATTAACTTAAATGCACAACACATGATGGCCAGTATTTTGTCGAATCTTTATTTTTCCTGTCATGTGATTAGTTTTTGAGAATGGCCGGAAATCTAAAATGATGTTACAACATTTGAATTTGCATGCCACTTTTGAAACTTATGACAGTGTTATACACTCTCTCAGTCTTTAATGGGTCTTACTCACAGAAAACTCTTGGAAAACTGAGGATATTTTGAGATTGGTTTATTACACATTTGCAGCTATCATGGCTTTAAATTGTTATCAAATATCAGATGAAAACCTGTAATAGAGTCCAACATTCTTTTGTGACATTAATCAGTCATATTGTATCTAAATTATTTCTATTGAATTCAATGGAAATTAAGGAGATAAAATCATACTCCATTGCCCTTTATCATAGATACACTTGAATATCTCCACATTTTGATGCAACATTTGTTTTCCCTTCTAACCTTCTATCCACATTTGGGGCATCATGTACCGGGTCAGTAAGAAAGTGCATTGGACAAAATTTGAAAATATGTAATTTTACAAGTTTTGTAATTTCCTGGGATTGCTTTGCTCCGCTGAAAACAAAGTTTTAGAATATGATGTGTGCTAAATATGTTGTTCTTTGGGAGTCATTTGTTCTAACTTACATTAAAATTCTCTGGCTTTAGGAAGTTATTCTAAAAAACATGGTGTAAAAATACTAGTACAGTAATAGAACTTTATTTTTATAAAGCTTAATGCTTCTGTACTTTGAATGGTATGCGCATACTTCAGTCAAACTGTCTTTCTTCTGTGTGCAGCTGCTCTTAATTCCATAGTAATCAAACAAAATAAGCTGAACTCTGAGAAAGAAAAGAGTTGCCATCAGTTGGAATTGAGAAAGAGGAGCCATAGAATTATTTTTGGTCATTATCTTGCTCCAGCATATTGGTCAAATAAAGTACAAAATTAAAATAGTCCTTTCCTAAGACCTCAATGTTGTGTGGATGGACGTCATCACTGTAAATTAGGCAGTCAATAATTTTGAGCATTAATTGCAGGGGAACCGACGCCCTCTATGGCAGACAATGCAAATGCAGGGACATGAGTTACCCATGTGCTCTTCACAGCTGAGATGATTCTTGGAATGTTTTTTAGTCCCCACGGACATCGTCCGGGGGGACTTATAGGTTTGGTCATGTCCGTGCGTGCGTGCGTCCGTGTGTGCGTGCGTCCGTCCGTTCACACAGATATCTCAGAGATGCAAGAAGCGATTTCATTCAAACTTGGTACAAGGATTACTTCATATGTCATACAGATGCACGTCGATTTGTTTTGGGATACGATCCAATATGGCCGCCAGGCGGCCATTTTATTACGATTTTTTCATGTACAGAGCCATAACTCAGACATGTTTAAACCAATTTTATTCAAAGTTGGTACAAGGACATTGACCAATGTCATAGATATGCACGTCAATTTTTTTTGTGATACGATCCAATATGGCCGCCAGGCGGCCATTTTATTACGATTTTTTCATGTACAGAGCCATAACTCAGACATGTTTCAACCAATTTTATTCAAAGTTGGTACAAGGACATTGACCAATGTCATAGATATGCACGTCAATTTGTTTTGTGATACGATCCAATATGGCTGCCAGGCGGCCATTTTCTTACAATTTTTCACGTACAGAGCCACAACTCAAGACATGTTTCAACCAATTTTATTCAACGTTGGTACAAGGACATTGACCACTTTCATAGATATGCACGTCGCTTTGTTTTGTGATAAAATCCAATATGGCCGCGAGGCGGCGATTTTATTACAATTTTTTCATATACAGAGGCATAACTCAGGCATATCTCAACCGATTTTATTCAAAGTTGGTACAAGGACATTGACCAATGTCATAGATATGCACGTCAATTTGTTTTGTGATACGATCCAATATGGCTGCTGTGTGGCCATTTTGTTACGATTTTTTCATATACAGAGGCATAACTCAGGCATATCTCAACCGATTTTATTCAAAGTTGGTACAAGGACATTGACCTATGTCATACATGTCTACGTCGATTTTTTTATGTGATACGATCCAATATGGTCGCTAGGCAGCCATTTTATTACAATGTTTTCATGTACAAAGCCATAACTCAGACATATTTCCACCAGTATCATTCAAAGTTGACATTGACCTATTTCATACATATGCTCGTCAATTTGTTTAACGTCATGTAGCAGTAACATGTCAATTATTGAAGTTTCGTAAGTAGGCTGATATGTCAAGAAATATGTACTGCATCAAATTCATGAAACTTTATACAGATGTTAACTGATGTTAAGCTCACATTGCTTTAACATTGAAAAAGACATTTATCAGTGTCATTTTAATTAATTTGTAATTGCATAAGTAATGAACTTTCCTAATTAGGGTGATATAGCCACAAATTAATACAACGTCAAATGTGATGAAACTTGATACAGATGTTGATCTCATAGTGTTGTAAATACTGCATCAAACTTTATGAAATATGGTACCAGTGATAATCTGTTAAGTGTTAGAATTGTATGCAAAAATGTTTTGCAACATCCTGTTGATGATTTCCTAGTTGACTCATTTTATGAACTTTAGGATGGTGGCCTACATTGGTTCTATGTTTTCATCACCATGGAACTCATTCTTGGCCATTGAGCGCCATGTGTATCAAAGTATTTTTATCACAGACCTTATTAATGAAGAGGACTCTATCCTCTCTGAGGACATGTAATCAAAGTACCCATTATTAACAAGTGGGGACTGTGTCATCAACGATGACTTGTCTTCAACAGTGAAGTGTTTACATCTGTTTTGATAGTGATGATTCGACTCACTCAGCTGATCAAATAAAGCAGTTTTATTGAATTAAATATTATCTTCAACTGTTCATTGATACATATTCAGCTTTGCTAAATATTTTCTATCATACCTGACCTTTCAACTTCTACATTGAGAAGGCTAATAATGAACTGGTTATCAATTTATGTTACAATAGAACCGTGCTAAAATATTATTTATGGTTAAATTGTTGATTCAGCCAAATTTTTAATCGATTCAGCCAACTGAAAACATCTCTTTTCTCTGAAATATTGAGTTCCTGCAGAACAGAAAATCTGGAATATTGATTCAGATTATTCTGCCAATGTGAAGAGCGGTAATAATTCAAGAAATGGAGAATATTGAAAAGTTTCATAAGTGGAGGCTGAGAAGCTGTGACGTCACATTGAGTCGTGACGTACTGAACAACACAACGATGTTTAACTGAGAAATCGGTTTGCAAAGCAAAGACTTTAACAAATTCATTCCACATCACATGGGATTCATCGCGAGCAATTCTTTTTCGTTTTCTGGGTGTTTGTACCAAAACGATGGCAGATCACAAGGATAGGTTTGTTATTACTAGTGTATGTATGGTACAGCATCCACTACTTTTTCTACTGCCGACACAAAGTCGGACGAATTTCTGACATTTTCCATTTTCGTTTAATCAAGACTCCGGGTGTATTTGGCAAGCAATTTACATGTGTCTTCATGTAGTCTGCCAAAGGATGCAAACTTTGCCGTTCTTGTTCGCCAACAATATCAAATAAATTTTTGGACTCGTTCTTTTTTTTCAATGTTGATGAATGGAACTGTTACACCTTTTGAAACTGGACATTTAACGATTGGTGAGAAAAATTTTATAGTATTAACGTTGGTTGTGTTTGATTTATATCCCAAAGGATAATTAAAATCGTAACAGTTAAAAATTAATGTAGGTCTGTCTGATCCGCTAATCGTAAGCACATGGGAATTGAAACGTGCGTGATAAAACATCCAGCATGGCTTAACGACAACGTGCCTAGTGATCACGCGGCATCGGAGGTCGAGTTGAAGTGGTTCTGCAATTTTTTTCCAAACACCCAACGAGTAATTCGATCCATGCATTTTGCATCGCCAGGATATTAACCCCGTAAAATTTTTATCCGGTGCAGTAATCACTCATTTCCAACCAAACTCACTCTTTTGAAAAACCAGCGAAATCAGAGGACACATAATACTTGGAACTTGTGTCTTATTTTTCCGCGGCTTGACACTTTTTATTTATATTTAAGTTGGGATTTCAGCATTCAGTTTACAAAAGTCACAACAACCCGTTCAGACTCAGATAACTTCACAGTAACATTCAAATATTTCGGAGTATAATTCAATTCAAAACACCATCGGTTTTGGAGGCAACTTTATCTACCCATCTATCTGAACTATGTCCCGCGTTCTATGTCGAAAATATTAAACACATTATCAAACACATTCAAGATATTAGGTAGAGAACAAATAGCCCCCATTCTGAACAGTCACCGTCATCTTCATATTGACGTCGATCTTAGGCGGCGTTGTTGAGACCGTCGACGACTGGTGCAACCAAATGAAATGGAGCTGGACCTCTGCGACCGAGAACGACTTACTCCCCGGTATGATACGCTGACGTGCGCTCGTGTCCTACGGTTATCCTTTGAGCAGCAGCCGCAGTGTCTGCAGTTCTTGACAAAAGTTGCGTGTAGAATTGGATTTATCAGGGCGTTGAGGCCGCCCAGCCACGTTGCGATAACAACCATGGCCAGTCCATGTTTTTTGAACGGTCCGAAGTATGTGGCGAAAGTGAGCACGTAGAAATAAGTAGAGTAACAAAGTAGGAAAGCTATCACAGCACAACCCAACATCTTTATGACGTTTATTCTGGCGAGGTTTTGACGTTGCAAGTTGTACGCCGCATGGTTTACCACGACTGATTGTCGTGACCGTCCCCAAATATATCGAGCGATCTTCACGTACAACGCCGTTGTTATGAGGAGAGCCGAGGCATAGACAAAGATGAACACGCTCACGGTGAAGGTGTGCGCATACACGAGATCATCATCCACTATTTTTGATAAACAGAATGTGATGTGAAACACATTGCCGTCTTCGGTGATGCACTTTATTTCGCGCACAGATCCGAAAATGAAACACCTGCCGAAGGCCAGAGTCAGCGCCGTGCTCCAGATTAGCAGTATGATCGCCCTTGCCCGTGATGGAGTTCGGAAAAGCTTCGTCTGGATCGGGTAGAAGACACAACACCATCGTTCGATACTCACCGAGAGCAGCGTCAGTACAGATACTGTCCCGAAGAGCCCACTCATGAAGAACACTGTTGTACACAGGGGCGTGTTTAATAAACGGTTTGTAACATCACCAGAAACCAGGTACTGCAGCATTGCAAGCGGACATTCAAGAGAGACGCCGAGAAGGTCGGAAAAGGCTAAATTTAATATATAGATATTGGTTGCTGAGCGCAAATGCTTGAAACGAAGTGACAGTATCACAGCTAGATTCCCGAACACGGCAGGTACAATGATGACAAAGTATGCGATCATAAAGGCGTTTCTTACCCTTGGTAAAACCAAAATATCCACCAAATAATCCTTTCTGTTCCCGGAAGGCCACAGCGTCTCTCCGGCTTTGAAGTCTTTTAATGGAGTGTGAGCACTCGAATTTATGTGCCAGTTGGCATAGCAACAGTAACTTGTATCGCAGCTCATATTGCAATTTTGGCCGATGTGTCTGTATGCGAAGATAGCGAGCGTACCGCTGAAGAGTTCTGACTCAAAGCATGAAGCGATGCATGGATTAGAAAATCTTGATCCCGCTGGACAATGTCCGTTTTAGATAGAAGCTCTATGAGGAATATTTCAAATCATCAAGAACTGACAAATACAGGCAAGAGGCTGCTATATGATGATGTGCTCTGCAGTGTTTTAACCAAACTGTTGCGTTACCCATCCGCATCCGTTAACTCCATCGATCGCTGAGCTAATGAGGAGACGGCTGGATAGGCTTCAAACGCCTGTGAAACTTAAAATAGCGTTCAATCTCTTGTGACAGTACAATGTACTGAAGATTTGTTAATAATTGACGTACAGCATGACTACCCGTAGGTCTTTTCCACACCTTTACAAATTACATGTAAGTTCGTCGATGTGTACTTGACGAAGAAAAATTGTACCGACAGGTCAGACGAAAATTCTGGACTTGACGAAATATGAGGGGAGTAGCTTATGATTTCAGCCGCTAGTTCGGACGGTTTTTTCAGCAATAACAGTGCTCGCGTGCCGTTCATTAACGGCGGTATACCTTTTATTTGTTCATTTATTAGGTCAAGGGGCCAATCATGGAGGTATAAAGAGATGTTACCTCCATTGGCCAATTACGATATCATACCTGACAAAGGAGAGGAAATCTAGAGATGAAAGTCCCTATGAAAGAGTAATACGCAATATGTCAACCTTGAAGCGCATCTGGCCCACAGGGTCTATTGCTTCACTTTTGTTAATAGGCCGGATTGATAAGTATAATGGACGGGACGGCCACACTGCAGTGACGTGACGCAGAGATGCTTCTGGGCAGTCGATACAATGCATCTGGCCGTAGTCATGGAATAGTTTTCGTGGAAAAACAGAAAACATTGAGTACTGTTCATCGTTTTATTCAGGTAAAAGCGTTTATCGCTTTCTATATTGCAAATGCTTTCGTCGTTGAAGTTCAGTCCCCGTGATATCACTGTAATATCAGTCGATACTTTATTCGTGTGTACTGTTTTACTGTCAATAATGAAAATGTACATTTATCGATAACTATGTGGCAAATTAAGCCGACTCTCAATTGGTACCATTTATTAATACCACAAATTGCAGCACATCTGTTTGGGCGATATGCTATAAAAAGGTGCATAATTTTTTAGCGTTTTCGTGTTTTCGTTGCACTCAAAGGGTTTTTAATTCAACTAAAAAGATATCGTAACCATAGTCCATAAAGGGAAACGATAAAATAAACCGCATCTTAAACAAGATAATTAACAGATTTAAATTCAATATTAAAGAATGCAAGCTAAAAGAGGTGTTACACACTATACATGCTCTACACAACCTCCAAGCTACGTATTGCATTACCCACCCACCCATCCCCCACTTCCCCAGGTGGGTTGAAAATTTGGGTTCCTTGTTTAAACTGAAGTTTTCAATTTTGACGAAGGGAAAATATAATAATTTAATTATATCATATCATTATATTGATGGTGCAAATACAGCGATCTGATTGGTCGAGACGCGAAAAGAACCGTGGTATATTCGCGATATACCACGGCTGGCATGCGCGCTAGCTCTCAGCTTGAGGAAAATTCCTTTTATGACGTTCCACGCCAGAATTTCAATACACTGTTATGATATAATAGCAATAAAGCACACCCAGCGACGGTATACCACACGATTTTGACCAGTTCACTTCATATATGCACTCGCTATCGCTCGTGCTTATATGTCGTGAACTGGTCAAAATCTCGTGGTATACTATCGCTGGGTGTGCTTTAACATGTTTGCATATTCCCATATCTTGAAAGGGTGTATTTTTTATTTATCATCAATATTTATGAAATAAAAATCGTACGGTTTTGATAATCGAGTAATGGAGTCAGCTGAAGGATTGGATATAACTTCAACTTCTGAATCCAGGGCGTACTCTCCTGAAGTCCTCAGTAAATATTGTGTTTTATGGTCTGCTTTATCAGTAATTAAAAACTATCTACTGTTGATTGACCAATCACAGCGCTCAATTCAGGGTGTTTTATTTACGGTAAGCCTTGGTCACCAAATTCCAGAAACGAATGACAGCGCCGTAGTAAAGTACTCCAATCAAAAGTGAACATGTCATATTCTGTATACATCTGGTACGTTTTAATATTCAAATTTGGTAACACAGCGGAAACCATCTGCAACACAAAATCTGCTGTGCCCTAGGCATTTATATAATGTGCCCTAGGGCATTTATAGGATGTTCCATTACATTAGAAGGCTATTTCACAAATAAAAGTTTTAATTCATATCCTAAACATGTTACATTGACAAAGGGGACGTTGACGTAAACACATTGAAAACGAAAATATATCAGTTAGGGGCGATAGTATTTAAGTCGGATAAAACCCTCGTACTCGGGCTCTTCTGGTATATAAAGTCCAACCCTACGATAAAATGTCTCGGCCTGCGGCCCTCGACATTTTATCGTTGGGTTGGACTTTATATACCAGAAGAGCCCTCGTACTCGGGCTTTATCCTATACATAGCCGAAACATTTGTTAAGGTCCTGGAAATCGTTTTTTAGCTACTATAGACTATAGTCTATAGAAGCTATTGGGATGGGTATCCGTCCGGCGTCCGTCGTCAGTCTGTATGTATGTATGTATGTATGTATGTATGTATGTATGTATGTATGTATGTATGTATGTATGTATGTCCGTTTGTGAGGCGTCCGTCCACTCAAATATCTTGAGAACCGCAGTACTTACTGATTTGATATTTGTTGTGTAGATGGAAAATATGATTTTGAGAAACTATTTTTTTTAATTTTTTGATATTGTTGAAAATAGGCAAATTAATGCCAAAAAAGGCGTTTTTGGTAAAAAATCTTCTTCTTCATAACCGCTGGTCAGACAGCTTTGTTATTTGGTATACAGGTCCCTAGGGATAACCCAACTTAGATTTGTTCAAATTGTGATGAAATATGCAAAGGTGTATTTTTAAGGAATTTTTTTGTCCTTTTTGGTCAAAGTTTGACTTACATTGTATGTAATTCTTGTACTGTATAAACCCTATCAATTCACCCAGAAAAAAATAATTAATATGATTTTAAATAATTGAATTAATTAGGAAATCATCAAAGCCAAAATAATGTTAGTGTGGAATTATCAGAAAGTTCAACTTTTTTTTGACAGTTCATAGTGAATTGAGGATTAAAACATGTAAAGGCAACTTTCCTGAATCCCAACTTTGATATGTTCTGAACCACCATTTATGTTATCTAAAAGAAATTGCTCATAATAGTTTGTCATGATAGGGTGGTCAAATAAATAGAGATAGAGAAAGTTATAATTTCCATTTATGGTTGACTTGGTAAGGATAAAATAAGATTAGTTTTTGAGAAAAAAAATAGAGTGGTCAATTAAAAGAGTGGTCAAAGTGATAGGGTTTTTATGGTAAAGCTAGGCTGTAAGTTTCCTCATGTGCTATTTATAGCAATTATGCAATCTGTGTAAACAGTGCAATGAAAGTGTAACATGATTCCTTATGATGCTTTTGATGACCTTGAACTTCTTAAGTTTCAAACATTTGTCTCTTCAGTGTGCTTTCTCTGAGTACCTACAGTCTCAACTTATTCAACAGAACTTACTTACAATCTTAATTTGAAAGTTAAAATGTGCTTGGTTAATAAAATGAAAATACTGATATTAAAAGATAACCAGCTCAAGATTCTTTATAACCTGACAGATATGCTGTTTTTTTATGACGTAAATCTTGATATAAGCAAGTCTTGTTTACTTTAATTAGAATGTAATTAACTCTTGTTTATTTGCTATTATAGACTAATATACCGGTAGTCTGTTGAAATATGCAAATCTGTATTTTTACGCAATTTTTTTCCATTTTTGGTCAGGTCATCCTGAAATGAGCTATCAAAGATATCCACCTTCTTCATCAATACATGTGTCACAAAAGGTTATTCTCTACATAACACAGCAGAGCTCTGTCAACTGTTGAGTCGCTTATTTTTTCAAAACCGCTGGTCAGACAGCTTTAATATTTGGTTTACATGTCCCTAGGATGACCTTAGTGAGATAATTTCATAGAGTCAGGAAATACTTAATTTTGTATCCATGTCTATAGTAGCTTCAGGGACTTTGGCCCTATGTTTATTTAATATTGGAAAATGGCTTGAACACTCAGCAATTGCATGTACAACAAAAGTCAGGTTTAGCATTTGATGTCAAAGCTCGGAGCACGTTGGGTCGATTAGTGTTACTACCACCATAACTACTCAAAAGTATAAGATTTTCCACAGAAATATGCTCATTAGTGTCACATGCCTGTGGATCACAGCTACGTCACAACAATATTTGTCAAAACACAACAACAGACAAAGTTTTCACAAACTAGTACAGGGTCTGTCGCTCCACAGGGCTGTTACAGGACTTTGTACAACTGTGTACCATGTGTTGAATGTCACAGAGCTGTGGGGGTTCTACTGTGTAAGAGAAATGATTCGGAAAAATGTGTTATAGTCTACAGAGGGAGATTTCTTTTCACCTTTTAAAGGTCAGATACTAAACATGATTAACAGACCTGTTGCGGCATGGAGATAAACAATGACATGTACCATTGTTTTAATATAGGGCATATTACCTAGACATGAAACACAAATGATAAAAATGTTTTCTTTCCATCATATTTTACTGTGTTGGGACAAAATCACACCTTGAATGCGCCATCTCCATTTACAGCAAAACAACCACTGTGACATAGGCCTATATCTGGATCTTGAAACGCGCCTATGTCCATATACAGCAAAACAACCACTCAGTTAAATTTATATATCTGGGTTTGTTTGCAACATATAAAGAATTAATATTTAAGGAAAATAAGAACAGATGTGTGCACAGTTGCCTGTTGCCAGTTGATTCTTCTTTAAACAAGAATCGCCTTAAAGGGAGGGGGTCGTCCCGTCTCCGGCTGTGCGTATGGGAACCATACAACCGGTCTGTTGCCATGCGCAGCATATCTAAATAGCCTTTTGCACATATCCACAATTTTAAAATCTCAGCTTCAAATAAACGAAAGGACGTAACCAAAGCTTATTTGGCAAAGTCTTCCAGGAGTTGGAGAGTTACATAACTGGTGAACTGTGAACATGCATTAAATGCAGAATTTGTTTAACATTTGCTCGAAATTCATCGCAAATTTCTTGGAAGAAGTAATGTTTATTAACAAGAAAGCCGCGCAGCCGCAGATGGGCTGACCCTTCCCTTGATATGTGCCGTGCAGACATGCATACATAAATACATCACAACACGATGAGAGCTAATTTGGGATAATCGGATAGTGAAGTTATGTCGATTTAATCTACAAATGATATCTCATCTGCTTTTCTTTTTGTATTTCACACTTGTTTTTACGAGTAATTTGCGATGTTGCATCATTCATTTATATGACACCTAACACTTGCCAAATATTAAAATCCAATTATCCCAAATTAGTTCCAATCGTGTTTCACGTAAACTGTACAATGCTTTGTCATTTGAATAAAGCCGTTTCCCGACTTTGCTCGTATATTTTCACAGCATATTTGACATCGTCATTTTTACAGTAATAGTGTTGTGCACTTTATTCAGACTGAGCAAATATCCGGGTATGTCATATACAAAGTCAGTTCCCAATTTATAACTTAAGACCTAGATTATTGTTTACCTTGACTTTTGACCTTGACTATGCTTTAACTGTTTCAATGAATGAGAACAGAGCTGACATTGGATCAGCTGTTCAAACATCTCCTTGTTGTATGAACTGTTTTACTCCTTTCGCCATGTTCTCTCTCGTTTATCTTGTTCAATGGAACACACTGGCAAGTGACTCTACAAGCATTGAGATTTTCGCGAGACCGCTATTAGACTGCGATATGATTATATTCATTTTTCACCGACATTTATTGTTTCAATTTATCAAGTTTAGATATTAACAGACCGAAAGATACAATTACATGCCATGCACTCTACCATTTGTTAATTTAATATTTCCTATGCAGATAACCAGAGACTAAGACGTGATCAACTTTATCTTCGAGACAGACTTTCATATGAACGACGGTAGGTAGGGTAGATGAGGGACTGCGTGAACTCAGCGATACGCCCCTGTAATGTTTGTGGCCAGTACTTTACATTTGGTTTTGATAGACGTTACATTTTGATCTCGAAACGGTGTTTTCAATTGTCCATTTCTAATATTTATTGAATCTGCATATTAATATTAATAGCAAGCATTCATATCGACAAACTTTGGATAAGGAACAAAGGCGCGCCATTTTTTAAATTTTGTACCCATCTTGTAGGTTTGTAACGGTTTTTAAAAAAATATTTTGGTCAAACTCCATTCATATTTATAATGTTTCAGTTGTTAAATTTTATCTTGGCAATATTGTGAATCACTCCAGGGATACAATACTTGGCCGATTAACATCTCCATCGGCTTAATTATCAGATATTTGTATGCAAATGCAAAAGTTCGCATACGCTTTTGCAATCGACCGAGAAAACCGGGTTATGATACAAGCATCGGTAGAGGGCGCTGATGGATGTCTATGTACGAGAGCGGCATCGAAGATACTTCACTTTATTGCCAATTCCAAGTATAAGTATACAAGGTATACAAAGTATACAATGACGAGGAAAGAGGCAAGTTGGAGCCAGGAATAATAGCTCAGAGCTAATCGAGCCTGGCCCCATTTTCATGAAATTTACATTGCAATATTTGTTTTAAAGGGCTAATTATGTCAGTTGTTAATCAAAATTCTATATTTAAATGAATATGGACGTTTAAACTTGGACATTTCGTTCTGATTGACCGTATCTTTGAGCTGTAGCATACCCTTTTACACAGCTTTTGTTGTCACTTATAAGCTAATCAAATCTACGACTACAAAACCTTATATTTTATTTTTTTCTTACGTGTGATCACAGTCCCTCTGTGGTGTGATGCATGCCTCATTGCACGGCTTTCTGCCCAGACACGTACCGCCTTAGAACCCTATGACTGAGGACAGCTAGTGCCGGTACGCAGTTGTATAGACAAAGACACACACTGCTCCAGCCTATTAATCTGCGTCAAAAACGGGTCTTGAAGTAAACAGACACTACTGAGATCATATGTTAACATCATTTAATCATATTTAAATAATGTTTTTTTTTTCAGTATGAATATTAATCAGGGATGTTAACACTGGCGATGAAAAATTCAACTGAACGAGAGACAGTTACTTGAACTCACAGTCATCTTACCGCAAGGTCTGTGTCCTCCTTGATGTTCAATAGTTCAGAGACATTACCTATAATGCAAACTTCTTTTAATTCGTTCAGATAAAAATTTACCCGTTGACTGTATAGAATTTTCTTACAGTTTTAGGTGGGCAAAGAGGAGGGAATGCTTTAAAGCAGAAATAGCAAATTGGTAGATTTATTTAATGGAACTTATCACAAAACCCTAACGTGTAACCGAACAACTGCTCATTGAAATTGCATTTTCGGACTTTAATTCAAATGACTGGGCTGGCTGATTTGAGAGTGGCATGGAAAAATTGAAGCTTCGCAAATTTGTCTAAAATATGGTGCTTTCGATTTTCGATATGATCTCGTGGAGCAGGTCTCCAGATTACCGATGTAATGGACTGTGGGTTTTGTCATTGTTGACAATATTTAAAAAGTTATCCGTTTGATCCCCTCGTACATGGAATCCCATTAATCGGGAGACTCTAATCTGAGAAATCACATCCAATCCAATCTTGGAGGGTTTTGATATTAGGGTTGTGTTTTAGGCTTTGCGTTGATTCAATATGTAGTATACCAGTATTATACACAAGGGACTGGTCAGTTTCTTCGGCCTGGGGGGCGTGGATTATTTTTTGCCGACGTCAAAAAGCGGCTGACCCCCCTATTCCAACTTTCGAAAACAGGGTGACCCTCTATTCAAACTTTTGAAAACAAGGTGACCCCCCTGCGCGTGATAAAGGTAAAACAATAGGTGGAATATCGATTCAATAATTCAGTATATATATATATATATATATATATATATATATATATATATATATATATATATAATTTTTGGGTATATTTTAAACATTCAGTCATTCTGTGTTTTAATGAAATTGTTGTCATGTCAGTTGTTAGATAGGAACTTAAAAGTGTCATTCTAAAGTTTGAATACAGTATTTTGAATGAGCTGTGAATGTACTCCACTCTTTTTATGCATAAGCAGATGTCCAGAACTGTTGTAAGAAAAATGTGATTGTGAAATATTAGTGCATGTTGCTTTCTAATACTGAATTCTCATAGAGAAAACAGAAAAGTATCAGGAACTTGTCATGCTTTTCATATGAACTGCAGATTTCATAATGATTAGTACACTTTGCAAAACAGACTTTCAATTTACAGACATCAAGATATTTCTGACATATATCTCTGATATATTAAAGTACTGCACCCAAAGGGCTCACCAAAATATTATTTAGATATCTGTGATATATATCTGATATATGGAAGTCATGCGGCTGAAGGGCATGCTGAAAAATACAGGCCTTTGCTGCTAATACCTCCCCGTTTCACAATTTGTGCATACCAGACGTCGAAACGGGGAGGTAAGCAGCAAAGACCTTTATGTTTGATATCTTAAAGTAAAGCGCCCGAAGGGCGCGCTGAAAAATTTTAAACATACAGATATTTCTGACATATATATGTCTGATATATTAAAGTTTCGCACTTGGAGGGGGCTCTAAAAAATATGTCTTATTATTATCATTAAAGTTACGCGCCCGAAGGGAGCGCCGAAAAATGCAACTGAATGATGAAATTTGTGGCTGGTACGATGCATTTTAGGCAAGTATGAGCCCGTGCCGAAATTCAAAAACACACTGAACCCCCTTATTGGGCATTTCAAAAACATGGTGACCCCCCTATCACCAAAGTCAAAAATAGGGTGACCCCCCATGAATCTACCGCCCCCTAGGCCGAAGAAACTGACCAGTCCCTAAAGACGTGGGAGGTCGGGAAAGGTCTTAAGGAAGTCTTTCCCAACATTTATTTCAAGGAAGAGGGGTGATAAGATGAGTCACAGAATAGCTGATCGTAGACTGTTCTATCAAAGTCCCTCTAGCCACAGTAGATGGAGGCACTGTGCCTCCATGTGTGTTTTTTTTTCTCCTGGTGGATAATGACTCTTTGACTTTCAACACGTTAAGTCTACTTGTTTTGCTATTAGGGAATATGTTGTAAAAGACTTTACTTTTGATATTGCGTTTCCTGTATCACCGCCAATTGAATTGACACACCTACATCTATTTCCGTGTCGAGTGGACAATGAAAGGACAATGAAACTTTGAAAGGGGATTTCAAAGATGCGTGTTTTTACCAGTTTAATCCGACAGCAGGTTCTTTACCATGATTGCTAAGGAAAGCCGGCGAAAACCTGACACATCTCGCTAATCCTCTTATATCAGGCACAACACAGGGCTGAGAACATATGCTATAGTGGGACTCGAATCATTCGACTTTAAGTTAAACAACAGATTGCAAATTTCCACTCGGCCGACGGAAATGAACAAAATATAAGGAGCAAACTGTTGAGACCATGACGATTGAAATTACACTGAGGAAGTTTACCCTTCAGCTTTATGAGATAAAATTGACATAACACACTTCAGTTATTCCGTGTGCCGTAACAGTAAAATCGGATGACGGCACATGTTGACACAACACTGATTTAAGTATTACGTCCTGGCTGATAAGTACTGCATCATATGTCAATGTATTACCCCAAAATAACTATTCAAGGATATGTATTTGTCTATTATATAATGAGCTTACTTCGTCAATGACATCGATGTAAGTTCGCAAATCAGCAATTGCTTGATTCACTAATAATTGACTTCATTAACGGACCAGCTACTGGGTTTACGCAGAGTTGCTGGCAAGCAAGGTCCACGTTATTTTGCCATACAGGTCACTGCACACGTTATGAGGTGCTAATCAGGCTGATCTTGCGTGTATGTGTACTGTGATATATTTTTTATTATCTAAACTGTCCCTCCCTACGGGTACCTTCCACCCCCTACGCTTGAATTTGTTGTGGTCCAGTCTTGGGAAACCCTCAACATAGTGATAAATGACGCGGACAAGCAGTTCTCGTATGATTTATGTGGGGAGATTGTCTTCGGCGACTGCGTCTTGTAAGTCAACTACATTATCATTTTTATAGCGAGTGCCAACTTGAGTGTACGTTTGATACGTTTGAGGCGATCGTGAACAACATACCACACCTTACAGCTAGTGAAGTATTGACGTTGCTGTCGACAACCTATGGTTGGAATGTGCGTGGACAATCTTTACCATCGAAGGGCAACACTGAAAGGTTCGTAGTTGGTGTCAATTCGCGTTGCCAGATCTAGAAGGAAAATTCGCCGGTAATCCTACAGTTAAGACACAGGCGGGATGGAATAGAGATCTAGTAATCGCTGGGGATATACAACCATCACGAAAATGCGGAGGCTTAGCCGCATGTCAAAGCGAGGACAACAGTCTTAATAACAAAGACACGGATTTTCACACTTCCATTAAGGACCTCATCATCTCTGTCTATGCATTAGTGGTGTGACGTCAAGAAACTAATTTCCAACGTGAACACTTTCATATGGAATAATGATTGAAGTGTGCAAAGGAAAACAGAGCAGCAATAGGCGTCCTCTACGTCAAGAATACTTTGCATTCTACAGAATAATTGCACTGCACGATGTGTGATCTGTAAGCTTATGTTGAGTAACGTCTGGGGGTTTCACAGGATACAGCGGAAACATTGGAGTTACCGTGTGTTTTGAAGAGAAAGATTATTATCGCATTATTTAGTTGATGAATCTTACAATGACGGACATATCGACGACCAGAGACCAACTGGATGCTATGGCCGAGTTGGAGAAAGCTCTCATGGAGGTGGAACGAGAAAGACAGTCGACACCGAATGGTGAAGTCGCCCCTTACGACAAAATGCCTCGTAAGTTGCTGCTATTATTATTACACCACGTTCATATTCAAGAATCTCATAAAAGGCATTCCGATCGATACGATATATTACTCTGCCAGTTAACCTTTGGTAATCTGATTTCATATGAAGCAAGCATTATGGGGCCATTTTCAAGTTAATTTTGAAGTCCGTGCAACCTCTACAGTTGCGCAAACTTGACGCAGGCGTCAACGACTGAAATGGCGCGTTGCTGTAGATCTGAAAGGTGCATGATTCCAGTTTACGAAAGCCCTTTGTAAATAGACCTCATTAACACTGAGAGAAAGGCAATCACAGGCTGAGAGCTGAAGCTCCCCTTACATTGCCTATGGTTGCAGGCATTACGTAATTACAGTCACGTGCCACAGGTATACATCAGAGAGAAAGGATGCCGAGATGAATGTTAGTCGCTGGCTCAATCGTCAAACAACATAACCTTATTCTTATCCATGCATGACCTTTCTTCTGAAGAGATATACTTTGAACTTGGTGGATGGTTCAACGTCCGGCCAAATGTTTTGAAATTTTATAAGATAATGCAGGGTGAAACCACAGTCGAAATTCGAGGGTAAATAGTTGTATTTTCCCATGTCCCTTTCGTTTAGAGAAGGGCACGCATGGCTTGCCACCTACGATGCGCTTTACCTCAACTATGGCCATCGATCGCCCGACAGTCAATGATGACAAACCGTGCTTTATAGATGGAGTTTCAATTCCCCAGAGACTAACTATTCAGCTGTAAATTAATAAACTCAACGTCACACAAAGGAAAGTCATTGATAAAGCCATTGTTTGAAACGACTTAGCTTTAGGTTAATGTATTTCTGTCTTCATGATTATTTATGTAAACGAAGTCATTCAATTTCCTGCGTGCTATTGACTGTGCATACATTCTGCTTGATTTACAAGAATCTTTACTGATTAGCCTAATCGATGAATGGCTAGTTGTGTCCATTTCACGTGATTGCCTTCAATACAGTGAATTTTCGATATCAAAATGTATGTATGTATGTATGTATGTATCTATGTATGTATCTATGTATGGATCTATGTATGTTGTATCTATCTATGTATCCATGTATCTAAATACATATGTATCTATGCTTAACTATACAAATGTTATATACTAGCTGACAAGATACCCAATACTGTGAAAGGCATATAGCTTACAACTTATGTAGTTTGAAATGTATGCTGGCCTACATCCGAGCGTTTACGTACTCACAGCAAGTCTGCGTCTTGTGACATGGAATAGGTTCGCTGAACTGCATGGCAATAGTATCCACCATCGCCGCCAGACATTGAATTAGTATCTCCATTCAACTACTTTGATGTATATTTACAGGCAAAAACGCCCTCTCCTTGAATTATTAAAACGCATAGCGCTTTGTACATATAATTTGCACATTTTGAGTGGGAGAAGTCGATATTGTGAAGAAGGCCTCCTTGTCAAGAATTATCGATTTCACTTCAGTGTGGCGTCTTTATTGCCTGATCCTATTGAGAATACAAGATGGATGTGTGCATGCGTATTGGATGTATACCTGAACGAACGCTATACGGCGTGTCTGTTGAACTCGTCACGAACTGCATCCTGTACTCAAAGGTGAACTAGGGACACGAACTCACAGTATGTCAGCAGCTGTAATTGAACCCAGATTTCTCGAAGCACTACTCGCCTACCGATTACCCAGCTAGACGGGAAATCGGTCTCCATGCTCAGATCTAGAAACAACAAGCAATCATATGACCGCGTTGTAGATTTTGATTTTATAGACGATACTGCCAGAGCATGGAAATAGCTAATTTAACACGTATATTTTCCTCAGTCGCTGTAAAAACCGATTCTCCGTCTTCACTCGACTGTAAAACAATTATCGCCCCTTTCAGTGCTTTCCCACAGGCTTCCTTGAAAACGCCTAAACTGTAAATCACATTTGATTTAATTACATATTTCTGATGTTATTGCCGTATAAATATGGTTTCCAAGGCACTGTTTCACTGAGCCATCACTCGGCAGTCGAGTCAAAGAGCACAGATTATCACTGACCCTTGACTTCGTGTCCTTGACGATACACACTTGTACATGGCAACAATCTTGATGAAAACTTCACAAGTCAGCTGTGATCTCAATAGACGTTGCCGCTCAAATGAGTAAATAACACGTGATAGATGGATCATGACATTTTCCGTTGGGTTATGAAATGATCGCATTTCTACCGAACGGAATTTGAGCTGTTTTTCTTGACATGGCTGACAGTCGGAAAAATTGACATGATTAGAAACGGTTGCTCTCTGCTCTGGAAAAGAGATTCTGAGTATGAGTTCAGTTATCATAGACTCTAGAAACAGACTGTTTCAGTTCTGTGGAATTATATAGTATATGTTTTGTGTTTCAAAAAAGCATGTTTTCCTAGGTAATTAGCCATATGACAAAATTACAACAATCTGACGTATTTTGTTAGAGAAATTACGGTCACGTGACCGCAGGCATGTGACGTAACTTTAAAATTTGTAGCATTAGTGACAGAAAATTGCATTTCGAATACTTGAGCAGGTAGGCTGAAATATGGATATCAGGTAGCCCGTATTTACGCAAATTAAATTTTCACTTTGTCGATTTCTGTGATATTTCAAAGACATTGTACCTCTATAATTAGCGAAATGATGATGGAAAATGTGTTCATTGTGTATTTTAGATCAGATACCGATGCGGGTTTCTTTTTCAGCTGTCGGATACTCTCTGGAAAATACGAAGTACTTTATTGTTCGCATGCAGGCAATTTTGCAGGTGGACGTGAAATGAATGAAAATTTGTCTCCGTTAAAATCCACCAAACACTAGTATGATTTGACATGTAGTGCCTGTGGTTGTTTTTGTCAGCTTAGGAATTCTTTGGCACTGACCCGTAAACCATATGTCATGCGATATTATTTATTGGCCTCTACAGGTACTTGGCCTCCAAAAGCATGAAAAGAATTCATGTCAACATGTTTGATTTGTCATACACTGGGTCCTGATATCATGCACCAAGGTCTACAAACTGTGAACTCTAGTCAAGTACGTTTAAAAGTGCCGTGTTGTTTTGAAGTAGCCCAGGTTCAAAAAGCTTGTATGGCGACGGTTGACCGGCACAACCGTACCAAAGTTAAAGTCTATGCAGCTATGTGTCTGTCTGTCTGTGTCTGAGTAATTGTCTGGCGGTCTGTCTGTCTGCCCGTGTGTCAGGCCAGTCAGTCTGCTTGTCTCCCTACCTGCCTGTCTGTCTGCCTGTCTGACTTACCGAATATCTGTTCTCAACAGACTGTATAACTAACTACCCGTCAAGAAGTCGGTCGGTCGGTCGGACGGTCGGTCAGTCTGTCTGTATCTATGTATATGTCTGTCTATCTATCTGTCTGTCTGTCTGTCTGTCTGTATATATATGTATGTCATTGTCGATATGATGAAAGCTCAGGTGATCGAGTCACTGCTGTTAGATAAATTAAAACCAGCACGGAGATATCGATCAATAACTTGTTTTTTCACAGTTGACATGGCTGGCATCGTCATGGGAATATTTCATAATTAGTGTGTATTATACTTCATTTCTTGAATTTAATAGGATAACTCCAAAAACAGTGTACATGAAATGCCAATTATGCAATGATTGCAGTGAAATTATCACGTGTACCATCATACAATACGTTTTGATACGTTCATGTTTTTACGAAGTTAAAGTAATTAGGCGCTAATTCTTAGAAATGTTGATAGAATAACTGTCGGTCGTTTTCGTGATTAATTCTTAAATGAATATTTCATCGCAGAGCAGCTGTATGTTTGCTACCGGTAACATGTTACATTATTTATTTGCATATTCAATTAGCGTTTGATAATAGCAAGTATCTAAAAATACCCAACGATTTCAAAATGTCGGTGCCTTTAGCGTTCCTTTATGATGATGCGACATTCCTGTACATGCTGCAAAAATGGATCAATATTATGAACAATGTAACGTTGCTTATTGGATTCTTTTGAAAGCGACAGACGCCTGCATGTATGTATGTATGTATGTATGTATGTATGTATGTATGTATGTATGTATGTATGTATGTATGTATGTATGTATGTATGTATGTATGTATGTATGTCTGTGTGTCTGTGTGTGCGTGCGTGCGTGTATGTATGTATAGGTAGTAGGTAGATAGGAATGTAGGTAGGTAGGTAGGTGTATGTGTGTTTATGTGAATGAATATTTCATTACACATATGATATTATTTCTGTCTCTCTGTGTGTTTTCGAGTTCCTTTATTGACTCATGACAGTTATGGAAATACAGTCATGTTGTCAGATGGGACACTAATAAACAAGTATCTATATGTTGACTCCATGCTCGGCGTTTAATTATCATCTCAGTCACCTTTCAAGAAAGCGCCATCGCCATGATGAAAAGTAAACACTCTGTCACTTCATTGCAGGTCTCCCAGGCCCTCATTGTTCGCTTACTTCTAAGGAAAGATATGCTTGAGGTACACTTTAAAATATGTTTACTGATGACTGGAGGTCACAGCTTTCATGGTGTGGAAGTCCAGCATTTACCAAATAATTTGTAACTTGACTCTTTTCGGAACTATTTACTGTGCGGAAAATACAACTATTAAAATGGAAACAGCAACAGCAACAGCAGTGTTTACAAGAACATATTAACAGTCGGCTTCTGAGGGGGCTAACATTGTTTTTCGTGTCAACGGGCGGGGGGGGGTCAATTTTTATCACCAGTGAGTGGGGAATGTTTATTCATTTGCTTTGATAGCATTTTATGGATTACGATATTGTTGTTTATGAAGAGAGGGAATCGGAAATGTTTTGTAAGGGAAGGGGCCAGCGGTGAGTTTTCGTATAGGGAGAGTAGCTGAGCAAAGCTTCACTTTCCCTAATAATTTACATTCTGTTTTAGAAAAGCATATCGAAGCAAGGGGGACAGTTTCTCTTCATCTGCTAACTGACGTTCCCAGGTGAAGATTTTAGCAACCAACCAGCTGTAAAAGTCTCAGAGTTGTTTGTAATTTCATATTCAAAATGTTTGGCACCTTCAAAACAAGTACTTTGCTAATTTTATTGACAACATTGTCAGAACGCATGTCCTCAGATTAAGACATTAAAGTGATATTCTGTTAACTTACCCTCGGGAAATAGCCTGGGAAGGATTGGTCAGGGACATTTTTTGGTAATTTTAGCTCACATTTGGTATACCAATGTGAGGTTATCTTATTTATTTTTGTTGGGTGTGAAAAATCAACAGAAAGCAAAATTTGACAAGAGCATGCCTGATTTCTGAAATCGCGTAAAAAGGTTTAGCTTATGGTTTTTAAATACGGTACGTCATGTTACGGAAAACGTGACCTGAGAGAGAGAGAGAGAGAGAGAGAGAGAGAGAGAGAGAGAGAGAGAGAGAGAGAGAGAGAGAGAGAGAGAGAGAGACTAACTATCCATAGGATGCAGGAATGCAAGAAGGGCTTGTAGTCCGTCAATACCAATAAAAAAATCAATACATTTCGAGGATGCTTCGGCGATACTCAGTATTGTATGATTACTTCAGCGTCTTGTTGGGTCAATCGATAATTACACGAGTGCATCTTGAAAAAGAGAAGTTTGTTTCTACAATGTACCATAAATGATAACTGTTGTCAGAGCGAGAAGTTATCACCAGCGACAGAAAGCCTGGTAGTTAAAAAGTTGTACGATCAGTTTAATTATGATGAATAATTAATATTTCGTCAAAAGATAAAATGGCAAGAAATAAGCGTTTAGTCGGACACTCTTAGATTGGCATTGTTTTATAACAGAAGTATAATTTCATTCTGGTAAAAGATATTGTACGTCCCTCTGACCACACATTAGATCAGGTTCGACTGTCAGGGGTCACTCAAGCGTACATGTATAACTGTAAAACCCTCAATTATCAGTGAAGTGTATAATCCCCTCTGATTGGGCAGTTAATTTGCATATAAAGGTGCATGGCCCTCATTATTTCCTCTATTGTCAATTGTTCATTGTTATATTGGCAGCAGATGCCACAACGTCTCTGACCTACTCCCGCAATGCAGTCGGTAGCTATTTGGAAACTATGTTTTGTGTCAATAAGCAACGGGAAAGGTGCAGCGGCTTCTATGCGACAGGTTAGCCTCGACAAGCGTCGGCCGGTACGACCATGCTGGTTTAGGGTCTATGGTTTGCCTTGCTTTTGTAGCAACCTCGTCAAACTAAATCTGCAAACAAGTGACCAAGTGGTAGCCGAAGAACAAACAACTGTATGCGGAGTTCAAATGCCAGCCATTAAAGTTTGGATAACTCTGAATGAAGGCTGTAAATCTAACTAGATTTCCTTCTGATAACAGTTTTTTAACTTTCAAGTTTAAACACAATTAATTCTTGCAATGCGATTGTAACGGTGATACACGCAGCCTTTAGATCGAATCAGATGAAATCATAATAAAATTGTCTTACATTGCATTTCAAATGCTGCTTTTAATGTGATAAACGCCTGTCATAATAAAATTAATCCATTTAAGTTTTTATAATCATTAGCTTTATTCTATCGAAAACTTTTATTGCTTTGGGAAAGTGTTAAATAGATCACAGTACCCTCGAGGGACTGTGATAGAAAGAATGTTTGCGGACCGTTTGGTGTTACAGTGTCAGCACCGCCATCAACGTTGGATAGGCTTTTGAAGTTTTTATCTGGAGGCCAGGCGAGGCGTTCCAAAATTATAGCATGGGTGACTGCCGCAGGAGTCGTCTTGGTTCCAAAACAATATCCAAGCCGTTCATTCTAGCCAAAATCAAAGCTACAACTGTTCAACAGTTTCTCTGTTCCTTCTTACGTGTCTCCTGTTAGTTTTATTTTCGTCACATTTCCTGTCTCCTGAAAAACTACCATAATTGTTTTAATATTCTCATTGATAATATCACATCTTAGCATATCTCTGGAAGTAATAACCATTTTGACAGAAAAGATCTGAAACAACGCCCGGGGGCGGGAGGTTAACCTTACTTACATTCTCAATGACTTCCAATCACAACATGTCTCATTGTCGGAAATTGTAAGTTCTTGACAAACATGACAATAATTGAATCATGTTACTTCTAGAAGGCTTTCCGGTATGAAAGTCTTTATAAAAGATCATGTTTCAGCGCCGTTATTGTGTTTCGTCTGGATACAATATTTTGTAATCGTTAGTCTAATTTCGTCTGGTCTTTTAAAAACAGCTGCGAACATTCCTAAAGAGACATTGAGAATCTATTGGAACTTACTTCCTCGTATATAAAGTATGTGTATCTCTTGACAAGAAAACCATTCTATCGATTGTTCATTTTGTCAATGGACTTTTCTGAATATTCACTTACGCATTGTGAAATAAGTGAAACAAATTCACTCGCAAGCACTTTGACCTTAAAAAGTAAAATTCATCGAACGACTCCATGAATGGCCGTGTTTACAGTTAGTTTTTCTTTAAGACTATACATATCCAAAGCTAACAAGATGGTTTCAAAATTTCCTTTACTCTTTGAATTGGAACATATGCACATGTTGGTTAACAAATATGAGCACATATCTTGTGGCGATAATGAAGAATGGATGCGCAGTTTTTAAAAGGAACTGTGCTGAGGAGATTATTTTGTTACTATCTTCCCCAAAACAACAATTATGCGATTTTTTTTCAGGTATCCTTATTGTTGCACTACAAATATCTCCCATGCAAAATTTTAGAAGGAAAATTAATCATCAAATTCAAAGAACACCCCTTCATAGTCAAACGGCGTGCAAGGTTTTGAACGACATAACGACCGAGTGTCTTTTTCAAAGATATTTTTGCATATTTTGAGTACTGCTGCGCCATGAACATCGACAAGAGTTAGATGATACCACTGTTATGTCTTCTGACGCACAGACAATAACGTGTAGGGGACAAAAGATAAACGACAAAGGGATTGTTTTTTTCTGCAACGCAGGTAACAAAGAAAGAAAAGGAAACTTTTCTGTGCAAGAAACGGCAAAGAAAACAAACTACTGACAAAATATTTTGCCGTCTTCGTTTCAGTCGGTCACCAATCCACACAGTAAAAGATTTAATCTCTTTAACGTGTAACTAGGCAACGCGATTGTCACAGAGACGAAATGACGTAACTCAAGATCATCGGAAAGAGCGAGGAAGGTCGAAGATGTAATCCGAGAGTAGGAATTATGGCGACGACAATGTTGTCCGAGACTGGACACTACCGCAGTGAGCTCCAGTCGAGTACTTATAGACATGTGGGGTTTATGATTCCACAGGTTCATGTGATAAGTCCAATACGTCATTTTGAAACAGATCTTGAAAACTGCTATCTCTGGCCAGTTGCGACACCTATCTATGCGCAGTGCTGTTCCCGATGCATAGAAAAGACCAGCGTTTGTGTGATACACCCATCTCACATGTACTACTGGTCGTTTAACATCCCACGGTCTTTTCTCCCCGTAGAACGTCTTGAGACGGTCGTTGAAGAGGAGTCTAGTCGAAGTGATGTAAGCATAAAGTTTTTAATGACATTGTGTCGCAATTTACGCTCATGCAGAATGTTTTTAAATATACGCCTATCTTCTAAACATTTCGCACTTCCATATTTGACACCCTTTGTGAAAGAGGCGAAACTTTTGTATATGATGGAGGAGTGTCGCATCTGACATTAATAGAGCTGTATCTCACATTGCAGAGGGCACGTCGCCATAGAAAGTCTAACAAGTTGACAGAAACCGATGGAAGGCAGTTGGCTGAGGCGAAGAAAAGGCGTCATCGGCTTGGAAAAGGTATGGAAGTTTATGTATAGATAGCGCAGGAAAAGGTGGGATTGGATTGGCACGAATGAGAAATGAGTAACGATTGGTAATAGACTGTTCCGTTGACAAAACTTTTGTCAAGTGTTTATACAAATCTCGGTGAAATCATTCCTCACAGAAGATCAATAATTATTATCAACAAAGATGGCACGTTTACAGATTGTTTACTTCATTCGAATGCAAACAACAATGATTGACGCATGTTACTGCTTTAACATTTGCAATTAACAATACTGTCTTAGTGAATAGATAAATATTGGTAATCAATAAGAATTGATCAAGATTCAATGTATAATTTTCTCTTTTCGTAACATTAACATGAACTAAAGACTATCGTGTGAAGAGATGAGTTACAGATGCAATCGTAATACGTTTAAAGCATCAAATACATTTCAATGTTTCCATTGTCCCTCAAATATGTCTCTATGTTTGAATACATACGTAAGTACTTATTTCTGTATATTTTTTAGTTTTTTTTCTTTTCTTTTATTTCCATGTATCGACTTCATTTTGTAATATCTGTTCTCTGGGAATGTTTAAATACCCATGATTACGGTTGTCGATGGAGCCATGTGTGTGCGCGTGCTGTTCTTGTGGACAACTGAATTAGTGTGTAGGCGGAAATTCATTCGCCAGCATCTACCGGCTGAACTATAACGTGACACTGTAGCTGATACTTGAATCAAGAACACCTGGAAATATCCAGGGTTTTTTATAAGTCATTGTGCACATTTTTATGTTGAAATAACGTGTGTTGTGTTCGTTTTTTGTCCATTACGTTATGTGATGTTGTCCATCAACTCATCTCATCATAAAAGTCCACCCTCCGAACACGGAGAAAGTTAGTAAGTGAGATCACACCCATTTACTTCAGCTTTGGTCCGAATTTCCTTCGTTCTTGTTTGCTTTGTGGATCAATCAGGCAAGATAGTACCATGCACTCCAACTTCCATGGTCGGGTTATCTATCTAGCCCTGTTATATTCTTTTTCAGACGACTACGAGTGGTCTGAGGTTCTTTTCGAACATCACGTCTTAACGCTAATCAACCACATTCTTTAAATCTAAGCAACTGTAATATAAGCTATAACTTTTGGTGTTATTTCCCGTATTTAAATGTCTGTGTTTGTAAAATGCAATAACCTTTGTCCAGATGCCTCATGTTCAACTTGTCATCAATGACCAATGTGTTGATTTGATTTGGGTCCGGACTAGAAACCATCGGTCAACAGTAGTGGCATTGTGCTGTATGTTGTCCGCATTGCGTTGAGCTGGTAAGGCAAAACAAATAAATAAAGCAAGAAATATAAACATAAACATGTTTTACAGAAGAATAAAGCCACAGCTTTCGTCCACGTAAAATAACAAAATTGACATTGTTTGGATATTGTGGATAAGTTGACCAAAGCTCTTCCATTTAAGCATTAAGAATATGTTTCGACTAAAAGCACATAGTTCTCATTCTTTCTTGAAACATAACACCTTCAAATAACTGTAATATAACTGTAACTCGTCATTTAAACTCTAATCTTTGGTAACAGACGCCTGCTGTAACCCCAAACACATTTCCATTTACGTTGGTAGCACAGCGTGGACAAGAATTCCGGTTATTTTCAGAAAAAATGTCATAGAAAGATGTTGATGGCAATCTACATTAAACGTTAGAAACTTACGGAGCACATTTGTGAGATGGCAGTGATTGTAATTTAATTTGTTGGCGGGTGAAATGCTGATGGATCAGATTTAGAGACTTAATTCATTTTGGTTTGGATTTTTTGACATTTTTTCTCTCTTTCTACGTTCAACAGAGAGTCGACTCAAGACTGGAAAGGGGTTTCACAAAGGAAAGGTATGTTTCACAATTCAATTTAAAGTGCAGTCAATGCCATAATAGGTTTGCATGAGCGATCTCAGCTCGGAAGCACAAACCAATTATGACGGCTATTTCTCATTCTAAATTCCCTTAAGTTGTCATTTATGCGAAAATCTTTCATCTTTCAACAATGGTCCGTCTCTTTCACATCTCCTTGTACTGTTGTTCAAAGGGTTTGCTTTCACAACGTTTATGAAATATATATGAGTCAGAGCCACTTGATGTGTTTTAGCGTATTGGGGAATTTGAATTACGTTTATGACGAGCTCCACGACCGTCGAGCGCCCTTAATGTCAATTGAAATAATACTGAGTAACTTTGTAATGCAAATATTATTATGATGAAATTATAACTTTTTCTCACCTCTAGGGAAGTGGCTGGCGTGTGGCAGGTGTAATTGTGAAATATGTCAAAGTGGTGAGTACGAACATTTGTGAATCCGCAAATCCATTCTGTATTAATCCAGACCAATAAGTGGTGCATGGTATACTCGACACTTAACAGTAGAAACACTTAAATTTTAATATTTGATATTTTGTTTGAACACGCCATCAATGAAACAAAATAAAATTAATGATGTACACGCGTTCTCACTTAATGTGGGCGGGTCTTAGAGTGTGATGATATGGAAATAATTGTTAATACAGCAATGTCAGGGGGGATTGCAACTTCTCTATGAATTTTAGTGTAAAACTCACTCGTACTAAATCCTTAGTAGATAATTTTCAATAGTTAGACACAATTATCTTTGATTAGTACATCGGTGTTATATATACACATGTAACATGTTGTGCTACACTTGTGATGTTCAGTGCTTAGTTCAGGCGTCAGAAGAAAATACTGCAGTCTCTTGTAAACCTTTGAACCTACCTTACCCTTGTTTGTGCCTCGCATTGCCACTTGTTTGGAGAGAAACCAATGGGGGGCGGACTATTCCACTCTATACTATAGGAGTAAGCTCTTAAAGTTCTTGTTATCTGCCAATTTCCCGTTGGTGTAAACCGCTTCATATTCTTCCAAAACTAACCCTTTAGATTATTTGATCTTACATATCTTTGTTAAAACTTTGCATTTCATCACATTTTGAGACAAATGCATTCGCTCCCACCCCTTGAAAAGTGGAATGCATTCGCTATCACCCCTTAAAAAGTGGAAAAGTCCAGGTGAATTGGATCACCTGTTCAGCGACTGGCAATTGATGCTGGCTATACACCCGAGGGAAAGTTAAAAGCCATTATGGAAATACTCTCATTAATGTTAGGAATATTATCCCTGCTTTGAAATCAACGTAGTCATCTGCAGTTTGTTCTTGGAAGAAGTCAAACAGTCGCTTTATACACAAAGTGAGAAGGGGAGCCTGGTTAGAACGAGAATATTGATAAGCTCAGGTAAATGGTTTGAGTTCTATTTGTTTGAAAGCGATACAGGTGACAGTGGTGCAACAATAGTTACGTGTGCACACTATGGTCAAATGAATTGGGCGTCTGCCAAATGTCTTCCTTTGTCAGCGAAAGCAAGGGTGAAAAATCTTTCAACAGAGTGGTACCTCCCGCTGACTGTAACACCAATCGATTCCATCCACGATTGAAAGCTGCCAGATTTATTTTCTCAGCTTGGAAAGCGTTGCCAGCACACACACCTTCTCACAAAAAGAGTATCGCAGAAGTAAGCTAAGCTTATAGTTATCGATAGATATTGAATTTCTGCTGCAATCTGAAGTCTGACCGTGAAACTCTTTGGATAAAAAATAACAGATCGCGTCCATTGCTACTACTTAATCGCTAATTTTAAACGGCTACTTTGAAGCAAAGCATTGATATCTTCTTGGGTAACGTGACTCCCTAATAATCTACACTGTAAACATTAAGCTCTAATTAGAACATTAAATAACCATGTAAACTTCACACGTACATATTCAATGTTTTCCATTGTTGTAAAGTGTTACAATTCAGCTTCTGTTATATGCAAATGACATCCTGTTGGAGATTTAAACTGTTCCATGACCCAAAGACAAGGCAGAATTTTTTTTTGTCTGTTCATGATCATGACCGGAGAAAGTTTCGATTGTTTATGGTGTAAAATGTTCAAACACATAATTTCATCAAAATTACTTAGAGACCA
Organism: Ptychodera flava; assembly: GCF_041260155.1. Classification (NCBI taxonomy): domain Eukaryota; kingdom Metazoa; phylum Hemichordata; class Enteropneusta; family Ptychoderidae; genus Ptychodera; species Ptychodera flava. The sequence continues at coordinate 1,057,075 of NC_091948.1, forward strand.
TATGTCTAAGATAGCACGATATTGCATTGATGTCATGATCAAATTCAAAGAAATCACTCCGAGGTGCTGTATGGATTTTCCTGTCAACGTGAAAAGCATACGTTGTGAAGATGCACCTGCGTGGCTGTCCATAAATCAAAGTTTTTCTTAAAGTCTTTATCTTCAGTTTAATTGTCTCTTTTTAATTGGTGTATACAGAGTTTCCTTTCTAACCGAACTGCCGAATCAATAGTTTAGATGGGGCTTCATTTTTCTTAAGTGCTACGTTTTGTTTGAGCACGTAATGTGCATGACTCAATTTTTACTTGTGAGCCATTCCCATGCTTTCAGATTCAAAGACGTTCGTGAACCACTTGCCTGACCTATTCTATTGATATTACAGGGACGACATGGCTACCTTGAAAGAGCTCCACTGACGGCGAAAAGAGGCTGTAAGTTCTTTCCCTAATTTAAACAAGATTTTACAATGCTTTTTACGTTACATGGATTGAATTACTTGTAACAAAGGCAGATTGAAGCAAACAACTTAACGAAAATAGTTTTTGAAAAACTGTGAGCACGTTTAAGGTTACACAGGCCACAAAATATGATATTACACAGTCCCTCCATGACATACTCTGCTTTGTCCCGAGACACCCGTCTCCACCAATATATCAAATTATATCACTACAATCCGATTTTATTCAAGAATAAATGTACCTTGTATTTAGTATATTGATTTGGTAAGAGTGCTGACGTCAGTTTAGTCTCATTCACAAGCTACCTACAGAGTCAAAGTAGTTATAAATACTTCACAGCACTGTCAAGTGCTTGTGTGTGCCCCGTGTGGTTGTCAGGTGTGAGTCAGTGCATGTACATGTCGGTGTTTACACGTCTGTCCATCCCTACTGGTGCGTCTGAGATATCAAATATGCATCGGAACGATTCTAGTATACGATTGTTACATTAATTTGGAATCTCAACGGCAATATATCATCGTAATTATATGGCAGCTTATTTTCACTTTCCGTTTGACAGTTCTAGATACCTCTGAATCAAACCAGAGTGAAACTCAGGGCTATCATAGTTTGAAGAGTGAGTGTACAGATATAAGTTCGGCTTCCATCTGTAACTCTCCGGACTCGATGCTTGCTGGCAATATGGAAAACCAAAATGGTTCTATTTTAAGCGTTCATATTGATGAATCAAGGTGAGAGGGAAACGTTTAAATGTTAATATTTACAGGTCTGTCATGAATATTAACTATTTTATGTTACGTAGTAAAACATGTCCGTAAATTAAAGACAGAGTTCGATACGAGTTGTGAATTACATGTACTCAAGTTATAATTTTGATCAGATGATTTTACCTATGTAACTGTCTTAACCAATGTTAAATACAACACAAAGCCATTTGAGCCAGATAATTCTTCATGGAAGATACAGTGAATAGCAATGAGAAATTCTGAAGATAAAAACAAGAAGCGACTTTATCGGCAGCCGGAGGAGTACAAAATTTTAACCTAATTTATTAAAAAGTTACAAAATGCAGAAACCAAATTTGAGCCTTAGATGAACAGAATAGCATGGCTATTAAAATCGGCACAAAGTGATCAAAGATAACAGGAAACTACAAGTTAACTTTTTACATTTTCCAAAGGATTATTGAGCGTCAATTGTAACTTCCCAATTACAAGTAATCTTGAAAGTCACATATTGTTTGTTTTTTCATCTCATGCACTTAATCCAAATATTTTCTGCCATATTTTGTGGAAAACAACAAAAGAGAAAAAAGAAATTTACAAATTTGAAAGAATGCCCGATTCCTAATGTCGTTTGTGATCTCATTTAGATTTCCAGGCCAAACTAGTCCTGGGCGTGTTGAAAGCAAGAACTCAAGTTCTTCATTTAGGGCTATCTCGGAAATGCCAAATCAATCTGAAGCAGGTATGTAATGTTACGTGAAAGAAAACTCTCCGTCAACAGTCAACACAGGGAGGTGGCGATTCTAATAGTTTTTATAGACTTTCATATGAAAGTTTGAACAAAAATTGAACGCCTTTACCCTTCTTTGTTTAAAACGAACAACTTTCACTGTTTCATTCACATGTAATTATGACGATCCTTCTCCAAACAACAGCAGCAAAATACTGCCCTCATTCCTCAATTGCTCAGACGGACCGTTTAACAACAAAATTTGTCAATAAATCTCTAAATGTATTTTGACATGTGCTGTAATAGGAAATGAAAAGGGGTTTTCAATGAAAGCTTGCCTCTTTGATAATTTCTTCACCCTCATGGAAAGAATGAGATATAAATAAACGTTTCTGTCAAGTATGCTGCCCTCTAGAGACCATACATCTCGCTTATCTTGTCTTCCCAGATCCTCATCAAACATTGCCCTTCTCTTCTGTGGTAGCTTACGTGTTCATGATTGCAGCCAGGGTTTACTCTGAGAGAAGTGTAAAAATGTGTTTCCAAGTCAATAGTTTAGGATGTCTTAACGAGTAGCACTAACATGCAGTGATGTGAATGTATCTAAAACTGGAGAGATGAAAATTTTGTCGCATTCAAATTCTTCATCACTTCAATTTGAAAGTACGTTTACTGGAATCGTCTATAATCATATGTGAATGTGACAAAGATCTATGATTGCATTTGACCATATCTATGCAGGACCTCAATGGAAGAGCGAGAAAATGAGCAAGTCTACGTCATCTTTTCTGAGTAAAGGAAATGATTTTGGAAGACCAAAGCCATCATCCTCATCGAGAAACGCTACGTCAATGATACCCGTGCCTATAAGGAAATCGGATGCAACTCCTGTCAAAAGTAAGCAAAGTAAACATCTATGCATGGTTAGGTACAAACAATCTGATCATTACCTTTGTGTTTTGATCGTCGTACATTCTGATCTGTTTTATTTTCGAAGTTTGCTAAAGTCTTGAGCATACAAGAAAAGTCTCCTATGTCTTCAATACGCGTCAATGAAAATATCTTTGAATACCTAATACTTATTACCACTATTCACCGTCGTTTGAAACAGATAAGTCTGTCACAAATCCTGACAGAAGTAACTCAGCAATTGCAAGATTACAAGACAGTTTCAGCCCAGGTGGCATCGATTACAACTCGTCAGGTATAGAGGAAGATATGCTGTCATCTAGATACAGCGTTTGTTCTTTGTCGTCTGGTATCATGGATGACTCAAGCCATGTCATTACAGGGCATCTTCAACAGAAACAGGTAATTATTTGACAAAGTCATCGTAGCTTTACCAAAAATAGAATTCTTAAAAATCAGAGCCAAGAATCAGACTGCGTAGTTCGTTTCAGTTTTTCAGTCAATCCGGGACTCAATATCTTACGGGTATACTTTCTTTCATTATCAATTTCAAATGACAGAAAAGGTATCTCACATCTCCTTAACTTTACTTTGCCGTGATTTTTACTTTATTAATACGTTTAGTAACTTAATTGTATAAAGGTTTAATATTGATATGTTTTTCAGTTTAAGTTCTCTCAATTTCACTTTAAGTTCTCTCAATTTCAGTTTAAGTTCTCTCAATATGTATTGCTAACGAACATTTTATAGCGTCCAGTAAATAAATAGCACAAGCCAAGGTGGTAATCATGTTCCAATGATGTGACTGCGACAGTCCACCTCCGAAATTCAGAGTTATGAACATCATCACTTGCTGCTTAAGCTATAGACCCTTGACAATTCTCGAGGGTCCGCGGCTAAAGATATAGGCCTATTGTAGATTCACAAGAAGTTTAAAGCTTTTATCGGGGTTTGTCTAGAAGCTGTCCGTGGTTTTCGCATGCTACTCATCATGTTTTGGATGGCATGCCTTTCGGAGAAGTGATTATGGACAATTTATGATGAACTCTTTCTGTGATAAGTTTACGATTGGATTATGCTCACACGTTTTCTGTACATTTTTGACTCAAGTTTTCACCTGCTTATTTTTGTGAAAACCGAAAATTCATTTTGAATTTCAAGTGTCAGTAAATACTGTTATTATTAATTCATTTTTCTAGTACCAGCTTTTGACTGTTACCCCCAGATTTTTAGAATGGCTGCAAATTTCATTGAGGAAAGATCAAATATTGAGGTATTTCGCTTCACTACTTTAAACCCCCGTTCGGACTTGAGCTATAAATCTAGCAACATATTTATGTTGTAACGATTACAATTTCACAGGAGAACAAAAGGTAGAAACACCTCATAATCTAACACCTTAGTTAATCCAAATTAATCCCTGGCCTTTTCTAGCCAGCGTTAAGTCCTTCCCGGTATAGACAGTTTCTCTATTGTTTATGGTTCTTTGTAATTTGCTGTCGATGTGAGAGTAAGATAAACAACTTACATTGATTTTTCGTCTCTAATATGAAGACCTGGAACACTATATATGATTTCCTCTGTTTCAGATTTTCTCCATGTTTCCTGAGTTCAACGTAAAGTCTAATCTAGAAACCTAGTGCGTTTCGTTCGCGTTGTGTGGCTCGCAGAATCGCAATCACACTACTGGCTACATGAGGCAAAGAAAAATTGTCGAGGCACTGTTTAAGAGGTTCTTTTCGATTGTTGTGAGAGTGGTGTGTAAAATTACTGCCGTTATATTTCTTGTGGGAATGAATAAACCTTATTTAGATTTAGGCCTTTCTAAACCCATAAATTATTGCGGCCAAAAAGTGTCTCGGGCTGCGCTGTTCAGGCGGACACACTGATAGTTTCTAACTAGAATGATGTCAGTTTCAAGCTATAGCCATATAACATAATGTAGCCTTCGCAGACCATTTTTGCCGGGACAAATCGGTAATGCAAGGAGACTTTTAACTCGTAACTTCAGAGTAGGTGACAAAATGTCATTTAAGAAACCTCGGATAGGCTATGCCTACGAATTGGTAAATGATGGTTTACTCTATTCCTGGAGCGTTAGGGAGCCGTCATTATTTACGGCCGGGGGAGGGGGTCGGAGGAATTTCATCGGAAACTCTGAAATTTCGAGAACACCCAACCATGATGAATGGCCTCCCATCCAGAAAAGTTAAATATCGATAAGCTTACATGTATTTGTAAAGTTTACAAAAACCATAGACCCTCGAAAAAAAAGTTTTTCTCGAGGGTCTATGCAAAAAACACAGCAATAGTAAATACCTTTCAAAGCCTGCTGTATCCTGCTAGATTATCATAGGTTATGTCATGACGGTTGAAAAAGGTGAAGCCGACAAAATGAAATTCAAAGTGACAACAAAATGTAGATATAAAAGCTCACGCTATAACCAGTGTCCAATCGTAGAGTATTTGTTTACTTTGAATGGGTATCATGGGGATTTCACTGAGATATGTGACAGGGCAAAATTTGAAAGTACGGGGGAGAACACGTGGGAGACTCTTGTGTGGAAAATTTTGAGTAATTGATGTGTGCAATGGTGCAGTCTGAGAAGTGTTTTCAATTTGTATATTTACTGAGTAAAATGGTCAGAACCCAAAGGGGGGGGAGCGCGAGAGGCGGGTGTCCAACCACTGGTGTTGAAACTTTTGAGAAATTAATGCTGAAATGATGCTAGCTGAGAGGTGCTTCAATTCATTTTGAACCAAAAATTGAGTAACCCCCTTCTTTCTCTCCACAAAAACCCCCGCCCCTTGTAGCTTTCAATTGAAATTTGAGTGAACCCCCCCCGATTCCTCCGACCCCCAGGCCGCAAATAATGATGGCTCCCTTATTGCGATGTATCTGGACGGAGTGTTCTGAGTTTGATTAGGATGCAGACATTTTTCGCCGTAAACATTTGTTACCCAAACAAGAAACATCAAAGCTCACAGGCTTTTGTATCTTAGTTTCGTGAATACTTCACTCTGGCCTGTGGATCAGAGATCAAAGAGAATGGTTCGCCGCGTTAGCAACTCGTTGTCAAGGTTTAGCTATCGCATCCTACATGGGATACTCATCACTTTTGTGTGGGGCTTTGCAATTGAAAATCATTTAGTGATACAGCATTGACTTAATTTTTCTCCTGAGAATGTGCTGACGTGCTGTAAGTTTTTTCAAAGTAGTCTATTCTTCGAGAAAAGTTATTTTTTGGTGCGAGCATACTTGAATATAGACATCCTTCATGCTGTAACATCCCCCGTGATTACAAATGGAATAGACCACAGGCCCCATGTGGCAAGGTCAGGTCAGGAAGTCAAGAAGTTTCCTGACTGGGATGTATCGTTTGATAAACATTTTGGTCTCAGGGAGTTTGATGTCCTGGAATGCCAGCATGATGGATAAAGATTTGCAACGTGGCTTCCCTCGGAAAACACGTAAAGTCTGCAGCAGGGAACGCGAGACTTCTATAAATAGTTGTAATTGTAAGCCAAGAGGCATTTCTTGCCTTAACCGCCGGATGAAACTCAGAAATGCTCGCGTTGCTTTCAGTTCGCGCCCAGATCGTCCGCAAATCAGTATTTTAACCCTATGAAAAGTATACGTTTTTGTCTGCCCAAACGCATTTTATCACGCTACTCTTTCTAACATTATTTTCAGGTAAGAAACCTTATATATCATTGACACTTTACATTGTTGGTAAAAGTTGCGAAGTTTCAATTCATATTGCCGTATTGGTAAAACATTTAGTAGTTGTACTACAACAAGCGTGTTTGGCTGCATCATCAAACTTTATATTTGTTCAAATTTATCATGACGACGTGGCATGAGATGTCCATAGCAGTCGAATTCTGTGATTTATGAGGCAGAGTTTATCCATTATTAACAGTACTTCGCGCAACCAAAGTGCCGTTACGTAGTAGATCTGATCCACGATGGGGGTCTCGCTGTTTGTATCACATCGGAATAAACACAGACAGCTGTTGTTCTCGTTGTAAACAATGCCCAATCAATATGCGATGCTTTGTTCTTTGTGAGGGATATTGTTGCAAGTTTGTCATGAGATATATCTCTGTTAAAGTGTTTTGGTCATTGTGCTGTTGTATTTTAGTTTGCTAGGTCAGGATGTAATATGCATACTGTTAAGACTTTTGTTTCTCTTTTCATCATCATATTTGTTTATTTATTTTTTTCAAATTTTTTTCTATTCATTTTTTTTGTTTAATAGTTATTTAGTACGTCCCCCATTATCATTAATATTGCCGTCTCTATCGCATTATAATGCATGACATGGCCATGACACAAATATAATATCTGTAAATACAACATACAGTATATCCTATCCAAACATGTATGATGAAGGCATCTGTAAACATTTAAATTAAAGTAGCTAACACTGAAAGTATAATGAATATAGTGTGCTGACCCTTATAATGTCAAGGAGGTAATGCTTGCTGTATTTACATGTAAATCATGATAGGGCCATTTCTTTCTGGTTCACCCTTGTGTGTTATTTTTGGTATTATAATCATCCAGTTCCATATGGTATCAGAAATTTGCATAACAATTCACAGCTGGCGTGTGTTATGTGCAAGCTTGTTCCATCACATAGCATTTCTATGGGATTTTATGCTTCATTTGAACAATGTGCTTTGATGATATCATGATTTTTCATGTGTAATTTTTCCCCCATGGATTTTAGGAGGTATGATTTCAAGATGAGTAGTGTTGGTGACTTGCAAGTTAACATGGATAGGACTGTGGAGTTTATTGAAATGGTGAAAATTTTACGGATTCTCGGTGTTGTACATGGAGATGATGCCGGCGTGGTAATGGAGTCTTCTAATTTTTAAATAGATTTAGGACACAGCTTTTCGATGACAACCTGATGTATCACTATCTCCTAATTTATTGCATTTGCAGTGCTTTCCAAAGATAATCGCAGATCAGAACCCCCATATATGGATTGATGATTATATCTTCAGCTTTTTACCCACACAGATGGAACAATATTTCATTTGGTGAATGGGAACCGCCAATCTTGGTACTGCAGAAAATGTGAAGATCAAATCAAAAAATGCACATCATAAATGTGCTTCAACAAACGCATATTTGTCTATTGAAATTTATTAACCTACTTAACCAAACTATTTCTGGAAGAATGTATTTAAAGTGGAGATGATCAGTTTATGCTAGTAGTACACGACTATAAAGTCACTTTAATGATAGGCACTGATTGCCCTAAAAAATCATTGCTGTATGAACCAGAACATGTATATTTGATTCATCTATCTAATTCTCAGTGTATTTTTCTCAATTATTTCTCATTTGTTTTGATTGCTATTTTTGCAGTATTGGAAAGAAATTGATGAATGCATTGGTTTTAAAACATTTCATTTGGCAGTGTTCTTGTCTGTCATTGTACATCATATGTATTTTCAGTAATGAAACATACCAATTAAAGTTTGACTTAGATTTTAATAGCAAGAATCTAAGAAAATAGATCTGAGAAAAAAGTTGGGATGTTTAATTTTTTAAAAAGCAGCCCCAGCAATGGGTATATTTATTTCCGAACATTTATGCATGAGCATAGTATATTGTGAATATAACAGTGTTAATTTCATGTCACGACCAATCAAATAGCTTGCAAATGAAACTCGTCATGTGAACTAAAAAAACCCTTTCCTCAACAAAGGTTAAAAAACCGATATTGCTAAAATAGGTCATTGAAAGTTTATAAAGACAGGTTTTTTGAACATGTATTTCATAAGAAAATCTGATCAGTGATTGAGTGTCACGCATGCCACATACACGGTTTCCATGGTGTAATCATTGCATACAGTTTTGTGCGAATTATCACTTGACAATTGAAATAGCACTAAACCCCTCGAATGTAGTGAGTTTCCTCTGTCATGTGGTGGTTTTTTATCCACAGCCCCTTAGTATGTTACAGTTTGTGTATCATCGTTGATTTTCAATTTGTTACTCATGACAATGGAATGCTGGAGTTTCACAAGTGGATTGGAACCCTGGGAGAATACCTATGTGCCAAATATGACAATGGCTTGTATTGTTCTATCAACCAAGATAGCTCAAACTATGTAACAGAAACAATGAGTCGAGAAATATTAAATTATCTTTGGAGAAATAATTTTCTTTGATCATGGTGTATTTCCATGGCTATTTCAATAGATTTTGAGAGAACATGAGAATGATATGTCATCGGTGATATAAGCATTGTAACAAGTATGAGTAGGTCTGATTCATGTTGATTGACAATTGCAATAATGGCTGCCAGGTTCTGTATTTTCAAGTTAAGCTTTTTGGTCATTATCATCCATACCTTGCGTTTACAATCCCATGGTGTTTGGATGTATATTATTTTTTTTAATGGAGACAAAAAGGTACAAATCATCCATCATATGCTATGCATATTTAAATCATATTTTCTGTATGTTAGTAATATATGGTAAATTTGTTATAAAATTTGGTACTTGGTAGCAATTTGTTATTCCAACAATATAATTATACATGTAATTTTTTATAATATTTGTGTTTCTAATCAATAGCATTTTTGTAGACTTATTTTTCTGTATAAATAATTTAGGTGCAATATGTTTATAATACTTGAAATTTTTAGTCCCTATTCACTGAAACTTCTAGAAGGGGGATATGTAGAAAACAGCAATATGAACTTATTCTGTATAACCTAGAATTGTTACTGACAAAATATTTTGAGATATCATTATTTACATGTCTCCCCGTGCAAAAAAAAGGAAAAATAGATTCTCTGATGAACATGTTATTATTTTATTGTCTGACAGGTCAAACTACATAAATATATCAATTGTTGTGATGAATATTAAATTGTAAGGACAATCATATATCACACGTTACAATTTTGCATACGACCTCACAAATGTGTACGGGTCATCTTTTCTAAATGCACACTCAGTTCATCAATCTTTGAAATGATGATCTAGTCGTTTTACCATTGTTCAAACACGAATGCAATTACACAGGTGTTTGTGTTTTAAACCAGTGTTGCAGAGATCTATCCAACCTAAAGCAGTGCTTTAACAGTGGAGGCAGTCCTTGTATAAAATTAAAATGCCATGACACTATCACCAAGGAAGTGACAACTTTGTGTTATCAATCAGTGAAAGATATATAGAAATATTAACTTGTATGAATATTACTTTTTTAAAATTCAAATGGAAAGATTTAGATGACTATTAATGTTTTGTGGCAGCAGAGTGTTGATAGAGGATTTTGTTCTTTCTGATTTCACATCACATTCACTTCCCTGACTGCTATTTAATTTTTTGCACTTTTTTGTTTAGGATTCCAGAATTAGGCCAGACAAGCACAGCAGTAGTTCCTCAACAGCAGGTAAGATTATAACTATCTCAAATATCGTACAATATTTTTAGGTGCTTTCATTTTGCTGTGTGAAATATGGAATCAGCACAGTATGAAGTTTACCTACAGCTTTTGTCATTGTGTTGCTACCAGCATGTTTTTGTCCACCACGTCCCTACATCTTAATAGACTATCGTACATATACCAACTGAATGCATTTATGAATAAACTAAGCTTGGTCTGTTCAGAAACACTTTGGAAAGGTGAACAGTTCGGAATTACAACAGAGTGGAGGAAGAAAACAACCAAAAAATTATGGTGAATTGTCAATGTGACTGTACAAGTACTAGTGTTTGTATTGAAGGCTGATAACCATTATCAGTGGATTTCACTGTGTCTTCCACTTTGTCGATCTCTATCATGTGATATACAGCAGGGGCATGGTAATAAATGGAACAGCAGCAATGTAATAGATTTTCATTCGGCCTTTTTACAAAGATAAAAATAATTTACACGTCAAATTGACACCTGATATTGAGCAGTGTCACTTTTATATTGAATGAACATGTGATGGCAGCTTGTACACTCTCTAATCTAAATTTGCATGTAGGGAATCCATATTGACAGTTTCATGTCGGTTTCCAAATGGCCATTGTCTGTGGATTCACCGATGGACCAATGGAATAGCTGTTTGTATTCCACCAAATGTTCCACCCTCCTGTATTTTAGGATTTAATTTGTAGCAAACCAGGCCGAATTCCTGTCTGACAGGATGTTGGAATCGTGTACCACCATTTACTTTTTCCACAAGTCTACGACTGGCTTTTTCTGTAAGCGTTTACAATGATCATGGGAGCCACACTGCCATGTTTTATTCTGCTCTTTCGTACATTCAAGCTTTTATTGTCCAGGTTTTGTGGATCTGTAGGCCGATCAGTTCATGGTAAATTGATCAAACTTAAAGGGGTAGACCAAATTAGTAGTTTTGGTATTGGTGGTATTGTAGTGTGTAGGGTTAGAAGTAATTACTACAAACCAGCATTTTTTGTTAAGAAGTAACACCAAAGTACAACCCTGTTATTTTTTATGTGGTGGTGGTTGATCTTCATCGCAAGCTATCTGGATTAAAGGGGTAAATTTGATGAAAGTCAACATTTTGAAATTTATATAGCAAGAATAATATGTTTGCAAAAACCTCATTGAAAATAACCAGAATTACTGATTTTTCACAAGTTTTTTTATCAGAGAGACTGTTGCTTATCAAATATGAATTAACTTAGTATTAGTACCTGGTCATGTACGGTTATACAAAATCCAAAACAGATTTCACACATCAAATATTTATGGAATCTTTGCTTTATTTAATAATACAGACTGAATTTAATATTATCAGTAGTTTTGATTAATATGTGTTTATCCAATAGCTCAATAACATGATGTGTTTTTTCCTACAGCTCAATTGAAGCAAGAAAATGAAGACTTGCGTAAAGAACTTGGTTACGAAAACCAGCAGAAGGAGAAACTGAAATCTGCCCTGGAAGCTATCCAGGAAGACTATGAGAAACTGAAACACATTGAAGATCACAACTCTAATTGGGAAGATGAGTTGCAATCAGTGCAGACAGAGCTTAGAGTCAGCAAACTAAACAACGATGAAAAACAACAGCTGATAGAATCACTGCAAACTGAGGTGGGAAACAATTTCATTGTCATTTTATATGTACTGTAAAACACTGAATTAGCTGTCTGCTTTTTTAGTGCATTTGAATTTTCATCAATATCAACAGGTTTCTAATTTAGCTAAAAACGTGTCCTAACAATAGTAAAAATGGTGAAAAGTTTAAATTAGTGGGATCTTAAATTAGCAAAGTGGTAGACTTAGCTAAACTCGTTAAAAAAGGATACTATCTAAAAACACATCATTTACAGTAATATCAATGGAAATGGTGACAACTAATAATTAGAATTAAACCATTCAAAATTTGAATTTTATTTATGAAATTTTGTGATATTTCATCCTTGAAAACTATGCTGACTTGACAGATTTTGACTGAAAATAATTTTTTTCTTATACTTTATGGTAAGCTAGCATCATCACTTTGATAGAATTTCTAAAATGTACCATGTCAGCAATGAGTCTATTTTGTCAAAATTTCCTTCACTATAAATACCAATTTTATGAGTTCGTTTGGTGTATTTTACCATGGATTGTATTTTTTGAGTGTGGATTGACAATAGTGTTCATTAAAATTCTGCTTGTAGCTCTCACCAGCTGACTCTGCTTTGTCGTAATACCCTCCATACTTTTTGTTCAGTCAGTTAGAATGACATTTTACTGATCATAATTGATATGCCACAGGTCACCAGCAGATTTCACAAAGGTCAGGCTTGTTGTATCCATAGAGATGACCTTCCTTTATTCAACACAAAGGAATCAACATCTGTTGTATGTAATATTGTTTACCACATTGATGGTACCATATTGAAGAAAATTGGGTCATATTTTCACAGACAAGTTATACTTTCATTAAATGTCACTAGTCTGCATATTATATCTTACATAGACATAAACTTTTGAATAAAGGCAAAACAAATCAGCAAATTTTAGAGAGTTTATGTTTATTATTTGTCATATCACTGAAGAATTTTGTTTCTTGCATAGACATATACCAATATTTTTGAATAAATTAAACAAATCCAAATGTTAGGTCATCAATATTTACCGATAAATTTCAATAGATAAACCTTTTACAATTGAATTTTTTGTATGGCCTTATTGTACATGTATTATGGGTATGTCAGAGTTGCCTGCAGTTCCAGGTAGCTTAAAATGGAGAGTAAAGGGTTACAAATGTTACATTTCACTGTTTGGAAAGTATCATTGCTGTCCATGAATCCTAAGGGTGTATGGCTAACTGTTACCCAGTCTGTTTTATATATCCTTTAGAACAAATCAATCCAAAATGAGGTTAATACACTGGAGAAATCAAATGCAGAACTAACAACTGAGAAAGAGGAACTTGAACGGAAATTGTCGTCAATAGAGAGTCAACTTGAAGAAGCTCAGAATGAAGTAAAGTGGGAAGAAAACAATGCGTTGTCTTTAGAAGCTCAAGTAAGTGGAAAATTAATGATGTTTGGTAACTAGATAGTATTTACAAGTGAAATTTGCTTTTGGACATGCATGAATATTATAGATAGACAGTCTGGCGGCACCCTTTTTAGATGTCTTCTTTCGGTATTTCATATGTAGGAAAAAAATCAACATATATCCGGAATCTTTTCTGTTTTCTTACTCAACCCAATGACGTTAACATTCTAGACTACATGTGCCGTACATGACAACACTGTCAATTGTATTTGATGGTATATCACAATCAGTTCAATGAGTACTATTGAGTAGTCTTTAAAAATTTGTTGTTACTCAGACACTAAAAGTGCATTGATATTTAAAATTGATACATAGGAATGGCAGGTGAAGGAAATATTATTATAATATTTGATATTCTATGAGAAAAACATTAAAAACAAATGGCATGAATACTTTCTGTACAAAAATATATTTGTGTACAAGTTGTTATGACCAGGTTGGTGTTGTTGCAGATAATGATTTGTTGGTAGCTTTAAGTTAATCCCAGTAGCTTTTTCAGACAAGTAATAGTACACCAAATCTTACACCAGAGACAAGTGAATTGAAAAAGCATAAATCATATAGACAGGTGATTTCTCATGCAATTAGTTACATTTACAGGGTCAGGAAGAGTTCTTGAAAATGAAACTGAGTCCTGGAAAGTCGTGGAAATTGATAACCCACCCACAATTTTCAAAAATGACAAGATGTGATATCATAAAAATGATATGTGATATCATAAAAGTGATATGTAAAATGATGTATAAAAATGATAAATTGAAAAAAATGATATCTGAAAAATAAGTTTTTGGACCTTAAAAAGTCCTTGAAAATTACTGAAAAAGTCCTTGAAAGTCCTTGAATTTTAAGTGACTTTCAGTGGATGGACCCTGCATTTATAATATCATGAATTTGGATAGAGAGTGGAAAAGCAACAGTCTGATTACCTGGTTTGAATCTGAAGATTGAATATTTTTCCACAGGTCGAATCTATACAAATATTAAATATGTTTCCACAGGTAAAATCTTTACAAATGTTTAATATTTTTCCACAGGTCGAATCTATACAAATATTAAATATGTTTCCACAAGTAAAATCTTTACAAATATTGAATTTGTTTCCACAGGTAGAATCGTTACAAATAGAAATTACACAACTCAGAGAAGATTACAATAGAATTTTATCAGACAAGGAGACAATAGAAGGTGAAGTATTGTCACTGACATCACAAATGGAAGAAGCTAAAGTTCCAATTGACAGAAGTAAGACTCCTGATAGCCGAGCTAGAACACCAGACTCACAGGTTAGTTGTTGTAAAATTTACAACAAATGAATTTCTATGAGAAGTATACTGTAGTCCATGCTGAGAAACTGCCAATGCTCTATCTGTTGTACTTATTAGATTTTCATTCATCAAGTTTCTACAGTGATATTAGTATAGATAATAGATATGAATTTCTTTTGCCATACTGACTTTTTTATTAAAGTGTGCAGAAAATATGATTGATCTTTTCAAATGAGAATATTCAGCACTTTCCATCTAATGAGCTTATCACAAACATTCTTTCTGTAAATACTTCTAAGCGAAGTAACTAAATCAGTCAGTATAAAGAGTTGCTCACTGTAATTGTGATATTCTCAAATTTGAGTATCAGATTTTATTTTGAAAGGTTCAGCTGCAGTGATTCATCTAGGAATTCCAAACCAGAACATTTCAAACTGTTGTATGATCAAATTACACATTGCAACACACAGTACTTGAAATCAGTCAGTGATATTAGTGTCTACAATGCTTCAGCAATTCTGTGGCAGTCCCTTCTCAAGCGTCATCTATCAGTCTTTTATTTGCTATGTCTATACAAACAGCATGGACAAAGCTTGAATGTGATTTAGAAATTTAAAACTACTTATTTCACAAGATACCATTCACAATGTTGTTGCAACCAATATCACCATCACAGCTATTATACTCAGAATGTATTTTGCATGCAAAGTTGACTCTTCATTAGTAGTGATAATGCATGGTCATAATATTTTCTTTCATATAAATCATGCGTGTGTTGATCATCAGTTTCTGAGTTGGATTTTGTCTTGGCGATTTTTAACTTATGACTACCATTACTACATATTTCACTAAATGCATTATTCTTTTTCAAATATGAGTGAAAATGCCTGCAAATTGCCATTTTCTCACTGTCTTGTTTGCCATGCTCTCTTTTTCTCTAATCATAATCTTGCTATATCTTAATTTCTCTGTCTTGGACACCATCAGGCATCGGCTGCTAGCATTTCAATATCTGAGGATAAGGTAACGATAAGTGTCCTTTTGATTTCATGTTATATAGTATCACAGTTAACACAAATGTTTGAATGTTTCTGTACAGTAGTGTAGATAATGCAGATAATGGGACAACATTATTTTAGTTTTGATGATGTATGATGGTTATTGCAAATATTTGTGTGTGTGTGTGTGTGTTTATGTAGTGCATACGTATCTATATATTAAGAGGAAGAGAAGAGAGTTTAATGTTTTTACTACACAAGCGCTATTATAGATGGAAATAGCTCACTGTTTAGAATTGTGGATGTTTACCATTGATAATGAGTCATTTTCATCAGACTCAAACAACTCTCATCATTACACTTTGTACAAATGAATATTATTATTATCATGATGAATTTCAAGCATCAAATGTATATAGACACATTCAGACCAAAGCTGTTGCAATGATGTTGCTTCTGTCAGTATATTGATGTAAATTAAACATTTAATGCTCAAAGCATGACAGGTTAATGTTCATTGATACAAAGTGGACTATTATGAGTTTTGTTTCTACCGTACATATCTGGAGATAACTAATCACTGATAGAGAATATCCATATACTTCAGACTGTACACTATGTATGCAATAGGCCCACACTTTGCTTTAATGTAATAAATTACCCCAGGCTTGAAACCAAACCCCGTTTACCTTCCCCAGTTTTTGCTGTGCTGCATAATCTCATAAACATATGCTTCAGTAAATTTAAACAAAAAGGTAGCGGAAATGACTGATGTGAATTTCACCAGTTGTTGATGAACTAGTGAAATTCAACCAGTCCAGATACAAGTAAGTATTGCTTGTGTTAACAGCGACAGAAGATTTGAATGTTGACTGCTAAAGCCAGCTAGTATATTTGAATTCAGGCTTTGCTTGCTCATCTCTGTAGAATTGATGTGATATACTGAGAGAATTTATCTGAACACTATGTGGTATTGACACTTAATTCTGCTGATTAAGTAACTTGATTACCCTGGTAACATGTGACCTGTAGTTCCAGTAGCTGCTGTCACTAGGTGACAGGGTGGCCTTCGCCAAGTAAATCTAACCTAGCATTTCACAGCAATCGATTCATGCTTGTAACTGCCGGTTAGTTGGGGTGCAGAAGAGGCAGCTCCCCCTGGTATTTGTCAAAATCACAGCCACCTTTTGTCCATTGTTATTGATCACATGTTATATCATGAACCCATTCATCTCCATTTTCAAATTTGGACAGCCAACATAGCCAACTTAGCTGGTAAAACAATAGGGCTGGACCAAAATTTGATAATGAAAGGGTTAAAATTTGTTATATGTCACTGTCATTAACTCTGGACAAATGGATTTGCCCTCTCCTGCTTCAATTGCTGCACAAATATTGCTAAGTTATCTACAGCAAATTATCAATCAAAAATCATACCAAATGTAAACTTTAAAATCAATTTGAAAATATATGAAGATCAGATGCTCATCACTAACAACTGAATACTTTTTGTACAATTTGCAAATACTTACAGCTTGCAGCTCTGAAATCAGAGGTCAAAGTTTGGAAGGAAAGACATGGTCAACTCAACACTGAAAAGAGAGTCTTGGACAAAAAGCTAGATAGTACAACCAAAGAGTTGGAAAATGCCAAGAAGTGCATCAAGAGATTGGAAAGTAGTGCTGATGCTGTGGTTTCTAAGGTAAATGGAATGTATTATAGCCAGTGATGTTACAGTACATGAAGAATAGTGTCACCTCAGAGACAACATTTCAGATACTCAGATTTTAACAGTGTAGGTCTGCTTCTTATGTGAACTCTTGAAATCTGTTGAGTTAAAAAAGTTTTCACTTTGTTTTGTCAAAAATAGAGAAACAAATTTCATAAATGTCAATAAATTTTTTCGCAATTTATATCTCTCATCTTTTGATTTGCATGTAGTCCCTTAATTCTTGAAACCAACTTCATCTATAGTCATTTTCATGAAACTGCTCAAGCTCAGGCTAATTTGTAAATTTTCACAAACAGCGACTGGTCACAAAGACTTACATGGTGATACTCTTGATATTGTTTTAGGATGCAGATGAAGTTAGAAGATTAGCTGCAATAAAGGAATCTTTGGAGCAGGAACTGAGTGTTGTCAAATCCTTGGCAGGTGTCAGGCAGACACAGTCAGAGTCATTACAGAAGGAACTGAACAATATCAGAAACTTGGCTGATGAGAGACTCCAAGAGATCAGAAATCTGCAGGAAGGACTCAAAAACACGCAGAAACTCGCCAAGGGTCGGGAGCATGAGATTGACTCTTTGCAACAAGAGTTAGTGGGAACCAGTGGTCTTGCTGAGGACAGGCATAGACAACTGGAACAACTGCATGAAGAACTAGAAACAGCAAAAATCTTAGCTGACTCGGAACACAGAGAGGTAGGAATGCTGATGGAACAGCTACAAAGCATCAATGAACTCACTGAGAGCAGAAACAGAGAAGTTGAGTCTTTGAAGAAGGAAATGGAGACGGCAACAAGATGGGCAGAAGATAAACAGCTGGAGCTACAAACTCTTGAACAAGACTTACTAGGGACACAGAGAGTAGCTGAAGGCAGACAGAAACAAATAGAGTCTTTACAAGCACTTGTGGCGTAAGTCTTTATGACTCGGACAGTGTATGTAGTCAGTCAGAAAGAAACATTTTGTGATTATTCTCAAATTGAATTCAGATTATACAAAATTTTATTCTTAATGGAAAACATCAATCAAATTTTTATCATTCATTGTATCATATATTGTCCACATCCTTCTCAGCTCTACAACCTTATCCTAAAAACTATTTTGATTCCTTTTTTGACAAATACTGCACATTTCACTGTAACAAATCATATCTTTTTATATCAACAATGGGTATTATTATTTAAAGCACTCTTCCTTTCATGGACTAATGAATCAACATTCATTCCAGATATAACATCAGTTTTACAATGGTTTACCCTAAAGTTTAAGGGTTACATTCTTAACAGCTACTTAAGAATAATGCACAATTGGAGTTGGGTTTCAAAAATCATACTAGTTTTCTTTATTGCTGAATTCTATATTGACTTATTGTCACACCAACAAATATTCCATATTCTCTCACAGTGATTCTTTGAATTTTTTCCTTTTAAGTTGACATTTAAGTTGAACTGTACACACCCAATATGTCACAAGTTAATCATTTCTGTTTTCATTAGTTCTTCTTTTAATCAACATCCTCTATTTCTTCCTTATTTGCATGAATTGTACATTGACCATGTCGTCTTCACCTCATTGGTTTCTTCCCAAATCATCCATCCAACCAGCATTGATCTCTGTCAGGCCAGGTAAACTGAATTTTACAGCTCTCATGTAGCACTAGTATTATGCTAGTAGTGTAGTAAGTAGGGTGTAGGATACTTTATTCATTGTTCTGACACTGGTGGTTGGAAATCTCTACCGCAGGTGGTGTTTACAAACTTGACAACAGTGTCTTCTTGTTAAATGCACTGTTTAGCACACTAGTCTCATATCAAATGACACTGTACTTATCTCAGCATTGTCTGTCTAAGATGTTTTCCATTTCAGTACAGTGTCAGGTACATAAATCACTGATAGGTCCCAAACTAAATAATCTGGAACAAATTTTCATTTTTCAGAAATGAGAAAAAATGTAAAAAAATTAGAAAAGTTATAAAAAGCTCAAACTCATCTTTTCTTGAAAACATTACTACACGACAGTTCAGGAATATCTGTCATGACATTGTTCTGCTCTCATTATTACATGATTTTTTTGTCAGATCTTATTATTGTAAATTTTTTATGGTAACTTGTGTTTCACAACAATTTTTGCTCAGTGACCACAGTGAAGCTAACTCAACCCAGGGACAAAAGACAGCACTGTTATTAGCTGAAACACGTTCTAACAGAGAAGAAATTGAAAGACTCACAAGAGAACTCACAGTTAAGGTAATGACTGAGACATGTTGTGTTTACACTCAGTTTTGTGTAATATTTCATGGTAGAAATTAAAACTTCAATTCAATGAAAAAGTACATTTTGTTCCATCTGAACGATGAAACCTACCTGTGACCCTTGCAATGGTAGAAAAGTGTTAAAGGTAACAGTAATGCTGTTGCCCTCGTTTTTGCAGAGTGACAAATTTTGCATAACCACTTGGATGTGATTGTTTAGCTTTGTTTTACTAACAATTTGATAAGTTTTGATTTCAATAACATAGTAGGAATTTCATTTTCTGTACAGATGAAGGAAGCTGCAGCTGACAGAGAAGTGAATGAATATTTATGTAATGAGAAATACAAACTACAAAGTGAGAAATGCAAATTAGAAGATGAATTGGCTGCCGTCAAAGATGAGTTTGAGAAATTTAAATTAAACCACACAGCTGATGACAAAATATTGAAAGCGGAGGTCAATGAACTTAAGGCAAAGGTAAAGACTTAATTTGTTCGTACATAACTCATTAGTTTTGTCATAGAGAGAATGACAACCTTGTTTCATGACATTGATTTTAATACCAGCAGTGCTTTAGGGATTAGAGCATTTACATTGAAACTTTACCAGTACAAATCATTTCAAGTTTAAACCACAATTCTATGATGCTCAGTGTTGCTAGTACTATCAGTGGGTTTTAAGAAGGTATGGGAAGACAGGTAAATGATTTAGTAACCTGGTACCATTTCCATTCACCCCTGAGAGGATTGCATTGACTTCCCAAGGGAACCCCAGCAACATTGCTGTTGTCCCCTAATCTGAAATGCATTATATACAATGGGGAACCTGGTAAAATGACTAGAGAACTCCTCCCCTAGTCTGATTGCATTGGTATACCATGGGACCCCGGGTAACAAGCCTAGGAAACCTGGTAAAATATCCATAGTTAACGTTCTATAGCAAATACACTCAATATGCATGTTCAAAATGTCCGTAAATACACATAAAATGGTTGCCCTTTGATTTGGCATTCTTATATTGCATTTTTACTTCATTTCAGCTGAATACCGCTGAAAAAATGAAAGACACGTTGAACTCTGAGATCTCTCAAATATCCCAAACCAAAGTTAACCTGCTGGGTTCTGATATCTCAGAGACCAGTGACAGACTTTCTTCTGTGAACTTTGACCTGGCATCGGCTAAAGTTGAAATAGAAAGTTTACGGAGGGAGCATGATGTCATCAATGCTGCCCTGGCCAGTGAAAGGAAACAGTGTGAAAATTTGAGGGTAAGTTAGTTCACTCATTATACAAGTTGCAAATGTGAGTTTTTGGTCGCTGTCAGTGACTTAAAAATTGCCAACGCTAAATTTATTTACATTATAGAGACATTATTTAAAAAAAATTGTCACTAGCTTGTCAGTATTGTCATCTTGGTTAAAACTCAAAGTGGAACGTGTCATTGTACTAATAACATGATTGTAGTTTTATTGATGTTTTGTCCTCTAAATATTTGGCATAAACATAACCTATCAATGTCTTGAACTTCTCATTGATGGTATTTAGGAGGAATGGCAGAAGGAACTGGCAAGTAAAAGACGACTGCAAGACAAGATACATGATCTTCAAGTTGAGTTAGACACTTCCAAGGCAACCATGGATGCCAGCAATGAATACGCTGCTCAGTTGCAACAAGAGAAAAATCAACTTCACAGAGGTGAGTAAGGTTGTAAGACAAAATGAGAGTATATCCCATATGAGCTGCTAAGAAATAATGCATCAGACTGATGATGTAGATGCAAGTGAGTTTTGTATTTGCTATGCAGGATGAACATTTGCAGGTTGGTCATTTGGTTCACTAATGTTTACAAACGTTTATTCAATATGAAAGTTACAGAGATACCTAAACTTTTCAACATTGGATGTCAACCTGTTGGCATGGTGACACACTAGCAGTCTTTCAATGATTGTGAAAAGATGCAACTTCAGATTGTATACTAATACAAAAAAAATGTACAGAACCTAAAAATCTATAGATACAACACGAAGACAACTGCATACTTTTGATATGTTGATGGTAATAATTGTGCTGGATACTCTCAAGCTCACTCACACTTTACTTGTCTGCAAGTGAATTTTCAAGGTAGAACAGGTAGATATTCAGACACAAGGTTTTACACTTACTTGTCTTTGTCAACTGTCTGTGTGCACTCATATTGAAGCTAGTACAGTAGATAAAGTTTTCACCATCTTGTATTTGTGAGAATCAAAAATTTAAATTTTCTCCATAGAGTTAACACAGGGACAGTGGCCATTTTGAATTGCAATTTCGGTAAAATGAGGTAACTTGTTTCTCCTGTACCAAAATTTGTAAAGTGATCTCTGATTTGTACAGTTTATTTTGAAAGAGTTTAAAGTTTCCTTGAAGAAAGTGTGACAAATGTTTAAGTCTTTCAGTTTCAAGGCACCTATCACCTTAGAATGTCACTGCAATGTTTATTTGCTTGTTTCTGTGAAGCAAAGTCTTACATGTGAAATTCAGATACTAGAACAGAGTTTGATATTGAAATCAATGAAAAATTAAGCAACATTAAGGCTTCGATGCAATGGAAGAGTATGATGACGTACAAAGAAGTCAACAAGCTCTTGAAGTCAGAGTGGCATCTAAAGTTGATGTTATGTATTTGAATCATCTTGTGAATTCCCCAGATTTTCAAGACACAATCAGAAAGTTATCAGACAGGGATCACTACATCAGTAAGATCCAGGAACACACTGGACTCTCTGCTGAGAATATCACAAGACAATATGAAAGAGAGAAACACCAAGTTGAGCTGGAACGGGACAGTGCCAGGCATGAAGTCAAACGCTTGAAAGATGAAATTGAGCTGCTGGGTGAGAGACTTGAACAGAAAGATTCACAGATAATATCACTGAAACAAGCACTTCAGGAATTAGAAACACAACAAAGGTAAAATGTCATTAAAAACTTCATAATGTTTGCTTTCATTTACAATACAACGCTGTACAATGCTGTTATTCAACTTACTGCTCTAATGAGGGTTTACCTGGTACCGTACAATTTGTTAAATTCTGTTGAAATTTATCTTTTTTCTTCTAACTTACTTTTAATTCAGTTGTAAAATACATGTATGTACTTTGTAGATAGATTTTATAGATGCAATATTTGTTCAAGTGTAGCTGATCTGTAGGCGTCCTTTTCGCATTGATAAAATAATTATTATACTTTTACATGTACAAATTTATTGTAATTACTAAATGTCAAGAAACGATTAGCCAAAATTGAGTGTTTGCAAAATGAAGGAACAAAATTAATGACCCGACTCACTCCTGAGTCAATGTAAACAAGTCCACACCTACCATTGATAAGAATGGATGGAGAGGGGGGACCGTGGTAGTATGATATTCACATTAATATTATGTCATTCTGCAGGTTTGGACCACACCATGAGAAAGAGATACAGGTAAGAGTATTAGAAGAAGAACTGAATGGAACCAAACTTCTGGCGAGTAAATTGTCACTGGAGAAACAGAGCAAAGAAGAGATGATAAATG
This sequence comes from Ptychodera flava, assembly GCF_041260155.1. Classification (NCBI taxonomy): domain Eukaryota; kingdom Metazoa; phylum Hemichordata; class Enteropneusta; family Ptychoderidae; genus Ptychodera; species Ptychodera flava. The sequence continues at coordinate 1,080,242 of NC_091948.1, forward strand.
ATTTAAGAGACGCCTTGGACAAGTCTAATCGGTCTAATACCACTCTCAAACAACAGTTGAAACAACAGAGAGATGCTACAAGTAGTTTGATCAGAAACAAAGAAAGGGAACATGGCGACTTGACACAGAACCTTACCAAGGTAAATAGTAATGTATATGTCATTTCTAATTTATGTGAGAAAGTTAGAAACTAGAAATGGTTACTAAAGGGGAGTCTGTTATTGCAGATCTTTCAAGACAGCAGTTTGCCTGCTAAAAATAAAATGTCAGTGAAAATACAGATTGATACACACAGTGTAATATAAATAGGTGTGAGTTTTTGTGTTTATCCTAGTGTACCAGTACAGATACACATAATACTAAATTTATTTCTCAATAAAATTGTTATCACACCAGTGCTCTGATTTTAATTGTAATACATATCTAGTCCAGTTGCTGGATCTCTTATTTATTTTCACAGGTTTTGATTGCATAGCTCAACAAAGTTGAACCTGTGTTTGGCAACTGTAACATCTCTCAATGCATGAGTTTAATGACTTTCCTTTGCTTTCTCTACAATGTCTGATGGTCCATCAAGAGTGATGATGAGGTTAGCAGTTATCAATAAAATCATCAACACGACTTGTGATAGATAATACGGGCATTGACATTGTGGTTGGAACATATAACATCATATATACTAATGTCACAGATAACAGCTAAAAGTGATGTCATGTTAGAAATATCCCCATGTTGCTGACAGTGATGACTATATCATTTACCCTAAGGGTGTTAGTGACATGCTGAGAGACTGTGCATTTTGAAGTTACTGAGTGACCACAGCCAGTTTTCGTGGTTCATGATTTACAGTTGGTATGGCTGAATGTGGGGCTTTTAAGGTTACCAGCTGAACGCACCACCCAGCTAACAGACTAACCATGCAGTCATACCATATGCACCTGAAATACAGCTGATATCATGTAGATGCTAGACTAAGTGTAACTTGCAATACTGCTTACTGTAGCTCAGTAGGGTATTGAACTTATCATCACTGTAAGAAGCACTGATTCAATCACTTTTCTTTTACAAAGACAGCGTTTAGATTTTCAAAAAGGGAATATTCGCTGAAAAGGGCAAATGGGCACAAATGTTCATGTAGAACTACATGTATGGGCTTTAAAATAGTTTTGATCATTTAGCGAATCCCTACCATGTACCGGTTTAAGGCTTAAAGGCGGTGTAGTAAATGTAAAGTTTGATATATATACTTGTCTTTATTTGTAAGTAAAACCAGGCAGCCGTTATGTTTGTATATTTTGCACAACTATGGATGTCAATGAGAAATTGTTAAGTAAGAAAAAGTCAATTTTTTTATTTTGTAATATGCAGAAGTCTAGACATTTTGAGTACAAGTTGTATTCATTTCCACATTTAAAAGCTGATTGCATTCATATACTTCTGAGAAAGTTCATTCGTCATTCAACAAGGAACAAGTATTGATCTTTGTGACGCTGAAGTCATTGTTAAACCTCTGTGTATTTTGTTCTTTTTCTGCTCAATAAGAGAATTGATCGTCAACAATGACATTATTGATTTTCATGTCTTGTTCAGTCTGAAGCGATGCTGAAGACTGCTGAGCAGAACTACCAGGTTGTGTTGGAATCCAAGACTCAGCTAGGCACTGATATGAAACTCTTAGAGAACATGATCAGTACGCTGAAGACCCAACTGATAGAGGAACGTTCCAGCCGTAAACTGGCTGAGCAGAAAGTACATGCCTTGAAGGGAACGCTGGAGGAAGAACGAAAGAAAAGGGTGAGGTTTCAAAGAATTTGTCTGTGTTTGTCAACAACCTTAGGATTTCTGTTGTTTTAGTTCACCACAGATGGATTACAATATATTATTGTGAATAAGTACCGAAACATTCTGATTTCTGCATCATATAAGTATTGCAAATTCCAGCCCTTGTATGATGCATAAATCAGATTCTGATTTCTGCATCATATGAGTGCTGGAATTTGCTATACTCATATGATGCATAGCAAATTCCAGCCCTCGTAGGATTACCACATTACAGAGGTATGTATAAATTGTCTCCAAACTGACATTGTACGAGCAGAAGTACTGGCTCGAACTTTCATATTACGAGTGACGTATGCAAGCTATAAGTCACACATGCCTTTTGACCTAATTTTTTATGAATACGCCTAGGACTATGTTGTATTCCATGGATGAAAGATTTTTGTTTATGTGAAAGGATTTTACGACAAACGAACGCTTAGACACATTTTCTGTGTATATTCGAAACTCGGAAGTAGGAGCGGGTGTGAACTTCGTATGATTATTTTTTGGTCGTGAGAGCGGGTTCAGTGCAGTGCGGAGGAATACTTTTAGGCTTTGACTTTCGGACGAGTCTGTACGTACGGGTCAAGACTGGAGACGATGCGACACTCTCTGACTTATTATACGCCACGATGGTAGACTTTTTTGCAGACGTCGATTGTAACATTAAGCTGTTAAAGAAGAACCAAAGAAGAGGTTGCAATGTCCGAACATCAAGGAAGAGACCTCGATTGGTTGTAATGCACTTGAACCTACCGCCGTTGTAAATCTTTTTTACTTTCTCGAATTCGAAAGTGCAATGATTTCACATACATAAAACCTGCGTGGCTCGCGAGTCAGCTTATGACCTCGAAATAATCTGATCACCACATTATGTTAATCACAGTGTACAATGAATAATATAAAGGATTTTATGAGTTGGCGGGTGTTTTTGTGGCACCCGTGTGTACCTCATGTTGTACAGTCTATTTGAAAATGACCTCTACTCAACAATGATTTTAAGACTAACATTTTTCTGACCTCGCATTCAACTTCAAGTTTTGAAAAAGCACATTATCGGAACCACACTATTATTGGTGTGTATTGTTGAGAATACGGCCCCGCCTATTGAATAATGGTATAGTCAGGTCACTGTGGGGTCAATATTCCTGTTTGTCATCGCGGAACTTGCAGAAGCCTTACAAGATATCGATGCTCGATACTTCTATATTCAATTCGTTCGTTCGCGCTCCTGAACAACAAAAAAACATCACACAATACCAACTCATCACATTCCAAACTTACCTAGCTACACTCAGTTCGGTAGATAAGTTCCAGGCATCAGTCGTAGTATAAATGCTGACGTCGATTTGTCGACGTCAATGAAGTCGGCGTCGACGTAATAATGTATTTTTACAAATATATTTATTTATTTGGCGTTAATTAGAGGAAAATCACATCAGAGGGTGGATGACGTATGTATTACAATATCCCGGGTAGGCTAAACTGGCCGTTTTGTTTATCGCTATTATTGCCTACTCCCACCGTACCGCCCATCGTCTGTAAACTTGCACGCGATGTTTGCACACGAACGACGCCCAATGCCAGTCACTCAGAGTCGTCGGTTTTCTTGCTACCCAAGTTGAAATTATGCAATTATGAATGTCATTTTTGAAAATTCACTAATGCATGCAATACCAATTACGATGAACCCACAATTTATTGTTGTTGAGATTTTGTCAACAGTGTTATAAATATAGTGCTGCAAAGTCAGTAGTAGGGCCTACCCACGTGAAAGACGTTTTGAACTCGTTCCCGCACCCCCGTACTTGCTATATTCAAGCTGAAATCAGTCAAGTCATTACGTGTTTATTTCGCATATTTGCTATATTTTAGCACCCGTACTCAGAACCCCTCTTTGACATTCTGTTTGGCATGTTTCTACGTTCATTTCGAATCCTATTTTGTCTTTTTTTTTTCAACTCTCAGTTCGACGCTGTTTTTGTTTTTCCACGCTCAGCTTGACGCTCACTTTGTCGATTTTGGGACCTGCATACGTCACTCGTACTTTGAAAGTACGGCACATTACGTCACTCGTACTTCGCCCGTACGAGCTCGTAGGTCTGCTCGTAGTTCGTCCGTTTTGAGAAGATTAGATAAATACATTACATGTAAAAGTAAATGCTTGAGGTAGAATGAACTGCAGTGACATATTTTCAGAAAAGTAAAAGTCCTGATAATATTATTCTTGATATATTTCACATTTTGCTCACACTTAGGCTTAAAATGTTTAGTAAAAATGAAATTACTGAACATGTGTTCACCAGTCAGTATCAGGGAAAAAAATGCTTTTGAGTATTACACACAGATTTGTAACCATTTTGAAGTACAAATATTGTTAATTGGTGGTGCTCAAATGCCAATTTTGTGCTTGATTCTTAATTATGTGAAGTTTAAAGCTTTCCTTAGAAGTCTTCAGGGAAGGTTTAAAACTGATTTCTAATGTGTGTATACCATTGTCACCTCTAAAGATGCACATATTCTTGTGTTTATCCATACTTTAGGCTGCGTTGAAGGAAGAAATTAGTGAACTTCAGTTGAAGTTATCCAAATCAGAAGCGACCATGAACTTTGAGAAGGACAGGATAAGAAAGATGCAAGAAACCATCAACAACCTTGAAAGTGACACCAACAGTAAAGATTACAAAGTACAGAATTTACAAGACCAAGTCAACAAGTACCAGGTAAGTTGTGAAATATCCTGGAATTTTTCGTGGAGTTCTTTTTGGTTGGAAAAGGTCTTAATTAGTTTGAAGTTGGTGATGAGTTTTAGTGGTTGTCCAATTCCATTGTGTCTTCAGTTCAGCAGACAAAGCTAGTACCCTACTGAGGATTGCTCACATTGCAGTGTGACGTTATTGAACACTTTTCATGTATATATTGAGGATTTCATAATTCACTGTGATTTTGCCTTTGATATTTGGCTCCTAAACCAACAATCCTTTTCATAAATGATAGATAATTATCTCTATACACCCAATTTTGGAAGAGGAAAATGCAAGACTATTGGATGGGCTGAGACTTCACAAATTTTCAAATTGACACAGCGGTTCCGTTTTATTAACTTTTGTGTTAGGGACCCCAAGAAACTCAATTTTTTTATTTTTTGAATATTGGGCCCAGTTTTGTCGGTTTTTTTCCCAGAAAGCTAAGAGTCAATATCTCTGATAATTTTCAGCTTGAAGTAGCAGGTTTGAAGAGACAGCTAGAAAGCAATGAAGAACATTGGAATGAAAAAAACAAATACTTGTCATCAGAGTTGTCATATAAAAGGTAAGAATGATTAAATTTACAGTCTGCTTTCAACTCTAGCATTTCAACTCCTCATCATGTTGTCATTAACAAAATTTGTTTTCTGATGGCAAAGTATGACATCTGTAACATCCTTGTTGCAATGACGCCGTATTACTCTTCATCAGCAAATTTGCAGATGTCATGGACTAAAGAACACTATTGTACTACATTTTTGTTGTTTGCTTTTCATCAGCAAATGTGTAGGGATGGACTTTCACAACAGTGTATCTGAAAATATTATTGCACTATATTTTTGTTGTACCCTTCTAAATTAATAATTTCCTCACATGGCATTTACTGATGGAAGTGTCGTTTGTCTGGATGTTTGTGTCTCTCTTTGTAGGGACATACTTGAATCGGACAGGAGAAAATTAATGGATCAAGTTCATCAACTCACATCAGATCTTGACCAAAAAAGGTAAATATCAGAGTGGTTTAAAAACTTGCTTTTCTTTGAGTTTTGTTCCTTGTATGTCACAGGAAATATCTTTAGAGAGGTCTGCTCTGAGCAAAGTTCACAAAGAATGTTTTACGTTTGTAGATCAAACAACAGTGTGAAAAGATTCTGCACCAAAACTCCATGTTGTTAAATTAGTTTAGGTCAGTTCTATTCCCTATCTGTATCTCCAGCATAGATGTTTTGCACATTTACATAGTACAGAATGGATGTATACAGGCATGTCTTGGACTGGCAAATTCAAAAAGATGATAGAAGTGAACAGTTTAAATGTGCTGGTATTACAAAAGAGTCAACTCTGCCAACTGTGTTATCTTGTGATCAAAACTCTGGTAAGGCCAGAATAACGGACTCACTGTCAAAGGATGGCAAGTTGGAGACTGCAGCATCATGTTGTGCCCTTGAACAAGGCACTTTCATTGGAATAATGGGTACTGGATCCCTCATCCTGTTAGTGGGCGTTCCCATGTTGGATGATGGATTGAGAAACAAACAACTCCACAGAGAGTGTCATCAAAGAGAAGTGAAGTCACTGTCTAATGTATGTACTCTGTAATAAACAAGACACTCAATGTTCTAGAGACTTAGTATGCCCAAAATACCGTATTACATGATGACAGTACAAACAAACCCAAGCACGTATGGAATTATGGTACACATATCTCTTGTGATCCATTTCAATTCTAAGTTTAACCAATTTCTTCTAACCATAGCCAGTTTATTCATGAAGAAAAAACTTTCATTGAATGCTGAATGTACTAGTTTGATAGCGTTGACATTGTGACAATACTGGACCAATTTCTTCTACCAACAGAGAAATTGTGGAGGACAAGACTCGTGAAGTGATGCACCTCAGACGACAGCTTGGTGATTTGTCTGTTGATAAAGAAGTGTTGCAGTCTCAGCTCAACCAAACACAGGAAAGACTCAAGACAGAGAAATTTACTCCACAAAGGTCAGTAATGTGTAACTGTTATCTACGTTGGTTGGAAGTTTCCAGAGGAAATATGAAATGACCTTTGCACAGCCATGTTTTGATAAGCTTTGTACTTTATGCAAACATTAATTTGTGGAAATGTATGGCAAAATCCAATCCAATATAAGTTGATTCAATGAGGCTCTCCAATCTTATATTTAGTTATACATGTATTACAAAATATTTTGAGTAAATCTTTTTACGATTAATGCTTTTACATAAAATTGGGTTCATTTTACACACATTCAGCCAAAACTTGATAAGGAAACATGTCAGTATTATAGTCAGACAGTATACCGGTATTTCCAACCTGCTTTAACCAGGTGTTTTCTTCATTGAACTTCAAAATGTGGGAAGTGGTTTTACATTACTTCAATGCATGCTACATCGTTATGTGATAAAGGTGTCCATAGATCTGAAAAACAGTATGGCACTGTTCCATACTGGTGTTGAAATGCCTTTATTGCCTGTTGACATGGTTGCATTGATATTTTCTATTGATAAATTTATCAAATGAATGTTTTCATAGGCTGTATATCTGCAATGTTTTATGTCATTCTGTCATCAAAATGACAATCATAATATAAGTGATGTTTATGTGGATTCCATACAAATGCACTGTTTTGACAGTCAGAGGAGAAGTTCAAATCATGATAACATATGAAACTCAATATTAGTGGAACCGTTATATATGATTTATTAAAGAAAGCTTTTACTCTATTTCACCATGATTACTTTGTTGACAGGAGTTTGGATGATTTGGACTCCACTGCTGGATACAGATCTGCAAGTCGTAGGAGCAGTGAAGATTTTGACATTGAGCCAACCAGGATAGAATTACAAACAAAGTATGGATCTGCCATGTTAGAACTCTACATTCTTGATGACTAGTACTTCCTTTAGAATTACACCCATTACTTTCTAGCTTTCTTTCATGAAGTTTTCTTGTTTGTTGTTTTTAATAGTTTTAAACACTTTTTCACATTACATTTTAATTTCCAGACTTTGTTGCTATAGCATCTGGTATTATAGTAAATTTTGAAATTTAGTGAAAGTAGATGAAAGCCTGTATGGCAGAAAAATTTCAGGATGAGAAATTGCAAATTTTTTTACAGAATATGAATTTTAGTCTTCTGTGGACCAATTTTTAAGAAGGACTTTGAAATTATGTCCACAAGAGAAACAGTGGTTTCATTTTTCATACACCACATACTGGTATGTTTGTGTAGTAAATGTCATTAGGGAAATTACTTTGAATTCAGTTCTTGTCAGGAAAAGTGATAGAGATTTCTAACTCCACAAAAATTTGTTGAAAAGAAAGAATGGTGATGTTTTCACAGACAGGCCCATCAATTATATTTAAGCAATAAATCACACCCAGCGAAGGTATACCATAAGATTTTGACCAGTTCATGACATATATGCACGAGCAATAGCGAGTGCATATATGAAGAGAACTAGTCAAAATCGAGTGGTATACCATCGCTGAGTGTGATTTATTGCTTTTATATCATAACAATATATTGAAATTCTAGCGTAGAATGTTAAAAACGGACTTTTGCTCAAGCTGAGAGCTCGCGTGTATGCCAGCCATGGTATATCGCCAGTATACCACGGTTCTTTTCCAACTCGACCAATCAGATTGCTGTAATTGCGCCATCAATATACTGGTATGATATAATGTATATTTAATTCTAGAATCTATCAACTACATGGTACATGTACTTTCAGATTGTCAGTTTCCGTTTTTGTTAAAGTTAAGAAATAACCATGTCTGGGTAAACAACTTAGAACAACAATTGTGCTCAGTTCTTGGACCTTGGTTGATCTTTTGGAAATTACGTCTTAGGTCATGTAATCATGCCATGGTATTGTTTACTACTGTTGTGTATCGTATATTTCTCCAAGGAACGCATTTTCTTTATACTTCAATTCTGTCAACACTTTCACTGTAATTTACTAAGGTCTCACATACCATGGCATTGATGGAAACTACAATTTCACAGTAAAATCATTGATGACTTTCACAAAATCTAACTCACTTCATTATTTCATCACTTCAGTTTGATGAACCATTAATGAAATAATTCTTTTATCACTGTCTTTCATCTCTCTAAGATCAACTCCTATGAAATTATGTACTAAAAGATAATTACTGATACTATGATACATATAAATGAATATCTAAAATCTGAACTGTAAATGACATTATGCTCTGTAAGTTATTACCCTACCTTGTAGCTAGCTGTCAAATGACAACATCTTGGAATCTTTTCTCCAGTACAGTAAGTGATCTCACAGGGTTTTCATTCACTAATCATCTATGCATGTCAAAGGTCATGATCTCACTCTTTGGTTGTTATTTCTTTCCTCTCATGGTGTACTTCAGACCATCTCACTCTCGGACACATTTCTATCATAAGCCCATATCAGGCTTGACAAGGTGAGCTTGCAAACTCTAACACTAGTGTCTTTGAGTTTCTTCTCGTATTTTCAGTTTCATATCTTTCTTTTTGTCTCTGACTGTTTGAGTTAAATGTCACTCTTTGATGATAACTTCTAACTGTCATGCAAAGCACAACGCATTCAAAGCCTTTCCCTGTTCCATTCTCCAATTGATGAAATCAAATGTGAAGTGTCAAGAGATCATTCAAAATACCAGACTGCCAGTTCACATTTGGACCTTAGAAAAGCACAATAAGGAAACTTTATACGTAATTCAAAATGGACGATGAAGCTTGGAAAGGTGCCTGACTGTTCAACAAATTACGTTATGATTACCTATTGAGGTGCCATGGGCAGTCATTTTAGAAGACCGCATTTTGTAAATTATACTTAGAATCATAACATCATGTCTGTTTGCACAGCATGGCAACTCACAACATGTTTGCTGAACATGGCTGAGAAAATGTATCATTAGATTTGTTGTGTGCATGCAGATAGCTTTACATTGTACCTAGTCTATTTATCAAAGAGATTTTGTCTCCTCCATTGATGCAAACAAAGGAATGTTTGATATGCACAAAAAAGTCACCAAATAGAATAGATTACATTTCATTTTAATATCAAATGCTTATCATAAGTAATAGAGAGCCAGGGATTCCATTCCACAGAGTTACAAGTTAGAACCTATATGCTGTGGTAATTCCCTACCTGTATGAGTTTCAGTCTGAGAATGCATGGAATTTTATGCATGATGATGTAGGATGATTTAACAGTTCAAACAGTTTAAATGGCAAAATAGAAAAGGCAAGAAGAAGTAGCATTGGTATAGCATTCAGAGAGATTTCTTCACTCTGCCGTACTGTCCCTTGCCATAATTACAGTAGTCATTGTAGAAAAGAACAGCCTAGTACTGCATGTATTTCCACTGATCTTGAGGGTCACTTCTTCCACAATTCCTTGACTGAGGTACATCGGCATCCATACACAGTTTATAACTGCATGTCATTGAATCAAATCAAGAGCGTTTTCTTCCACCAAATACCTTAGATTCTACAGTTCCATCTGCGTTTTTAATTTGTTTGTCAATTTAAGCTTTGTAAAAGCCATCATCTTTGCTGCTTTGTAATTCAATATCTGCCAATTTGACATATTGTGCATGATTCTGCTGCAAGTGATTCATCCACAACCCTTTTTTAACCAAGAATTGTGCAAAACCTTTCCATTTGAATTCTGTATAGTTTTCATTCAGCCAAACTTTTTTATCAGCGTAGGAGTGCTGTGTATGCTAGATCAGGTTCTCATTTTGATATGATTTCCCTCCAACCCTGAATCAAGTATCAATTAATTAATGCCACAACATTATGACATATTTTTGTAATTGTTCTTCAGGCTCGAAGTGGAGCAAATGCTCTTTGATTTGAACAAACAAATCCAAAAACAACTTGATGATCAAAAGGAAGTCATCAAAGATCGCAATGACACTGACGAGAAGAAGAAGGTAAGTTTGTGAAAATAAATCTAAGCTAAAATTTTGCTGTGTGTGAAATGGTATTAATTTTATCATTAGATTCTGGGTTTGTTTTTCACATCAACATATGAATAGCTGACAACTGGAGTTTCGGTCCACACTCATTGTCTTTTTGACAAAACCAACAAAATCAAATATATGGAAATAACCTTCAAGTCTATAAGTTTCTTATTTGAGGATGATTTTAGAAAGAAGGAAGAACATAAGTATGGAGATAACATACATGTGTTTCTTATTTGAGGATGATTTTAGAAAGAAGGAAGAACATAAGTATGGAGATAACATACATGTATATATGATTGATGTCTTACTTTTTGCCAGTGTTTAACCATGATAAAGTTCCCTCCCAAAAACTATTTCCTTAAAATTTAAAGAAAGAAAGAAAACTTGCAGCTTGTTAACTCTACCGAAAATTGTTTCTGGAAAATTTTAACTAGGAAAAAAGCTGGCACCTTTTTAAGTTATAAAGATAACTGTTTTGAATGAGATGATGATAAGTAATGATATTTTTTGTCACACCCCAAGATTGCTACATTGGAGAATGAACTATCCATTGAGAGAGCATTCAGATCAGTGGAGAAACTTCAAATACAAGCCCTTCATGATGAAATGGCAAACTTAAGACAATTGCTGCAGAGTATGAAGAGATCCAGGGATAGTTTAGCAACTGACAGGTACCACACTATTCATTGCTGTCTCAAAACTTCTCAATGAAATGTCAACTAAAGCTTCTGGTACATATTTATTTGGATTAGCCTCCTGAGAAGTTGAATAGCCTGCAGCAATGCAGAAGATATAACATTCATTGGTTTTTAACATTTCAATACCAGTTGTGCAATTGATGGATGGTCTGACAGAAATAATGTGAATTGACGTATCATTGATAGCCATACAAAACTGCTGTGAACGATCCCTTAAAGCCAATTGAAACTGGCATATTAAGTTTATCTTCAACCATATCTCACCTCTCAAGAACTTCTTGTATGGTTGCTCCATGCTGCACTGTGCATTTCACAAACATCTGGACGTCTTGACATCATACTTAGACTGAACATTCACTCACAAGCAAATTCATTGATATCACTTTCATTGTTATTTTTAGAAACCAACAGCATGTAATGAATCGAATGGAAGAAATCAACCACCTTATAGCTCAGTCACACAGCAGAGCCCAGACTCTGGCATTTACAAGTGCAGGCATGGCATTGATGGCAAATCCTGTACTGGGAATGAATTCCAAAGATTTCATAGACCACCTCAACACTCCAACACCATCACCATTCACTCCTTCCAACTAATACTGACCTAATCAAGATGATGAGTGGGTTAAAGTTCAACAGAAAGGGAAACAAATGGTTGGATCAGACAAGACCATATCTCACTGTCGTCAAACAGGTGTCTACATCAAGCTTGGTGACTGAGGCAATGAAGTTTCATCAAAAAAAATATGACGAATCTGATTTGTGTAAATTTACACAAAAAGAATGAAGAGATATAAACAAGGTCTCAGGCAGTGTAAAGTTTGATGTTAATGTAAAATGTGATAGTGAGCTTGTAAGTAACAAAGACCTATACAGTATCGCTGTAACCAGACCTGACTAATATATCAACAGGGTAACCATGATCTGATTTGTAACCATGACCTTTACAGTGTCCCTGGGACCTTATTTCGACCACAGCCTGAAAAAAGTTGAAGGTGACCTCAGACTCTATAACATGTAAAATGGACCTTTTCATATTTTAGATATATGCCAAAGTAATATAGGCTTCCAACCTCAATAAGAAATATATTGCATATCGTGGTATATTCATTAAATTTGTGTTTGTCTTGCTTTACTGCATATTTTATATATAATTTTTTGTTTTAGTAACTGAATGAACCAAGGAAAATTTATGAAAATTGTGTCAGTAGTGAAATAGGTACTTCTATATGGATGAGCAGACAAGGCCTGCGGATGCAATCTGGTGGCAATTACATATATTTGATTTACTAATATGATTTTAAGAAAATGTGGTCAGAATGTGGAAATAAAATTAATTACAGGTTGATGTTTAATTATTTGTTGATGTTGCTGTCTGGTTTTAAAGTAATCATAATATTATCAACTTTAAACACAAAAACAAAGTTATGTAAGTTATTAAAAAATACCAGCAAATTTATTGAGTTCTGTTAAGGTGCAAATCATTAGTGTTAATATGCTATAACAGTGTAATACCAGTTCTATAATGAGAGATATTAAATTGAATATGCTTGATCTGAGAAGCATTTAGTATTAAGCATAAATTCATTTACTGTTTACTGTTCATTTGCACATACAATGTAACATAATTTCATAAAACGATATTTTTATGCATTAGCTACAAATTGGAGACCATTTTCTATCATGATCAGCTGAAGAAATTAAGTTTAGGTGGAAACAGACTTGAAATGTACAAGTACAGTTCCTATAGCTGGACACATTTCAAACATGGTGTATATTAAAGTAGCTACATATTTTGTTTCTTTTATGTAATTAGTGTTCTGTTCTTCGTAGATTTTTTATCTGTTTGTATAACTTTAGACATATTTAGTTGTAAAGGACTGTAAACAGCACACTTTATGTTTACCAAGGTTCTGTCTGTGGCATTCTCAAGACAACCATGATTTTAAAACTCACACATTATTTAAAAAGGCATATGATATTCAAAATTAGAAATATCAATCATAGCCTGTAAGTTAATCATGACATTTATCATTGCCATATTAGAATAATTTTTTAAAGGCAATGTGTCCTGTATGAAACCACACAGTTTATTTACATCTATACTTGCTGATACTTGCTGGCTCAGTTACACTAGTACACAATGCAGTTACTTTATAATGCCGGAGTCCATCATTTATGTCACCTCAGTTACAACTATTGTTCATTATTGTACTATCCTGTCTTCCAATCTGATGTGTTAATAGCATAGTCCCTCTGCCAACTTTATTTGCCATGTATATACAGTCAACATATATATATCTTATTCTCTGTGCAGCTAGTTATTGACAGACATCCCTCTTCAAAATATTGATCACTTGTATCTCATCTCCAATGAAATTGTTGAGATATCGACACTTTGGTAGTCAGCTTAAATGCTGCATACCTAAAATTTCCTACCATAGATAACCTTGTAAATTTATTACAATTTATGTTGTCATGACAACAAGGCTGTGTTTAAATTTTCATTGACCTGTTGTCATGACAGCTTATAGGGTATGTTTATGTTTTTGTGGACATCAAATGTCATGTTCAGGTGCTTGTCTGTCTTTATTTCAAATTTTGAAAAAATATGCATCAGATTATCATCATAATTTCTATATGCCCAAATTAAATGATCTGGGTGTTATTTTATCAACAGATGGCAGTAATTTCTGTAGAGTGCAAGGCTTTGTCATGTTAGCCAGTTACAGATATTATTATTTTCGATTGCGACATGTACTAGTCTAGATATTTATGGTGAAATTTGTCTTCTCTGGGCATCATATATAACATGTGTGTATACCCTATCTGAAGGGTGTCCAATTGCATAAGCCTGTACGGCGTACCCATTGAATAGTAAAAATCCATCCTGACAAATCTGTGTATTTGATAGAGTCCTGATATGAGCAATCTTTAAGGTAACAAGTTCATTGTTCTGTTCCTTTCATAATTTGATTTGTCTCTGATGGTATATAATGATAGCATGATGTCAGAGTCTTTCTTGCAAAATACAACATTCAGCCTTGTAAGTTGCCACAGCTGAAAGAATGTTTGTTTGTAGATTTAGGTATTCATTGTAAGACAATACAATTGATGAACAGAGAACCAAAGAAAACTAAATGCCAAGTAATATGGTGCTTTAAAAAACGCATTGGTATGTCTCTATTCTGTGTCAGGAAAACATTTAAACAATAAATTTGTCTTGATTTTGTTTGTAATAGAGTGTAACTGGTGTTATGTTATCACGTAGTTATGTCATATAAAGAACATGGATAATGACTTTGTGAAGGTGACCTTCACATGTATAGTGGTTATTTAAAATCATGTATTTCATTAAGCTGAAGCACTTTATCCAATTATAACTTTTCTACTTATCATGTATGAATATGTAAATATTTTTACTGTAAATATAAATATATCGTATGTATATGGTACAAAGTGTTTATAAAGTTCCATAATTGAATTGGGATAGGGTGTCTTTTCGAATCTGCCATGTCAATACAATAACTTGAAATAAAATTATTTTTCAAAAAAAGTCTGTCATTGATGATATTTACCCTTTGAGTGCCAAAGTAACTTTTGTTGCCTTTATAGAAAATAACGTAGCCAGCAACTTTTTTCAGATCTTGACAATTTTTTTCAGATATTTCCCAAAATTTTGGTCAAAATTGTAGCCATTGCAAGCTTATGTTCATTTGTTCCAAAATTATCAAAAAATTACAGAAAAATTCATAACAATTGGCAAAATGTTTCACCGAAATTTTTGTGGAAAAAAATACAGCACTCAAAGAGTTAAACTTGTCTGGCTTATGAATGTGTAACTCAATCCTGGGCCTTATTCACTATTCAATTGCACTATGGGGCTCAGTCAGTTTTGTCATACTTTACTAGGGGGCCTTGTTTAGCATTCTTCAAGTTGGCTAGGGAGTCCAAGTTTTTTCATCTCAACTATTTTAAAGGGTCTTGTCTTGCTGAGAGATCTCTTCTGTAGTGTGTTGAACTTCAATCAATGACCAGAACTTCAAAGAACTCAACCTTGCATACTGTGGAGTGAATCACAACTTGGTCTTAGTCATGGATAATGTTGACCACGTGCACTCACACATTCTTAAATTCATTTGCATTGGGCATTTAGTACAGAATGCTTGATATCAAGACAGATATCTCACATGCCAAGACACAAAGCCGAAAATCTGACCAACATGTGTGGCACATCAAATGTCTTGACATTATGGCAAGAATTAAACAACACAGTTTACATTAATTTTTTATAATTTTATAGTTTTTTCTTTATTTACACTTTATACCCACAGTATCTGTGATCTAATCACAATTTAATTTCTTACAACCCGATATAAAATTAAAAAACACTCCTAGTTTACAATAAGATCTATTGCTTTAAAAATCACATCTTTACCGTAAAAAGAATGGAGTCTTCAGTTTGCATGAGCGTGATGAATTTTTCTTTTTTCAAATAATCTGTGAGACGCACAAAAAAAAGCCTGTGAGACTCTTAAAAAAAGAAAACCTGAAAATCATTGCATTTTTATGTCTCAAAGCTGCATTGAACAATCCTTTAAAGATAAGGAATTATTGCCATACACTCATAACCAGTATGACTCATGATTTGGAATTCTACTCTCAGACTAGTTCTTCTGAATTATAAGAAAACATAAAAAAGAATATCAAAAACTCTCCTGTTGCTAGTAATGCAGTAGTACTGTTTATTATTTCAGAGAGTACAATAGCCAGCTTACTGGCGCTATTTTCACTAATGCAAATACTTAATGCTTGTTTGTGCTTTCTGATTGTGGCGCAGAACAAAATTTCAGAAAGTTTTGTGTGTTTTTATATACCTCCTCTAACACTCATGAATACAGGATTAAAATTAGTCGTGAGTATATTCCCAGGAATATGTAAACCCAGTGCCATAGTGCATTGTTTGAATCCCAAAAGTACTGGAATATTTTCATCTAATAACAGTAACTTACCAAATTAAATCATTTTAAGAAATGGTATTTCAATTTCAAAGCTTGTTGATGTTCGCTCAATTTTGAAAAAACCTTCATAGCAAAAGCAATTTCTTCAGTTCTCGTGGATACTAAGATATAAATAGGTAAACTTATCCCATACTGTCTTTTGTTTAGCATGTGTATCAACAACGATAAAATTCACATCTGAAATATGAAGGCAAAATTTTAAGGGCAAAATTAACTAAGCAATGAATGTTTGGTAACAGCATTTTGCCATATGGGTATACCTTGCATCCTAATTTTTGAAAAGACTATAAATGACAGGAACATTTCAGAGAATATACTATATAACTGAGTATGTCTTGTATGGTGATGTCTGTGCATTGGAAGTGCATGTGGCAATAACTTGTATGATGGTATCTGTATGAAAGGAATACATGTGGTAATACCATAGATGGTGATATCTGTATGGTGGGAATGCATGTGGCAATAACTTGTATGATGGTATCTGTATGAAAGGAATACATGTGGTAATACCATAGATGGTGATATCTGTATTGTGGGAATGCATGTGGCAATAACTTGTATGATGGTATCTGTATGAAAGGAATACATGTGGTAATACCATAGATGGTGATATCTGTATGGTGGGAATGCATGTGGCAATAACTTGTATGATGGTATCTGTATGAAAGGAATACATGTGGTAATACCATAGATGGTGATATCTGTATGGTGGGAATGCATGTGGCAATAACTTGTATGATGGTATCTGTATGAAAGGAATACATGTGGTAATACCATAGATGGTGATATCTGTATGGTGGGAATGCATGTGGCAATAACTTGTATGATGGTATCTGTATGAAAGGAATACATGTGGTAATACCATAGATGGTGATATCTGTATGGTGGGAATGCATGTGGCAATAACTTGTATGATGGTATCTGTATGAAAGGAATACATGTGGTAATGCCATAGATGGTGATATCTGTATGGTGGGAATGCATGTGGTAATGGTAATACCATACATGATCATTATCTTTGATGCATGATGCATATATAGCAAGGATGCCTGTTGCAATATTGAAAGTATAAGAATAGTGTGGCAACGTTTTAAATGGCATTATCAAGATTGGCAAAGAGCTATATCAGGTGACATTATTCTCATTGTAACAATACACTGATATACACAGGTATATCAATATTTTTGGCATACAATCACCATGTATAATTTTCCCACAGATTGGATACATCAGGGCTACAAATAAAATGTGGTCCCTCAGGTTCCCAGATGACCATTGCAACCTTCCATTTGGACTATGGTTTTTCCATGGGACTACAACTTATTCCCATGTCTAATGAAATTGAGTGTACAGCTGTGTTTGGTTCCTTAGCAAGCTTACACAAATTTGAAAATGAGAATCACAACGTACTTCCGCCAGTACATACAGTTGTAAATATCAAACAGTGGTCTCAGGTGCAGTCTTGTCTCAACCACAGTATAAATGCAGCATTTTAAGTACCATAGTTGTCAGTAGTAATCTCTGCCAGTGCACCAATATCTGTCAAATATTTCCCGGATTACAGATTTCTGGTAGTCCAGCAGCGTATCAATCAAGTTCATACCACTTTACTATGAAGTGGATACATGATTGCTGTGAGTGACCCATACTAGCATTATGTGCAACCACTTTGGTAAGATCTGTTCCTACTGACCAGATTAAACGCTTCTGATTCCACTGAAGTTGTACTGCCTTCTAATTCGGCCGTGTCAAAGTGTAAATAGCTGATACTGTGTCCTTCAATTTGTTTTTTGATCAAAATTCCCACCACAGTGTAGAGGATTGCTGATAATCCATAACAAACAGGTACAACAATGATGAGGACATGTCCAATATTTTCATCACATACATCTTGTGGATACATTTTTTCCAGTAAAATTGCACCCTGATGAGAATGAGACAAAAGTGCGAGTAGAACAGTTAAAGATGAGTATGCTATGTATGGTCCACAGATACCAGAGATTTACCTCTGTTCATGTAACCTCTGTGTTGTGTCGAATCTAGTTACTGATATTTACACAGGCCATCATAGATATATACCAATCTATCGATTTGAAAACTTTTGAAGTGTCTGCATTAAAAGTAGCAATTTTCCTTTCAGTTCATCATTGACACAATTTACATCAAACTACTACGTGCCTGATTGTAACCATGGGACAATTCATGTCTGGAGACTGGGAATAGAGTTTTCAAGAATCAAATACAACAGCTGGAAGCTGTGAGTTTTTGAGGAAATGTAACCCCCAGCACTTAATTCCCAAAGAAAGGTATTTGAAATTATTGACATAGAATGTGCTTAGGATCACTGACAATTATGCAGGTCTTACGCTGTTGTCTTCCATAGCGGTATGGCAGGGTGGAATTATCTGCACTGTAGGTGATGATGAATCACAGGTATGCTTGTAATACAGAGCAAGTACTGGTACCATCCAGTTTACATTTGAATGAGACAACATCCCTATCAAAGTTATAGACCTGATTGATACCTCTAGGAAATGACAGGCAGGAATTGCTCAGACTGTAATCATAGCCAAGAGTGTAACTGCAGCCCTGGTCTCCATATGCCAGTATAGCAATACACTGATGTAACTGAGTTATATCATGCACAATCGGACCATTAGATTGGACCAGTGGATTAATTTTCTCAAAATCTAAGACTGCACTGATGCTTACCAGCACATTCTAATACTTCATTATGAAACAGACAGCCTGATTGGCTAAAACCCATTCATGCATTGCAAAAACTGTTCCATATGAAAAACACAACATTTTTAGATTACATTTCTTTCAAACTTCAGCATGCAATGATTGGACTATACCCAGGTACATGGAACTCTGGTTCATACATACGGTATATACTAAATGTTGAACAATAACTGTGTCCCTGTTGACAATTAACCTGTGCTGCTCACAATTATCAAACATCAATGATTGCATTTCTACTTACAAGAAGTGGTCCCAACGTTCCACCAATGAGTGTGTGGAAAACAACGTAGACTGCTGATGACTGAGCTCGAATATCTGGAACTGTTAAATCCTAGATGTGAGAAATAAAGAAATGGACATGTGACAGGCAGATGACCAAGCCGCAGACACAAAACTTAATCTCATATGAAAATTGTAATTCAACCAAACTTTTCCTGAAAATGTTACTAAAAATGCTTTACTAGTGATAACGTTGAAATGGTACTATGATATTCAACTTCAATTTACAGCTTATTTTCTTTATCTATCTTTTTTATCAAATCATAGAAAATGCAATGCTTATAACGGGAAAAAGTGTTGAGATTTCAGCATATACAATTGCAAAATTCTCGAAGTCTGGAAAACTCTAATCTCTGCTATGAACAATTCGAAAAAGTGTTCAAATCCCTTTCTTTCTACCTGCACTATTGTCGCTGACACTCCAATCCACGTTTCTGAGAAAATGTATGATAAGAAAAAGAGGAAGAACGATAGTCCTTGTTCATCGACTGCAAATGCTCCAACCACAAGAGGTGTTGCCAGTAACTGACTCAGTCCAATTACATACGCTTTAGCTTGCTTCTTATTCACTGAGGCCCTGGAGTTGATGGAAAGTTAAATTAATTGTGCAGTTATGAAATACTTGCTGTGACAGTTACAGATACATATATACGATGTAAACCACACTGTTTTGGAAATTGTTAAGAAGCCTAGCTGTCACAATTTACTGAGACTGTTGTAAAGAACACCTTTATCTTTAGCTTTTATTAGATTTGATAAAATTGAATAAATATAAAGAAATTTGTATGAGTAATTGGCATTGATTTCATTTACAAAATATTTTATTCTTGTAGACAAATACAGATAGAAACTGATGATTTGATTTCATAGAACCATGGTCCCTCCAAAATTTGGATTTCTCTCCATAAAAAATCCCTTGATACAAGGCAGGTGAATCTGTCAAGTTACTTCAACAGATTGTTAAAAGTTATTAACTGAACAAGTGTACAATACATACATGTAAATCACTGGTGTCTGCAGTTATAAATCATGTATATCACTGGTGTTTGCATTTATAATATACATGTTGCCACCATCACAGTCCCTCAACGATGAAAATATGTTTGTCACCTTACCTGTCAGCTAAATATCCTGCAGTCAGACTTCCTGTACATCCACCAACCAAAACTATCAGTGCAAGTTTGCCACTGTATTCATCTGCTGGTAAGTTGTACTTTCTGGCATAGAAAGTTGGTAACCATGCCAACAGAGCAAAGGCTGATATCATCCTCACTGATGAGGCAATACAGATCATGATGTATGGCTTGGATTTCAACAACTGCAAGGCTGTTTCCTGCAAATGATTCGAAGTTTTCTTTGGTAATAATTGCTGGCAACTACAGAAGAGCAAAGATCAGAGACACTGAAATTCTACAATTTATGTTTTGTTTTATACTATGAATATGTATTGATATTGCCACAAATAATTCTGTCTTTGTATCCTACATGTTATTCTTGTGTCATTCTAAAGGCAAAAGGTTGATAACGCCAGGTTTATCATGAGAGTGACACATTTTTTCATGCAAGATAAACATTGAAAACCTTTCCCTTGATAACAGTATAATATTGAAACACAATGCTGTAAACTTTTGCTCATACTTTGCTCAAGAAACTTTAAAACTATTCTCTTTCACAATGAAGAATACACATCAGGGGTCACTCTGCAAAGTTTAGGATTTGAGACACAAATTACCTAATATTTGCCAATGTTGGAAATTCAAAATGGCTGCTATAACTTTCTCAAATCTATAGGAACAAAAAAGTAATTTTCACAAAATAACGCTGGGAAATTTCATTACTCTACAAACTACTTCAAACTGAATCCACACAGGTAGTAAACAAGAAGTTTTGAAAGAATTTGAGCATCATGCTAGAAAAATTGATCCAATGGCGCATTGCATCTAAAATTTCTTTACACTTTCTCTTTTCTAGACTTAGTTGTCAATATTCAATATATTTTAGGCATAATCAAGCTGTATACTGGCAGCAATATATGGTACCTTGCATGACTGTGGAACTGGTTCTGGTAAAATCCTTTCCTCCGGTTCAGGGTCTTTCAGAAACAGTACAATAATGACAACCATAATGAAGCCAGCAAATGCCAGGAAAAAGAAAGGCCATCTCCAGCAAAGAACAACATTGGTAGCACCAACTGCAAAACCCAGTGAACTCCCTGTTAGAAAATGTAGATATAAACAAATTGTAATCTTCAGTAACCTTGGCGGTCACTTTTCCTGTAAAGGATGACCATTTTCATTTCTGTTTCTCATCATATGTCCAATGACAAGGTTTGGTCAGTCAGAGAAGTATAAGGAAACAGATAAAATGAAAAATTTCTTTTGAATTATTTCACTTTGTATAAAAGGGTACATGTAGCTTTGAAGTAAAATATAAATGATGGAAACACTGACAGTGTACATGAACACAGAGGAAACAACTTTTGCTTTTAGTAAACTCATCTACACCATAAACAACCAGCTCTATGTTGACAGGGGTAAGATGACTGTCAAAAGTAAAGAATGTCTTTTCATATTTTGGCAAGATAATTGAAATGGAAACACAAGTAAAGAGAAACAAAGTGTCCCTTGATGTTTGAGGACTAACTATTGATTGATCCTGTGGCAATAAAGAAAATTGTATTTGTGAACCAGATTCATTATTTATAAATAGTTCTTCTATTAAAGACCAAAATCATAATGACAACATACTGGTACTCAATTTGTTCCAGAAGGTAAACCATGGCAATTTGCAGTTACTGTTGTTGCTTAAAATGTTTTGTAACATAACACAAGAGGAAAAAAATACCAGCTGTATTTCAGGACTCACCAATGTAAAATCCTAAATGATAGAATGCTAAGGCTTTTGTTCTGCTGGTGTAGAAAAGATCCGACAACATTGCATAGGATGATGGGTTACACGAAACCTTGGGAGTATCAAGAAATTATATTGTGAATATTACGGTACACCATGGCATGCAAATGGAAGACTCATTTTTGTTGTTGATTGTGATGATCATGATAATGATGATCATAATAGAGATGGTAAATTGATAAATTATGCTGACAATCATTAAACTGATATCTATGATTCTCAAGGATAAAATTAATTGTTAGTGCAACTTGTTTAAATACTTTTCATAATTTCAATTGAAGCAGGAAAAGTTGTAGTCCTTTCAAAATCTAATGTTACTGCTAAGGAAGAAAATTGGTAGGTCGACAAGTTGAGCAAAAATGACATGAATTTACACTGACAAATATTGAACACTTCTATGAGATAACTGTTAACTTTTCATAATGTTTAATTTGTTCCAGGTATTGATTTAATATCACAGTAAAACAGCTCCAGGAAATAAATTCTGCAAACTGAAACTAAGCCAAGCATGAAGTATCGAAGGCCATAGGTCAATAGGTCACAACAAACAGTAGCATGGTTATTTCAGTTGAAACCAATGTATCATAAATTTTGCAGTGTACAATCAATGAGGCGTTGTAAAATGTCAGATTATACAACATCTGCCATGGAAGTTCACTTAAACTGGCCAACTATTCAGGAAAGCATGATCAATACTTCAAAATCCTTGTCATCAACTGTTTCAGTGAAAAAGTACAGGCCTATTTATCTGACCTTGTCAGTATAATCCTAGAGGCAAATATCACATGCTGAAAACACACAACTGTTCATTCAAATACCCGGTACTTCTTATTCATCTCTACAAATATCTTAAAAATAGTTTGTGTATCATTTTTAACATTTCTATTGGGTTTACTTTATAAATTCTTGGCATGTTTATTTTTTATTCTGTTTTTGTGAATTGATCATTATATACTTCTATAATTTGATGATATATTTAAGCTATGAGTTTCTGTATTTTATTGTATGTGCATGAATTTTTGTCTGATCATGAATTTTTATCTAATGCCTGAATTTTTATCTAACGAATGAAACGCACTTGTAGCTATATAAATTTAGAGTACTAAAATTGGAATTTATCATTCAAACTCCAAATTCTGAGATATGTGACTGAAACTTACCTCACCAACGCCGACTCCAACTCTTGCCAGTAACATCACCCAGAAAGAATTTGAGAGACCCGTTATGAGAACCATTGCACACCATACAAATACACCAAACCCTACCACTTTAACTCTTGATGATAAATCTGCCAGTCTACCAATTGGAATACCAGCAATCAAGTATGCAAATACATAGGCCAGACCAGTCAGGGCTGCATGCTGCCATGGCAACAATGAACAAATTTAGAAATAATGTAAACTGTATCACAAATGACGTAATAAAAGCATGCTTACATACAGACAACATGTTCACAAAACTTTTCAAGTTTTGGTACATCTTGGAATAACAAGGTAATGATATACCGGTATTCATACATTAGATCAGTTTTGAAATATGACAAAATCATGTTTTCTAAAAACCCTTGCTAAGGACTAATTAGAATATCATAACCTTTTGCACTCTGAAATACAAAACTGTAATCATTCTGAAAACCTCAAATTTTGACAGTACCTGAAAGTCATTCAAAGTAATACAGTCTTCTGGACTGCAAAACCCGTCTGATTTATTTGCATATATGGAGCACTCATGGTCCTTGTCATCTCCAGCTTTTGGATAACATCGCAGTCCTGTAAATGAGAATAATTTCATGAAACACCAGCAGAAATTATTTGTTCTAAAAGTTTTAAAGTTACAGCCATGCATTAATTATTCACATACGAGTTATTGGCTTTGCATTGGTGCAAATGGCTGCCTTTATGGAAAGTCGGAAGGTGAACATAGTTTGAAAATTGTATTGATGATTGCACAATTTTGAATTCTTGCTAGCCCCTACATCCCTTTATCTACTGTAAACTCTGTATTTGACTCTGAAAACTTTTTGATAAATGGATGGATAAACAGAGCAGACAAATAAACAAGCATACATTGCTTACTGATAGATGTATCACTGGTTTGACATCAGGTACTTAAGTTTTAAGACACATCTAAATCATCACCTAATATTTTAAGCTATAGCTGTTGTACCTCTACATCAACTAGCTCTCAAGGTAGTAACCTTGAATTCACTGGCTCTCAGGGTATTAACCTTGAATTCACTAGCCGGCAGAGTAGTGACCTTGAATTCACTGTCCCTCAGAGTAGTAACATTGGATTCACTAGGCCCTAGTAGTAACCTTGAATCACTAGCCCTCAGGGTAGTGACCTTGAATTCACCAACCGCCAGGATAGTGACCTTGAATCACTAGCCCTCAGGGTAGTGACCTTGAATTCACCAACCCACAGGGTAGTGACCTTGAATACACAAGCCCAGCAGCCAAGACCATAGTTACCAACTGGATAATTCACTAGTCCAGTGGACTAGTAAACAAAAAAGCTTGACAGCCCTGTCAAGTATGTCTACTGTCTATGATTACTCCTTGAATGTTTTTTTCTTGCAATTCTTTGTTATGTATTTAAAATGTAGAGTCTTGTTCTACAAAAGTCATGTCAGAAATCTCTACTGTTCAGCTTGTCAACACAGCTTATGTTTATTGTTCAATGTTAAAGGCAGTGTTCACGATCCCTGGGATCGCCTTTGTTCTAGTCTGTAGGAGGATAATGGAGGTGTGACAGCCTTTTGTTTTCCGTTGAAATTGTAATCTTGTGGGTAAATTGTTTGATGAGACAATCTGGTGCCAATGCAGGCCTTTAAGGTCAACACCTGAACTTAGGATCAGAATTCTAGCACTGTCAACAATCACATCGAGTAAACTATGCTATGAATTGAATTGACAAGGTCTCATTATATTTCAAAGATAATGTACTTGTTTCATAGAACAAAAATAATCAAGCATCATCAAAACTTACAGCTATTGTTACTGTAAATAAATAAATAAATAAATAAATAAATAGAAAAATGGATTGACATCGTGTTCTTTTATTAAATGCACTAACCTGATGGGATAAGGGCTGGAAGCAGTTGTCTGTCTGCTTGTGTGAATACGTAGACCATGAATAATATAAGGAGGGATCCCAGAGCTCTCAGTGTCATACTGCTACCCTGACTTGGCGATAACTCATCATCTGCATCATAGGACTCTGTCCTGAGGAACTTTTCCAATCGTTGACCCATTCCTGGCTTTTTCCTGCTGAATAATGGAACACTCATTTGGTTCAGTTACCAAGGACTGCACAGCTTTACATTTTAATTTTGAAAATTTAGGTCCATTTTTTATCATCCCAAGTCTGTGTCCATTATCAGTTTCAATGTTCTTCTTTTGTTTCCTGTAACAAATCAACAACAACATAAATAGTTATTAAGGCTTTGAAATCAACCACCAGGTCAAAATTCAAGTGCAGAGGAGTCAACAAGCCAACAGATTTT
This sequence comes from Ptychodera flava, assembly GCF_041260155.1. Lineage (NCBI taxonomy): Eukaryota > Metazoa > Hemichordata > Enteropneusta > Ptychoderidae > Ptychodera > Ptychodera flava. The sequence continues at coordinate 1,105,963 of NC_091948.1, forward strand.
GATTATGGAAACTATGCATTCAAAATAGACATTTGCTGGGCTTGTTCCAAACTGAAAGATTAAGTCATATATGGGTCTCAGCTAAGTCCAACCCAACTACTGGGATTGACTTTGGGGAGATACACAACTGAATCTTTCAGTTCATGACACTATACTGTCGTGAGTACTGTTTCCCACCAATAACCAGTTTTTAGAGGTACTGTACAATAACATATGCATTGGAAAACTGGTTTCTGGACATTTTCCTTTTACTTGTGTCTGTATGGGCAGGTCGTTACACCTAGATCTTATATCAGTGCTTGATTAATTTAATTACTTTAATTAAATTTAATTTTAATTTTATTTATTTAAACGGGCTCAAGGCCCATAGACGTAAAATAAAAAAATAGGAAAAATGGTAGTACTAGAAAGTACAATTGTTCACACTCAAAAAGTGACCCCCAAATAAACGGTAGGAAGTACAGTGCATTTAAATCTTCTACGGTAGATTAACCTTCTCACTACAGGCTATGCGGGCACATTGACAAATTACAGGATCTTCGTCCTTTTATGGAGGTGGTATAGTAGCGGAGATGACTACACCCGACTATGGTTCCTTGTCCTCCTTTGTAAGTTGTGTCCACCAGCCTGTCGGTATGTTGACAAAAAACAAACAAACAAACAAAAAAAAAAAACTGATGTATTTACGAAATAATGAACAAGAGTGAGTATTGAGTCGATAAATCAGGGAAGTAAGACTGAAGCAGTGGGCCTGTATGGCAAGTGATCCTGTCTGCAGGTATGGGGCATGCTCACTGAAGAGGCATCTTCTCCTTCTACCTCCATGGAAGAGGAAGGTTAATCCACCGTACTTCCTATTAAACCGCGATCAATCCACAAAATCAAACTTACACGTTTTCTGTGTGAATTTGCTTCCAATGTGTATTTAACACAGACAACAGTTTGTTGACTGCAACTACCTGAACTCCTGTTATAGCAACCACTGACTTTTTAGGGGCCCGTCAATGAGGGTTAAATTAGCTCCGATACAAGAGTTTCGTATATGAACTCGCGCAAACAGCACTAACAGTGCTCAGGCCTGACCAGCGCAAGTTTGACACAAAACTGTTGCCAAAACTCTGTGTCATCCAGTGCACGCGTTAATATAGGACAATTTCACTCTTCAGTCCCAAAATAAACGCTTTCATATTACATCTTACCCGTTTACCGATTACATCGTCCGTTTAAAATGACGTCGACTGAAGCGCACACGGAGTTTCCCCCTTGAACATGCAAGTACTGGTACACAGAGGCCGAGCAGGAGAGGTCATGCCAACTTGTCTAAACCGAGGTCATCGCGTGTTGGTGTACTGAAATGACCTCCCTATGAATTGTGGGAAAATAGGAAACACCAACTTACCAAAATGGCTGCGCCCATTGTGAACACGCCACAACCAACAACGCCAAACGGACCGATGAATCGTTTATTTCAGGCTGCTTTACTAATACGAAATTAGAGGTTTTGATCAAGCGACATTGAATACACTGACGAAAAAAATCATACAGGAGATATTTTGCAGCTTTCTTCCTCTGCGATGCTTATTGGACTGTTTACGACTTGCAGACGAACGTTGGCCAAAATGACAGGATTCAACCATCATATGAAGCGAGAACACATTCGGCTCTGCAAACAGCACGTCTATCTGGCGGCAAGGACATTCCAAAATGCTTCCTTCGAGACGATTTATTCGCTTTCATCGGGACATGGAAAGTGTGGCGTGGCCGTTGTCAGAGTGTCAGGGCACCGTATCAAAGACACAATTCGAAGACTAACAAACCTAGAAGAAATCCCATCACCTCGTAAAGCGTCTTATCAGAGATTTTATGATCCGGTATCGCGTGAACAAATAGACAAAGGACTGCTCTTATGGTTTCCAGGTGATATCATCATCATCATCATCATCATCATCATTAATACTAAAGTAGCAGTAGTTTTCAATGGAACAATTCACACTTTCACCCTGGTTATATTTACATGTAATAGAACTAAAATATATAGCTATCGGTATACGAAAATATGAAAAGAAACCCGACATACTAGTGTAAATGTTGTAAAGCTGAAGTTGTACTCCATAGTAGTTGGAAGTTCAGAGGCGAATCAATCTCATCCATATAATGAGATTGTGCCGCCTGCCAGAGATTAGAGCCTGAAGCAACAACAAATGAGAACAGCAAAGACTATGGAAGCAAACGTGGAGATGTCACTTGCACATCTCTACATTTGATTTAATTAGATCGACAGAGTAATATTGGATCAAATCTTTGCATAAACCCATTGGAAATTCAAAATGTGTTGTGCTATCATCCCATCTGGTGTGCAAATGAACAGTACTACAACCTCATTAGGATGATGTGGAGACCTTACCATTGAACAACGTTATCACTGATAATGTCGCCCACTGGTAATGTCTCCAGATCATCCTAATTAACACAAGTATAATGCAGCAGTTTTGCATATGAAATTTACAAGACTTCTCTAAATATTCATGGGTACACTTGAAACACCTGTTGGTTTGGCATATTATAAAGCTTAACCCTTTCACCCCCAGTTCCCTGTATACAGGTCCAACTTTACCATAGAAAACAACGGATTTGGGACAAACCATGGTGGTGAAAGGGTTAAGGCACAGTTCCTCCATCATCTTGTGATGGAAGGACTGTGTTTCAGGTTTGTTAGCCACTTGAACCACCTCTTAAAAATGAAGCACACATTTAACCCTTTCACCACCATGGTTTGTCCCAAATCCATTGTTTTCTATGGTAAAGTTGGACCTGTATACAGGGAACTGGGGGTGAAAGGGTTAAAGAAAAGGGGAATTCTTTGAGGGTCAGTGTTTTCAGAAGAAAATCCCAATCTTAAATCTTAGTCAAAACAGTCTGTGATGGGCTTGTCCTTTGATTTGTTATAAAGTAACCAAGAAATTTAAAACCTTATAAATGTGATGGTTATTTGTTAAATATGTCAAGTAGCAATTTGAGAATTACTGCAGTAATTTTGCATTTTGGAATTTAACTCCCACCAAATATATACTTTATTTAGGGCCAAACAGTTTTACTGGTGAAGATGTGTGCGAATTTCAAGTGCATGGAGGGCCAGCCATCATCAATGCTCTGTACACTGCCCTTGATAGATTGCCAGGTTTGAGGCCTGCAGAGGCTGGTGAGTTTACCAAGAGGTAACTACCCAAAATTGATCATAGTTTTAATTGAAAAAAAACTGGAACAAAATTATCATTGCTTAATTATTGGAATTTCCATAAACTGGTCAATAATGGAACAAGGAGATTGGATCACAGTAAAACCTGGGTAAATGTACTATTAAATACTGTCATACAATATGCCAGTTGTTTGTGAAGTTATGTAAACTTTTCATGTCAATTCCCTGTAAACAGAGTTCTCACTGATAACATTGGCTTTAGGCCAAACCATGATGGTAAAAAGATTTAGGGCCAATAACAGTACATAACTTATGGTTTGTTGTTCAATTTTTCACTGATTGTCTAAACTACACTCTCTGTGCACTCTGTGTACTCTGTATTACATGTTGAAATATACTTAGCATTTGTCTTGTCAACACAACCTGCATATGTGTGGCATACATTGTTATTGATGACAGATGAAGTGACATCCATACCTCAGTTTGATCTATTATTAGCAGAGATTGCTATCTACCCAGGTTGTATTGATAGTGGAGTACGGGTTAGGGTGTTGACTACGAAACTGAGGTTGACACACAGAATTAAAGTTGTGTAAAAATTGTCAAGAGTTACAGTTTACTGGCCTTAGCTGAACGCTGATGAGAAACTGTTTTTATGAAGTGATGGACCATGGTTGTTGCTTTATGATTCAAAGGGCATTTCAGAATGGTAAACTGGATTTGACTGAAGTAGAAGGGTTGTCAGATTTGATCCATGCAGAAACTGAGGCTCAGAGGAAACAAGCACTCCGTCAAATGCAGGGTGAATTAGGAACTCTCTACAATGATTGGAGGCAAAGGCTGATAAAGGCAGGTATACTCACACAGATACAATTCTGTTTTTTATGCACAGCTGATAACATTCATCACTTCTGGATATTTTGCGGGCAGGATTTTTTTTTCCCGCAGGGCTTTCTGTTAAAATATAAAATTTCAATCAGCTCCATTCCCATGTACAATTCCATTGAGAGCAGAAGTACCTATCATCATGATCATAAAAATTGTCTATGGGCATGCAGGGCTCGAAATTAACTTTTTCCCCTGGTAGTCCGCTTGGGCTACCACTTTCTGAAGTTGGTAGCCCAGAGACAATGGCTGGTAGCCCATGCATATTTTAGTTAAGAGATTTTTTCATTACAAGAGAAGAAAAAGCTATTTTTTCAAGATTCTGCCAATTAAGTGAATTTGTTAGTCATTTGATGTGAATACTTGCACACCTTTATTACCCAAAGGAAACTGGTATAATTGAGGACAGTGACACTAAAAAGTTTGGTGACCTATCGTTGAATTGACAACCCGTTTCATTCTCAGAGTTGCATGCCAATTTTGATAGTCGTCATGGCAATGACCACCACCTTCAGCACCTTCTAAGCAGGGTTTAAAACAGACCATGGGCTTTCTGTAGTAGAGAGGAGTTTGCGATTGATACATTTCGATCAAAATGCAATGAGAATACGTTTTCATTGGGCATCGCTATCTGTGCCTGTCATCCAAATAAATCAGTTGAGATCTTGAGTTCCGTCGCAAGGTCGTCTTTGTAATTAGCAAAACAAAGTCATAGTCTTGCCTTACTGTGTCTAGCTGAGTTTGACTGCATTTACCTTGTCCAAAAGTGACAGCCCGGACAAGGCACGCCAAGTACTGACGGAATTTCATGTCCCAGGCTTTGGTTGTCCATGTGGGCTACCATTTCATGGACTTTGGTAGCCCCAGGGAAAAGTTGGTAGTCTGTGGACGCGGGACTACCGCTAATTTCGAGCCCTGGCATGTATGAAGAACACTGGATTAATTATTGCTAGTCTGATTGTGCCAATCATATACAGTCAAACATACACATGTGTATAGGGGTCACTCAAGGTACCGAGGAAAAGTGACCACTAAATAGAAGTGGCTTTTCTATAGAGAGGGTGGGTGTGTCATTACTTTCGGTGTAGGTGGTGTGCTGAGTGGTGAATTTAGAAGGAGACAACAGCAATAATATAATTCCATAATATAAATTTGTTGAAAATCATAATACACTCATTTAGTTTCTGAAAGCTTGTAATGCAGATATAAATCAGACAAAACAGACTCATTTCTTGCTTTCAAATCTAAGCATTTTTTGACAGAGATCATTCAAAGTCAGACATGCTGACCATTATACACAGGTTTTGTACCAAATTGAAGCAATTGCATGTGGCCACTGACCACATAATATAGAGGTGGCTCTTCTGATGAGAGCCTTTCACATGCAAAATGCCATGGGACCGCTGCAAAGTGACCACTATAGAGAGGTGACCTCACTGTAAAGGTGACTACTAAGATAGGTTTGACTGTTGTTATAGCCCAAACAAGGGACTTTGTGCCAAAGGATAGGTGACCATTACCTGACGTGAAGTCGGGAGGGCAAATGGTCTCCTGCCTCAAGGGTACTACATAGTCGCTTGTTTGGGCTGTAATGTTGTTATTACATGCCTGTCTTACACAGTTTCCACTCCAAATGTTTGGGTTTATTTTGAAATGACAATCATATGCTTTATTTCCATTTAAATCTGAATGGAATGATTTTCATCATCGAATGGTGCAGTGATATATTTAAATCACTGTTATGTGGTTTATCAATTGTTTTATGCATTATTTTCAAAAAACCAGATTTCCTATGCAAAACATCCAAGTCAAACATTTTTAAATTCCAAAGTTATCAAGTTGAAAATAGTTCCGGTTCACTTTCAGTCCAATGATGACTAGGAGGTCCGCCAGGTCATTCACAAGTTACCATTGAATCCTATGGAGCATGCAATGTTCTATATACGAGGCATGTAATAATGATGAATATATTTAAACATACCCCCTACCATAGTGTTGAGATGAACCATAGCTTTCAAGTATTTTTCAGTATGCCTATTTGTGTTTTGACAGTGTGCAGCCAGTGTTGAGGCGTATATTGATTTCAGTGAAGATGATAACATTGAAGATGGTGTTCTGGAAGACGGTATGTATTAAGTGATGCCGAAGCCACTTATAAAAATATTGTGATCAGTGAGCCTTGTAAATATCAGAGGTGAATTTGTTGACAAGAGGAAACGCAGAGAACTGAATTGGGTGAAAAAAGTAACACAATTTGAGAAAAAACTCATGTCAAACTAAAATTTTCCTGTACGACAACAATAAGAATTGATGGATATAATAGTTGTTTTGGTAAAAGAAAGTGTTCCAGTGTGTTAAAGTTGAACATGAAATGTGGCAATTATAGTGATAATCCAAACTGAAATGGGATTTGGTTGTGAAAGATTTTTTAAAAATAATATGAAGAAGGACCTGATATTGTAAAAGCAGGGTACTGCATTATTCTCTCCACCTCAATTTCTTGTAAACAGGTCACAATGATCACTGATAACAATAACCTTAAGACAAACCATGGCGGTAAAAGGGTTAAAAATTTACGTTCTGGATGCTGTATGTCTCAATTAGAGTCCAATTTCATCATAGAAAATCATAGGGGGTTTATCTAAATTTTGCTGTGAAATTCTTAGTCACCTGTATCAGAAAGTCTCTTTCATGTAAAAAATTTCCTCAGCTAGCAAGATGGTAAAGAGCCTTATGATTGAAATCGAAGAACATTTATCAGATAACAGGAGAGGGGAAAGACTGCGTAGTGGTGTCCATGTAACCATAGCTGGTCCACCTAATGCTGGTAAAAGTAGCCTGCTAAATGCAATATGTAAGTATTAGAATTTTTGGTGAGTTCATGTGACAGTATACATTGAGATACTACAATACATTATTCTTATAGTCAGTGTTATAAAACAGTGATGCAATGGCAAGGCTAATGTACTTGTAAGTCTCGGTCTGTTTCTAATTAAAGTTTTCATAGGAAGCACAGTCACTTCTGTGGAGTGACCATAAAGAAAGTAACAAACAGCCAAACTCGATTACAGTACACAGCAAAGTCTACACAGATCAAACCTCACCTTCTCTCTCTGCTGTGCTCTGCCTTGCCAATTTGGTCACTCCAGTCATAATTAACTTACCTTATGAATGCCACTGTAAAAGGACTTTTACAATTTACAATTTCAATTCAGAATTAGTTCATGGTGTGTAACCTTTAGAACCTTACATGTATAACATCTCTCATAACTGCTTTAAAAATATGTGATCCAGTGAAAATAATAAATTTAGTTCCTCCAGGCCCATATATCACACTCTACGATAGAACAATAGTCATGATATTTATTGCTTGCATATTATAAATAAAACATTACATTGCATTTTGCAGCAATAAGTGTGCTGTATTAAGCTTTGATCTATTCAAAATGCAAGGAATTATGTAATAATAGACCTAGGCATTCTCAAACATTGTTTGAGAATGTTTGATAACTATTATTGGATATTGGCAAAGTTAATCTGTTCACCCCTAATTCACTTTAGACAGGTCCACAATTACCATTGATAACAATAGCTTTAGACCAAACCATGATGGTGAAAGGGTTAATTTCTAACATTTGCATTGAAAGCTTTGTTTTTATTTATAGTGGACGTTCACAAAATTTTGAATTTTATTGACGTAAATTATAATGATGGACAGAAAATTCAAAATTTGTCATTTATTTTACAGGTCAGAGGCCTGCAGCCATAGTTTCACCCATTGCTGGTACAACCAGAGATGTTGTCGAAACTGCAGTCAATATCAGTGGATACCCGGTGTTGCTAAGCGACACAGCTGGATTACGAGAGACTAAGGATGTGATAGAGCAGGAAGGTGTACAAAGAGCACTTCAAAGGTGAGTATTTATAGAGTGCTGTAGTAGTAAGAATAAAAATTGCAATGTTGCTAGTTTGAAATTATATCACATTTCTGAATTTGTTTATATGAATTCAGATATTACCCTCACAGCCTCAGGAGTGGTGAAATTGACTTAATTACCAGACAATTTTGTGGCAAACACTATAAACTTCTCATGTTGAGGGATCTGACCGCAAGCTACAACAATTAGACACTAGTGCGAAAAGAAAAGAGAAAACTGGAGATAACTTTTGTCTGCCGATACCTATGTTGCATATAAGTGAGACACTTTACTCAGAAACAGACCTACAACTGCTGTCAGCACTTTAAGACATGGATTTTATTTTCTCTACTCTACTACAATGTGTAAAGCAAGTATATGTTGCCTGAAGGCTTTCTCTTTAACCTGTGCACCCCAATTCCCAGTAGACAGGTCCACAATCACTATTGATAACAGTGGATTTGGACCTCATGATGGAAAAAGGGTTAAGTTAAAATTCTGAGTTGAATTTCATTGTGGGTGTATAACAGGCAATGAAATGGGTCTTATGCTAGTGTTTAGTGATATCTTGGAAAGGTATCACTTGCGACAAGGTGTGTCAGTAAGTATGTGCAAGATATTCAAACACTGTGCCACACCATAGCATGGCACACTATGGTGTGGTGCCACACTAAACAGTGTACCACACATCACAGTGTTTCACATGCTGTGCTATAGAATGCTACACAAATGACAACACAGCTAGAACAGAAATCTAGCAGTAGCTTTTCATCTGTTCAAGTATACTAGTCAGCCTTCAATGGCTAAAATACTGCAAGAGTGTAATATTTATCTTTCATTTAGTTTGATTTGTAAGGTCTCATTTCATCCCAGCAAAATAAATTTAGAAAGTCATTCATCATTTCAGAAATGAAAGCATATAACATAACAAATACACAACTATAAGACCTGAGCTTTTGCAGTTGTCAGTACTTATGTGTAATTAAGGTGACTGAAAATCACAGATCCAAAAGAGTAAAGAGAAAGATTGAAAAAGTGGCTGTTTCCAGCATCTTTCAGGCTCATTGCGCAAAATGGAATATATTTTGTTACGTGAAGAGAAAACGAACAAAAGGGTGAACTCAGCAGTTAACATTTAAACAAAATTTATTACAAAAATAAAACTAATTGCTAAGTCAGGGATAGAGTACAAGCTTTAAAAGTGTACAGACTACTTATCTCAGCTGGGACGGCAAAGCCCCAGTCTCAGAGTTGTAACAGTCAGTTGGATGAATGAACAGTCCTTTGGCTTGCAGGCTTGAAGCTGCACAAAGTCCACAGTATAAATCCAGCGTTGGCAGTGAAGGTCTTGAAAAGTCTTGAGAATGACTACTGCTGGAGTTTAGTAACACACAAGAGACACGATCCCAAAAGTCTGACTGCGAGCCTGCTGTCCCAGTATTTATACTTGTGTGCTTACATAAGCATATAAGAACAATCTAGAACTTTTATTGACATGCTAATTACTGTTCTAAAATTATCTCTCTTACACAACTAATTAAATTTCCAGAACATTCCAAACATGACTAATTGAATTCAAGGTTGTGAGGTCATTAAGGGCAGTGACCTTGAGAATGTTCTAGACTAATTGAATTCAGGTCATGATGAGTGTGGGGGAAATGACCTACATAACAATTGAAACTGATTCCTCCCTGATATGAAAGCTACACAATATTTCTTATAACTTTAAAAGCACTTGGTAACATTTTTCCGAGACACATTTCAGATTTACCCCTTTCACCACAATGGTTTGGTCCAAACCCATTCTTATCAATAGTGAGTGTGGATCTGTTTACAAGGAATAGGGGTGAACAGGTTAAATCACCAAACCAGCTTTCCCTGAACACAGTTCAAATTTTGAAGATGAACTTCAATACCTCCTCTTACACTCCAACATTCCTAGAACTATTCACTCATTTTGGAGTTTGCAGAAACACAAAAATCACTTTTTCATAAGGGGAAACTTTTGTACATCTGCCTTCTGAGTTTTTCCCGCAGTTACAGTAAACTCCATCATTTCCAATAAACTTGTCACTTCAGAGCACAACAGGCGGACATCACAATACTTGTACTCGATGTGATGGATGTAAATACAGGAACAGTCATGGAACACATCATGGAAACCCTTGGTCGTCTCCGACAGGGCCAACGGGAAATGATCTCAGAAACACAAAACTCAAGTATGAATAATGTGTTGAGTACAGAATCAGACTGGACAAAAGACACCATAGTTGTACTGAATAAAATTGACAGTCTAGCAGATAAGGAACAAGAAGGCATTTTATGGGATGAAACAGCAAAAATGAGGAATCTTTGTTTGATATCGTGTCTTAATGGTGACAACTTTGACATATTCTTGGAACTTCTGCAAGACAGAGTTAAAGCGATGTAAGTATTGTTCAATCAACACCACTGAGAAGGTCACCTGTAGTCACACATAATGTTAAAGTATCATGATAATACGCTTTGTAACCTTGTTATCAGTTACATTATTTAAGTAATTAAGAGCCAGTATTTAAATACCTGTTTTAAAGCCTACAGAAAACTGCAGGAAAGTCGCAGAAATATAACTTTGCAGAATGTGACGCACTTTCTAATATGTGAAGAATGTGTCAGGTTCTGCCGGCAGCAAGCTTTAAAGAAATAGTTTGTGTGTAGGGGATGACGTACAGTTATGTCTTCTGCATGTAAATGTAGCTCATGAGTGGTTCCTTGTCAATGGGGAAGTATATCAATGTAGAGTAGTGTTTATTGGTTCTGGGAATCCATATCAAGATAGTGAAAACCACATCAGTATTGCCGAGTTCAACAAGACACAATTGTGTCAAGTTCATGTGTCACCAGTATATCAATGTGGTAGCAACCAACACAACCCACACAATGCACTCTGAAAGCAATTCCAAGAAATATCAATCATGATAGACTGAAAGATCCAGCCATGTGTGGACACAGGGCTGAATCAGTCAGTCTACACAAAGTCCCTCTACAGAGGGACCAGAGGGACTGTGGTCTGCAGCTGTCCTGAATCATAAACCTTTTAAGCTATCTGTATCTGACTATGATTTGTGTAACTTGCCCCACAGGTGTGGAAATCCTTCCATTGGTAATCCAAGTCTGACACAAACAAGGCACAGAAACCATCTGAACAAATGTCTGGAAGCACTAGAGTCATTCCATGAACACCAGGATCTGGTAATTGTGGCAGAACACTTGCGGATTGCAATGTTACAGATTGGGAAGATAACTGGGAAAGTTGGTGCGGAGGAAATCCTGGATGTTCTGTTCCAGGACTTTTGTATTGGAAAATAAAGTATGTAACGTCGGTGCACAAAAGTCTAAATGTCTTGTCAGTTTTTTCCACATCAACACAATTGATTTTATTCTGATAAAATCCCATGTGTAATGGAAATAATCATATAATTAAATATAGCTGCAAGCAGCGATGACCGGGTTTCGACACAAAAGGCAGCATAGAGCAAAAGTAAAATTAGATTGTGCGCATAATTAATGAAGTACAGGATGCAGTGTTATAAGGTCTCCAATCATACCACATATGAAGTCTGTAGCACTTGTGGTTACCAAGTTGTGGACATATAGGTATATTTAAGGTCAAAGGTCATCGAGGTCACACGACATTGTGTCAAAAAAATTGTATTGCTAAGTTATCCCTATATACCAAAAATCAGACCTCTAGCTCTATTGGCTGGCTCAGAATTAGATATGTGCATAATTAATGAGGTACAGGATGTGGTGTCATAAGGTCTCTCATCATACCAAATATGAAGGGTGTAGCACTTGGGGTTACTTAGTTATGGCCATATATGTATATTTGAGGTCAAAGGTCATCGGGGTCACATGACATTTTGTCAAAAAAATTGTATTGCTAAGTTATCCCTATATACCAAAAATCAGACCTCTAGCTCTATTGGCTGGCTCAGAATTAGATATGCGCATAATTAATGAGGTACAGGATGTGATGTCATAAGGTCTCTCATCATACCAAATATGAAGGGTGTAGCACTTGTGCTTACTGAGTTATGGACATATACTCATATTTAAGGTCAAAGGTCATCGAGGTCACATGACATTTTGTCAAAAAAATTGTATTGCTAAGTTATCCCTATATACCAAAATCAGACCTCTTGCTCTATTGGCTGGCTCAGAATTAGATATGCACATAATAAATAAGTTGCAGGAAGAGGCCGAGGTCAAATGTCAATCGGAATCCCCAAAATTGTGGATTCCAATTTGGTCCCCTGCTTGCCATGGTCCAATAGATGCTGGCTGTTTTGGACTTTAACATAGGCCAGAATAAGCCATTGCCATAGCTTAGCTGCATAGGTATAGGGGAGGTCAAAGGTCATTGAAAATTTAAAAATCTTCTTCTCAAAATTGGCTAGTCCTGTGACCTTGATATTTGCATAAAGGAGAAGGGCTATAAGGTCTAAAAAGTGACTTGAGCAGAATTTTGATTTATCACTTTTTATGCAAATGAGCTCAATTTTAAAGTTTATTTTCAAAATGGCCGAAATGTCACGTGACCCATTGTTATGGTAATGAGATCAAAAAATTACTTGCGAGGTGTTTTATCTATATGCCAAATTTGGAGACTCTAGGTGCAACAGTGTTTGAATGGCAAGCGCATTTAGGAGGCGGAAGAAAAATAATAATAATAATAAATATAGCTGCAAGCAGCGATGACCGGGTTTCGACACAAGTGGCAGCATAAGAGCAAAAAAAAAATAGATTGTGCGCATAATTAATGAGGTACAGGATGCAGTGTCATAAGGTCTCCCATCATACCAGATATGAAGTCTGTAGCACTTGTGGTTACCAAGTTGTGGACATGTAGGTATATTTAAGGTCAAAGGTCATCGAGGTCACATGACTTTGTGTCAAAAAAAATGTATTGCTAAGTTATCCCTATATACCAAAAATCAGACCGTGAGCTCTATTGGCTGGCTCATAATTAGATATGCGCATAATTAATGAAGTACAGGATGTGGTGTCATAAGGTCTCCCATCATACCAAGTATGAAAGGTGTAGCCCTTCTGGTTACTTAGTTAAGGCCATATACGTATATTTAAGGTCAAAGGTCATCGAGGTCACATGACATTTTGTCAAAAAAATTGTACAGCTAAGTTATCCCTATATACCAAAAATTAGACGTCTAGCTCTATTGGCTGGCTTAGAATTAGATATGCGAATAATTAATGAGGTACAGGATGTGATGTCATAAGGTGTCCCATCATACGAAATATGAGGGGTGTAGCACTTGTGGTTACTGAGTTATGGACATATACGTATATTCAAGGTCAAAGGTCACCGAGGTCACGTCACATTTTGTCAAAAAAATTGTATTGCTAAGTTATCCCTATATACCAAAAATCAGGCCTCTAGCTCTATTGGCCGGCTCAGAATTAGATATGCACATAATTAATGAGGTACAGGATGTGATGTCATAAGGTCTCCCATCATGCCAAATATGAAGGGTGTAGCACTTGTGGTTACTTAGTTATGGCCATATATGTATATTTGAGGTCAAAGGTCATCGAGGTCACATGACATTTTGTCAAAAAATTTGTATTGCTAAGTTATCTCTATATACCAAAAATCAGACCTCTAGCTCTATTGGCTGGCTCAGAATTAGATATGCGCATAATTAATGAGGTACAGGATGTGGTGTCATAAGGTCTCCCATCATACCAAATATGAAGCGTGTAGCACTTGTGGTTACAGAGTTATGGACATATATGTATATTCAAGGTCATAGGTCATCGAGGTCACATGACATTTTGTCAAAAAAGTTGTATTGCTAAGTTATCGCTATATACCAAAAATCAGACCTCTAGCTCTATTAGCTGGCTCAGAATTACATATGCACATAATAAATAAGTTGCATTAAGAGGCCAAGGTCAAAGGTCAAGTGGAATCCCCAAAATTGTGGAGTCCAATTTGGTCCCTTACTGGCCATGGTCCAATAGGCGCTGGCTGTCTTGGACTTTAACATAGGCCAGAATAAGCCATTGCCGTAGCTTAGCTGCAGAGGTATAGGGGAGGTCAAAGGTCATTGAAAACTTTAAAAATCTTCTTCTCAAAATTGGCTAGTCCTGTGACCTTGATTTTTGGCATGAAGGAGCATGGCTATATGGTCTAAAAAGTGACTTGAGCAGAATTTTGATTTATCACTTTTTATGCAAATGAGCTCAATTTTAAAGTTTATTTTCAAAATGGCCGAAAGGTCACGTGACCCATTGTTATGGTAATAAGATCAAAAAATTACTTGCGAGGTGTTTTATCTATATGCCAAATTTGGAGACTCTAGGTGCAACAGTGTTTGAATGGCAAGCGCATTTAGGAGGCGGAAGAAAAATAATAATAATAATAATAATAAATATAGCTGCAAGCAGCGATGACCGGGTTTCGACACAAGTGGCAGCATTAGAGCAAAAGAAAAATAAGATTGTGCGCATAATTAATGAAGTACAGGATGTGGTGTCATAAGGTCTCCCATCATACCAAATATGAAGGGTGTAGCACTTGTGGTTACTGAGTTGTGGACATATACTCATATTTAAGGCCAAAGGTCATCGAGGTCACATGACATTTCGTCAAAAAAATTGTATTGCTAAGTTATCCCTATATACCAAAAATCAGACCTCTAGCTCTATTGGCTGGTTCAGAATTAGATATGCGCATAATTAATGAGGTACAGGATGTGGAGTCATAAGGTCTCCCATCATACCAAATATGAAGGGTGTAGCACTTGGGGTTACTTAGTTATGGCCATTCATGTATATTTGATGTCAAAGGTCATCGGGTCACATGATGTTTTGTCCAAAAAATTGTATTGCTAAGTTATCCCTATATACCAAAAATCAGACCTCTAGCTCTATTGGCTGGCTCAGAATAAGATATGCGCATAATTAATGAGGTGCAAGATTTGATGTCAGAAGGTCTCCAATCATACCAAATATGAGGGGTGTAGTACTTGTGGTTACTTTGTTATGGCCATATATGTATATTTGAGGTAAAAGGTCATTGAAGTCACATGACATTTTGTCAAAAAAACTGTATTGCTAAGTTATCCCTATATACCAAAAATCAGACCTCTAGCTCTATTGATTGGCTCAGAATTAGATATGCGCATAATTAATTAGGTACAGGATGTGGTGTCATAAGGTCTCCCGTCATACCAAATATGAAAGGTGTAGCCCTTCTGATTACTTAGTTATGGCCATATATGTATATTTGAGGTCAAAGGTCATCGAGGTCACATGACATTTTGTCAAAAAAATTGTGTTGCTAAGTTATCCCTATATACCAAAAATCAGACCTCTAGCTCTATTGGCTGGCTCAGAATTAGATATGCGCATAATTAATGAGGTACAGGATGTGGTGTCATAAGGTCTCCCATCATACCAAATATGAAGGGTGTAGCACTTGTGGTTACTTAGTTATGGCCATATATGTATATTTGAGGTCAAAGGTTATCAGGTCACATGACATTTTGTCAAAAAAATTGTGTTGCTAAGTTATCCCTATATACCAAAAATCAGACCTCTAGCTCCATTAGAGGGCTCAGAATTAGATATGTGCATAATAAATGAGTTGCAAGAAGATGCCAAGGTCATAGGTCAAGTGGAATCCCCAAAATTGTGGAGTCCAATTTGATCCCCTACTGGCCATGGTCCAATAGACGCTAGCTGTCTTGGACTTTAACATAGGCCAGAAAAAGCGATTGCCATAGCTTAGCTGCAGAGGTATAGGGGAGGTCAAAGGTCATTGAAAACTTTAAAAATCTTCTCTCAAAATTGGCTAGTTCTGTGACTTGATATTTGGCATGAAGGAGCAGGGCTATATGGTCTAAAAAGTGACTGAAGCAGAATTTTGATTTATCACTTTTTATGCAAATGAGCTCAATTTTAAAGTTTATTTTCAAAATGGCCGAAATGTCACGTGACCCATTGTTATGGTAATGAGATCAAAAAATTACTTGCGAGGTGTTTTATCTATATGCTAAATTTGGAGACTCTAGGTGCAACAGTGTTCGAATGGCAAGCGCATTTAGGAGGCGGAAGAAAAATAATAATAATAATAATAATAATAATAATAATAATAAAAAACAGAACGATTACTATAGGGTTTCGCACCCATGGTGTCGAAACCCTAATAATAATAATAAAAAACAGAACGATTACTATAGGGTTTCGCACCCATGGTGTCGAAACCCTAAATATAGCTGCAAAGCAGCAATCACCGGGTTTCGAGACATCTCGGTCAACAGGAACAATAGAGGTATACATATGCAAAAAGATTGGAGGCTATGGTAGTATTTGTGAAATCGAGGTCAAAAGTAGTCGAGGTGATGTGACATTATGTTAAAAGAATTCAATATCATAGTTATCCCTTTATACCAAAAATCAGACCTCTAGCTCTATCACCTTAGCCTAGAATTAGATATGTGCATAATTAATGAGGTCTTGTCATGTGACATATTGACAATTGATTTCTATCCCCTAATACTCCCTGTGTACAAAAATTCGGATCTCTAGCGCTATTGGTTAGCGGAGAATTAGATATGCGCATAATTAATGAGGTATGGTCACTTGACATATTTGCAATAGATTTCTATCCCATAGTAGTCCCTGTGTACCAAAATTCGGATCTCTAGCCCTATTGGTTAGCCTAGAATTAGATATGCACATAATTAATGAGGTATGGTCACGTGATATATTTGCAATAGATTTCTATCCCATAGTAGTCCATGTGTACCAAAATTCGGATCTCTAGCCCTATTGGTTAGCCTAGAATTAGATATGCGTATAATTAATGAGGTCAAGGTCACGTGACTGACCCAAATTATTTCGGTGAACATTAACAGCCATGATCGTCTATGTCGAAAAAGAACCAGACTCCTAGCTTGATTGGCTAGCCTGTAATGGGCATTTGTAAATCTATAGGGGAGGTCAAAGGTCACTGAAAAATGTGAAAAATAATACTTTAAAAATCTTCTTCTCAAATCGGCAAGACCTGTGACCTTGATTTTTGGCATAAAGGAGCATGGCTATATGGTCTACAAAATGACCTCGCGGAATTTGATAGATGAATTTTTATGCAAATGAGAGGCATTTAAAAGTTAAAATTTAAGATTGACGGCAGGTCATGTGACCTGTTGCCATGGTAACAAAATAAAAAAATATGGTCTTGAGTTTTACCTATGTGCCAAATTGGAAGTCATTTGGTATAACGGTGTTCGAATGGCAAGCATGTAAAGGTGGCGGAACAATAATAATAATAATAAATATAGCTGCAAGCAGCGATGACCGGGTTTCGACACAAGTGGCAGCATTAGAGCAAAAAAAAAACTTACAGTATGCGCATAATTAATGTGTACAGTATGTGGTGTCATAAGGTTTCCCATCATACCAAATATGAAGGATGTAGCACTTGTGGTTACTTAGGTATTGACATATACTCATATTTAAGGTCAAAGGTCAATGGAGATGACATGACATTTTGTCACAAAATTTTATCGGTAAGCTATCCCTATAGACCAAAGATCAGACCTCTAGCTCTATTGGCTGGCTCAGAATTAGATATGCGCATAATTAATGAGGTACAGGATGTGGTGTCATAAGGTCTCCCAACATACCAAATATGAAGCGTGTAGCACTTGTAGTTACTGAGTTATGGAAATATACGTATATTCAGGTCAAAGGTCATCGAGGTCACATGACATTCTGTCAAAAAAATTGTATTGCTAAGTTATCCCTATATACCAAAAATCAGACCTCTAGCTCTATTGGCTAGCTCAGAATTAGATATGCGTATAATTAATGAGGTACAGGTTGCAGTGTCATAAGGTCTCCCATCATACCAAATATGAAGGTTGTAGCACTTGTGGTTACTTAATTATGACATATACTCATATTTAAGGTCAAAGGTCATCGAGGTCACATGATATTTTGTGAAAAAAATCTTATTGCTAAGTTATCCCTATATACCAAAAATCACCCTCTAGCTCTATTTGCTGGCTCAGAATTAGATATGCGCATAATTAATGAGGTACAATATGTGGCGTCATAAGGTCTCCCATCATACCACATATGAAGGGTGTAGCACTTGTGGGTACTTAGTTATGGCCATATATGTATATTTGAGGTCAAAGGTCATGAAGGTCACATGACATTTTGTCAAAAAAATTGTATTGCTAAGTTATCCCTATATACCAAAAATCAGACCTCTAGCTCTATTAGCTGGCTCAGAATTAGATATGCGCATAATAAATGAGTTGCAGTAAGATGCCAAGGTCAAAGGTCAAGTGGAATCCCCAAAATTGTGGAGTGCAATTTGGTCCCCTACTGGCCATTGTCCAATAGACGCTTGCTGTCTTGGACTTAAACATAGGCCAGAATAAGCCATTGCCATAGCTTAGCTGCATAGGTATAGGGGAGGTCAAAGGTCATTGAAAAATCAGAAAAATAATACTTTAAAAATCTTCTTCTCAAAATTGGCAACCTGTGACCTTGATATTTGGCATAAAGGAGCAAGGCTATATGGTCTAAAAGTGACTAGAGCGGAATTTGATTTATCACTTTTTATGCAAATGAGCTCAATTTTAAAGTTTATTTTTAAAATGGCCGAAAGGTCACGTGACCCCAGATTATGGTCATGTGATCAAAAATTTACTTTCGCAGACTTCTACCTATATGCCAAATTTGAAGACTCTAGGTCCAGCGGTTTTTGCTCTAGAGTTCCAAACGTGCGACAGAAGAAGAAGAATAATAATAAAAAACAGAACGATTACAATAGGGTTTCGCACCCATGGTGTCGAAACAATAAATATAGCTGCAAGCAGCGATGACCGGGTTTCGACACAATTCGCAGCATTAGAGCAAAAGACAAATTAGATTGTGCGCATAATTAATGAAGTACAGGATGCAGTGTCATAATGTCTTCTATCATACCACATATGAAGTCTGTAGCACTTCTGGTTACTTAGTTATGGCCATATATGTAATGTTGAGGTCAAAGGTCATCGGGGTCACATGACATTTTGTCAAAAAGATTGTATTGCTAAGTTATCCCTATATACCAAAAATCAGACCTCTAGCTCTATTGGCTGGCTCAGAATTAGATATGCGCATAATTAATGAGGTACAAGATGTGATGTCATAAGGTCTCCCATTATACCAAATATGAAGTGTGTAGCACTTGTGGTTTCTTGAAATCAGACCACTAGCTCTATTGGCTAGCTGAGAATTAGATATGCGCATAATTAATGAGGCACAGGATGTGTGACCTAAGGTCTCCCATCATACCAAATATGAAGTGTGTAGCACTTGTGGTTACTTAGTTATGGCCATATATATAATGTTGAGGTCAAAGGTCATCGGGGTCACATGACATTTTGTCAAAAAGATTGTATTGCTAAGTTATCCCTATATACCAAAAATCAGACCTCTAGCTCTATTGGCTGGCTCAGAATTAGATATGCGCATAATTAATGAGGTACAAGATGTGATGTCATAAGGTCTCCCATTATACCAAATATGAAGTGTGTAGCACTTGTGGTTACTTAGTTATGGCCACATATGTATATTTGAGTTCAAAGGTCATCAAGGTCACATGACAAGTTGTCAAAAAAATTGTATTGCTAAGTTATCCCTATATACAAAAAATTAGACCTCTAGCTCTACTGGCT
This sequence comes from Ptychodera flava, assembly GCF_041260155.1. Taxonomy (NCBI): domain Eukaryota; kingdom Metazoa; phylum Hemichordata; class Enteropneusta; family Ptychoderidae; genus Ptychodera; species Ptychodera flava. The sequence continues at coordinate 1,125,708 of NC_091948.1, forward strand.
GGGTCAGAATTAGATATGCACATAATAAATGAGGTACAGGATGTGGTGTCATAAGGTCTCCCATCATACCAAATATAAAGGGTGTAGCACTCGTGGTTACTGAGTTATGGACATATACTCATATTTGAGGTCAAAGGTCATCGGGGTCACATGACATATTGTCAAAAAAATTGTATTGCTAAGTTATCCCTATATACCAAAAATCAGACCTCTAGCTCTATTGGCTGGCTCAGAATTAGATATGCGCATAATTAATGAGGTACAGGATGTGATGCCATAAGGTCTCCCATCATACCAAATATGAAGGGTGTAGGACTTGGGGTTACTTAGTTTTGTCCATATATGTATATTTGAGGTCAAAGGTCATCGGGGTCACATGACATTTTGTCAAAAAAATTGTATTGCTAAGTAATCCCTATATACCAAAAATCAGACCTCTAGCTCTTTTGGCTGGCTCAGAATTAGATATGCGCATAATTAATGAGGTACAGGATGTGATGTCATAAGGTCTCTCATCATACCAAATATAAAGGGTGTAGCACTTGTGGTTACTTACTTATGGCCATATATGTATATTTGGGGTCAAAGGTCAGAGAGGTCACATGACATTTTGTCAAAAAATTGTATTGCTAAGTTATCCCTATGTACCAAAAATCAGACCTCTAGCTCTATTAGCTGGCTCAGAATTAGATATGCACATAATAAATAAGTTGCATTAAGAGGCCAAGGTCAAGTGGAATCCCCAAAATTGTGGAGTCCAATTTGGTCCCTTAATGGCCATGGTCCAATAGACGCTGGCTGTCTTGGACTTTAACATAGGCCAGAATAAGCCATTGCCATAGCTTAGCTGCATAGGTATAGGGGAGGTCAAAGGTCATTGAAAACTTTAAAAATCTTCTTCTCAAAATTGGCTAGTCCTGTGACCTTGATATTTGGCATGAAGGAGCAGGGCTATATGTTCTAAAAACTGACTTGAGCAGAATTTTGATTTATCACTTTTAATGCAAATGAGCTCAATTTTAAAGTTTATTTTCAAAATGGCCGAAAGGTCACGTGACCCATTGTTATGGTAATGAGATCAAAAAATTACTTGCGAGGTGTTTTATCTATATGCCAAATTTGGAGACTCTAGGTGCAACAGTGTTCGAATGGCAAGCGCATTTAGGAGGCGGAAGAAAAATAATAATAATAATAATAAAAAACAGAACGATTACAAGAGGGTTTCGCACCCATGGTGTCGAAACCCTAATAATAAGAAAAAACATAACGATTACAAGAGGGTTCGAGACGAAAGTCTCGAAACCCTAATAATAATAATAATAAAAAACGGAACGATTACTATAGGGTTTCGCACCCATGGTGTCGAAACCCTAATAAATATAAAATGATAATTTGATATGGCATTTTGATGTTCAGATAGCTGTGTGTTTGGAGAATATGAAAGACAGGTTTGGGTGACTGTATTCAAGTAATCTTTATTACATGCCTCCTATATCGAATGTTGCGCGCTCCATAGGATTCAATGGTAACTCGTCGATGATGTCGCGGGCCACATAGTCATCACTGGACTGAAAGTGAACCAGAACTATTTTCAACTTGACAACGTTTGGATGAAAAATGTTGAAATTTCATGTTTTGCATAGGAAATCCGAGTTGAGGAAAATTTTGCGGAAAAAAATGATAAACTGCATAACAGTAGTTTAAATATAAAGGGGAAGTTCACCAAGGATGATTTTTACATATGTGGTAGCTCTGTTGTCATTTACCCCAGAAAAGCTATTTTCACTATTTATAACACGCCCGATTTTTTACGAAAATGATGAAAATAGTACAGGAAGTTGCCCATGTAATTTGAATCATGGGAAAAAAGCCCCAAGCTTGGAGCTTGCATCATGTGATATGGAAGGGACCATCTTTGGATGGGTATGGCCCCCACATTGTCCACTCACAGTAACACAGTAGTAAACAGCAACACAAAATCTGACAGTGGACAGTTTATTATAAGTGATTCATCGTTTATGCAAGGATACTCAGAATAAACAAAAGTTATGTAAATACGCACTGCCTGGTTTAAGCATGGGTGAGTGGACAATGCCATACCCATGGGAAAATGGTGCCTTCCATATCACATTATGCAAGCTCCAAGCTTGGCGCTTTTTCCCATGATTCAAATTACATGGGCAACTTCCTGTACTATTTCTATCAGTTTTTGTAAAAATTATGTCAGTTTTAAATGGTGAAAATAGCTTTTCCGGGGTAAGTGACTACAAAACTAGCACATATGTAAAAATCATCCTTGGTGAACTTCCCCATTCGATGATAAAAATCATTCTATTTGTAACGGATTTTCATCTAAGATGGAAATAAAGCATTTGATTATCATTTGCCAATAAATCTAAATATTTTGAGTGAAAACTGTGTAAGAGAGACATGTAATAAAAACATAGCCCAAACAAGGGACTATCTACTCTTGGGGCAGGAGACCATTTGCCCTCCTTACGCCGGGCAAATAGTCACCTACCCTCGGGCACATAGTCCCATGTTTGGGCTATAATATATTGTGTTGACTTTTTGTTTGTCAGGAAAATGTACTAGACGACCATTTGATGTTCCACAAATGTTTTACTTGTGTTCAGAAGGTGTGAACAGATCTATATTTGCATGTTTGATTTTCTCACGTCGTGGATTGAAGCTATATAAAACCAGTCAATTTGTCTGTGACAATTTGGAATTTTAACGTTTAAAGCCGCACTTTTCAATCCCAGGTCCTCGCATTAGTGGAGTTCTCCTCCCAGTCAAACACTTGGCAAGTATGATGTTTGATTTCTATTACATTAATTACTCAAACTGATTTCAATCTTTTGTCACCTTTTGCTAATCCTGCAATTAGAGCTTATATAACCGTTTGATTGACGGTCGGTTCAAATTGCCAACGGTCATTTATTCCCCAGCACACGAATTTCCTTAAAAAACGTCTTCCAGCCACGTTAGAATTTGAATATAACCACAGGGTTCGATCAGCAGCAGCTTCGTGCTGACCGCTTGGCAGTCTGTCAGCGTTTTTGCTGTCCGAAAAAACCAAAAAGTGGCATTTTCTGGAGCGTGTGCCCTCATGTTGCCTGTTTGGTGTCCACTTACACAATGAACGTCGCCATAGGTTGGCGCCCTTTTAAAGGGAGGCTCCGCCTTTAACACAATACAAACAAACTTAGCTTCTTATCTTTAAAATGTCCATTATTGACAGACTATTTGACCCAGCTGTCAACATATTCATATCTTGAGCTAATATTATCCTTTTTCTGATAAGGGCGTCATTTTCTGTTCCTCTTTTGGGGTGTTAACATTTTGATACCCTCAGTGGTCAGACCGAGTACATGTTTTTCCTTTCGGTGATGGCACTTTCAAAGTGAAACAAACAAAAAGGATGTGTGGCCTGCAGTATGCAATGGCATGTTTTAGCCTTAATAGAGTTAATCCATATTACGCCAAGTTCTTGACACCACACCAGGTCAACTTGGTTAACACCAGAAAAGCATAATGTGTCCAGTATGTATATTGCATTATATAAAGACTTTAACATTTGGAAGACCCCTGAAAACAGATACTGTAAACATGATTTTAGCTCCAATTTGCCATACATATATGGCAATTTGGAGGTTATATGGTTGAAAAAAGTCTGTATGTGAGATGTCTGTCTGTCTGTATGTATGGATGTCTGTCCGTCCAACGCGAAAACTCATGAACCGCTGCTCGTATTAAGCTGATTTTTGGTGTAATGATGCCATATGTGGTGTAGATGTGCTGTTTTTAAACTGAATTTTTTAGTCTCATAGATATGCAAATGAGGTAGAAAAACTGGCGAAAATGGTCAAAAATCAATAACTCTGGAACTACTCGTCTGATCATTGTCATATTTGGTTTTTAGGTATCTTAGGCCCATTTGTCTCTTCGGTGCGCTTTCTCTGAGTACCTAGTCCCAACTCATTCAACAAGACTTAGTTTGTGAAAAAATAGCAATGGTAATTTGAGAGTTAAAATGTGCTTGGTTAATAGAATGAAAATACTGGTAAAGATAACCAGCTGAAGATTCTTTATAACCTGACAGATATGCTGTTTTTTTTATGACATAACCTTGATAAGCAAGGCATGTTTACTTTAATTAGAATGTAATTAACTCTTGTTTATATTATTATAAGCAGTATTATCATATACCTATGCCCTGTATTGTGTCTGTACTGAGTTCAGTGACATGATTTATCATGTTGATTTGCATGTCAATAAAGTGATATGCCTTGTTGATTTGCATATGAAAGGAATGATCAGCGCGCCTTTCTTTCATTCAATTGAATATTAGCATATGAAAAAGTGATACGACCTGTTGATTTACATAACAAAGCCTGATACGGCCTGTTGATTTGCATACCGGACTACTTTCATGGTGGCGCCCTAATCAAAACAAACCATGGTGCCCGTCTATGATTTTGACTTTGACTACGATTATTATGTCCGATCTCCAAAAGTGGCAGGGTTTTGAAGCATAGGGAAATGCGGGGTAACTAAATAAAACACATGTGTCGATATCGGATTATTCTGCCAGTAGTGCTACCAATTTGAACAAATTAAAGAGCAGAGCATCACACCGTACGGGCACTGACAGATCGATGACAGACCAGCTGTTCCGTCCGTGCATAAGCACAGACGCGCAGACGATAAGCAAAAGTGCTATCGGACATGTCGGAGGACCGGCAAATTTAAAAGCACAACTTTCAAAAATATCATGTATTCATGGTTAATGCGTTCTGGAAAATAATACAAAACACAACACTTGCATGTACCGTACGGATTAGATAGATATCCTACATGTTTGATGACAGAGTTCAAGCATTTCTCTGCTCAACCGTAAAATAATTGTCAATGAGCCAGCTGATAGATTACGTCAGACGCTAGTATATCAATCCGCCTTAGCAAGATGACGCAAACAAATGTAGTCCATCAAGAAAAACCACAGTGAAACGTATCATATTTTAATATACGAGATTTATTCATTCAATAACGTGGGCATAGGTATATGATAAAGAGGTTATCCCTCGATATCACCTCTTGGTAGGGTCGTATTGCTGCTCGTGCGGTTGTGGGCCGCATCACACTCGTCTTCGACTCGTGTGATGCGGCCCACAACGGCACTCGCAGCAATACGACCCCACCAAGAGGTGATATCGAGGGATAACCTCATAGTATCAAGTTGAACAAGCTGATATTGATAGGTTGGTTGGCTGTTGGAGGTTAAAAGCTGTAAATATAAATGTATGTATGTATGCATGTCTGTCTGTGTATATGTATGCATGCATGTATGTATGCATGTATGTATGTATTTTTGTTAGTATATGCGGATGTATGTCCGTCCACATTAAAAACTCCTAAACCGCAGCACCTACCATCTTAGTATTTGGTGGACAGGTGCACCCAGGGGTGGAGATGTGAATTTGTTCAAATGAACATGTCAAAGTCAAAAATATGCAAATGAGGGGGAAAAAGGGAAAAATCCTGCAAATTGCTAAAACTGTTAACCACTGGCCAGATTTGGTTGAAACTTGGTATGTAGGCTCTTTATAGTGACTTAGTTACATTTCTTCAAATTCTGGTGAAATTTTGAAAGTTGTATTTTTTGGGCAATTTTCCCGTTTTTGGCCAAAAAAATCTTTTCTGAAGGCGCTCATCCCATTGCCTTGAAAACTTGTATGTATGATCCTAGGGTTGGCCTTTGTCAGGTTTGTTCAAATTGTGGTGAAATTTTCATATTTGTATTTTTGGGGCAATTTTTCCCATTTTTTGTCAAAAAATCATTTTCTCCCAAAGTATTTGTTGGATTGCTTTAAAACATGATAGTCTTGATCCTAGGGATGTTTTCTGTCAGATGTGTTAAAGTCATTATGAGATGGAGCATTTCATATTGCTGGGGGATAAGATTAATTTGGACTTGCAATGGAATTTTCTTAGTAATCAACCTGTAAGAATGCAATGTCATGTGTGTACTAGTACTTAGTATCTCTGTAAAATGGGAGCACAGTGTCATTGACACTATTGTTACTGACTAAACTTGCTACAACACCATTCCAAGTAGGTGAAAATACACATAGGTTTTGGTTAAATATTGCGTTTTATTGACCCAGCAGATGGAAAAGTAATAGGCTTAGCGGGATACAAGTTTATGACGTTCAAATGTAGACCACCCCCTCATCTTGACTTTGATCTATAAGGCCCGTAATTTAAGTACACAAAGCAATTATGTTTTTTTGTAAATTTTCTCATCTTCTGTGCCTGATACACAAAATATTTTAGTAGGCCTAATCATGAAGAACAAATAAAAGTAAGTTGTCCTTTCAAAGGGATACCGCTGTTGGAACTGCGCTGAAAGGTCGTATGAGACCCATACGACCCATGTAAACACTGTATCCAACGTACAATGGTGATTGATGAAAGTTAAAATATGTCTCTGTCATAATCTACATCATATAATATAGATATTGCATCTATGATGATGAGGTGCATCTAGATATGCACGAAATATATTGTTTGTAAATAAGAAACTCTCACAGGCGCACTTCCGACAATGGTTTCCCTTTAAGAAAACACAATGCAAATCACTGTTTATCCCAAACCTTTACAGCAACTTTATTGACTGTTTTCATTTCAAAAGAACAAAGAATACATAAAAGATTGCGGAAAAAAGTGAATTATTGCTTTTAATATTGGCTGATGTGAGACACTTGAACTCCTTGCCTGGTGGATTTTCATGAGATAATAAGATGGCAGAATTACAGACTTTTCATTGGGTGATATCGAAAAGTACTGAAACCTGAGACAGAAATCAATACATTATGTGGGTTGTGCAGTTGTCTACAGACACACCATAGTTATCAATAAGCTGACACTTCAGTAGTATCGGTAGTTAGTGATTTACAAATCAGTAGCCACTGGTAGATATGGATGTAGTTTTAGTCAACACATCAGTAGCCACTGGTAGATATGGATGTAGTTTTAGTCAACACATCAGTAGCCACTGGTAGATATGGATGTAGTTTTAGTCAACACATCAGTAGCCACTGGTAGATATGGATGTAGTTTTAGTCAACACATCAGTAGCCACTGGTAGATATGGATGTAGTTTTAGTCAACACATCAGTAGCCACTGGTAGATATGGATGTAGTTTTAGTCAACACATCAGTAGCCACTGGTAGATATGGATGTAGTTTTAGTCAACACATCAGTAGCCACTGGTAGATATGGATGTAGTTTTAGTCAACACATCAGTAGTAGCCACTGGTAGATATGGATGTAGTTTTAGTCAACACATCAGTAGCCACTGGTAGATATGGATGTAGTTTTAGTCAACACATTAGTAGCCATTAAATGGTAAGCCAGTAGTCACTAATTTAAAGTTTCTCAATACCGAAGTTACTTGAACAAAATTCGAACCACAGATTTCATAAAATATTAATTCTGCCTCAAGTTCTGTTTTTTCCTCATCATTTGTGAAAACAAAGTTCATGTTTTGAGGTTGTTAAACAAACTGGCCACTCACAGTGTTATCCAAACCAATGAAGTGCTGTGATTTCCCAACAGAAAATACAAAACATTGCATTTATAAGTTGTCTCAAAATTCAGATATTGGCAACTTTGAGATAAAAATCAATGGAAAATATTCCGAGAAATAACCATGTACCTGTACTTGGATACTCTGTTCTCTATAGAAAATTGAGGAAAGATTTAACAACACTACACGTGCTGGGAATGAAACTTGAAGGTTATGAATTTAGTGAACATCTTTACATGCCTACTGCAAACAGAAAGAAATATCTTTTGGATTCCTACACATGTGAACATCTGAATTAAACCAACTATCTGAATATTTGATATTCAAATAACAGTGTCTGCCTGTACTCTTCTTTGAATTCTTAAAATAATCTTATCTTACTAGTAATTTGCTTTGGTGACAAGTAAGTCTGTTGTTGAACAGTTTCTTTTGAAACATTTTCTCCACATTTTTTTGACAATCATATCATGGAGCCTCTGCGTCAATAGAGACCCCCTTAATTACATATATAAATGAACATACCCCTAGTTTTATTTTCCAATACTCTGACAAGAAACCAAAGAAACAGTGAATCCTGACACTGAAATGTCAAGGATACTTACAACAAAATAAACAATAAAACCAAGAAAGTACAAAAAAGTTTTGAAAATTTCATTCACAAGAGTAGATAGACATCTGATAAACAAACACAGCATAGTGAGATGCAGGTGATATAAAAGTGTGTGTGACTGCTATAAGCTAAGGTGAAAAGTGACAAGTTCAGCCAAGGCATACACACAGGTCACAGCAGAGAGTTATAAATAAATACATGCCTAAACACATGAAAATAAACAGCTGTTTTCAAGCCTTATGCTGGTATTCTATCAGTTTACGGCTCAAAAAAAGACAAAACATTGCACAGTTGAAATGAGATTCTTGCCTTATAAATACACCAAATAGACACAAAAACTGACAAATCAAATCTGAAAAAATACTTAAAGTATGTCTGAGTAGTAAATAGGTCATTGAACTTACCACAACATATTGAACTTCTAATCCGCTACCCTTAAGTACTTGTACAAAACTATATACCAAGGTTTATTTCGTTTTTGTGATGTCGAATGTTGCACTTGCTGAGTATTTTATCATTTCATTTGATCGTAAGCAAATCCTAAAAAAGTATCAAAGAGGACACTAAAAAGCTCAAGACAACTATGATGAGGTCACATCTGGTAATCGAAATACATGGCAAGTACAAAACTTTGGAAAATGTATTTCTGTCGTTGAGGGAAACTTTCCATGTATGAATTGATCTCAATATTTTTATACTCCAAGTGCACTGACACAGAGCTGGTACAAAGAAAACTGTACAATTTTTTTACATTTACAACATTTTTACATTCTTGAGAAGAGATGACTATGAGACAATTTCGCAGTACTTCCAGCCCAAACTACTGATCCTATGATATACACATGATTTTAGTGCTGCTGAGGTTCTGAAGTCATTGTAAAAGGGTCCCCCCAAAGTGTACCACAGACACAGCACAGCAATCATGAAGGATTCCAAAACCATTGAGCCATGTTGTCAGACCTTGGCAAAAACATTGCGCACCACATGAACACATTCCTGCCAAAACTTCACATATTATCAGAGTTTATTTCTCATGGCAGATCAACTTTCTTGAAGGTGCTCCCAAACTTGAATGCTATGATCTATTATCATTTACCGCTAGGTTTTTTCCTTATTATCTTCTGTGCAAGCTCCAGTTCCTAATTACCATAATCCTGTTTCTGTTGAAGTTGATTTTGACTTATTTGACTTAATAATATCTTGACGAACCATTTTCATTGGCAATTGGTGAAAGAAAAAAATGGGTTCAATTATTCATAGAAAAGGGCAGAAATCTATGCATTGATAGGAAGAAATGCGTATTGTACAGTCATGACAGTTGGCTACTGCAAGTCTTTCCTCTTCAAAGTTCGTTTGTGATGTTGATGACGTGTATTTGCTACATAGCTGGAATTTCAAGCTTCAAGTGTTACTGTTCATTGTTGGGGTCTTCAGCCTCTTTGTCATCAAAGCTTCTCTCTTGTTCTTCTTCAACATGATCCTCATCATCTCCTTCTCCAACCTTGATATAATTTGCATCACCGTCATCACCATCATCTCCATAGTCATCTCTTTCATCTCCCTCAACAACTTGAATACCTTTTTCATTTTCATTGTCCTCTTTGATATCTTCTTCATTCAGTTCCCTTTCCTCTTCTTCCCTAACCCTCTCACTATCCCTGATATCATTCCCCTCCCCCTGGTTTTCCTGATCTTCATCACGAGCCTCTATATCGTTGGCCTCTGCATCATTGGCTGCTGCAACATCGGCCTCTGCATCATTGGCTGCTGCAACATTGGCCTCCGCATCTGCAAGTCAAATACGATGAATCACTATTATATGCCTAGAACAGAAGTGCTTTCAGAAACAAAAACATTGTGAGAATACTAGTAATTCTCTCTAGATCCTTCCATAGCTTTGGCAGCTACTTGTGCTGTGGATCTCACAATTCAAATTTATACCTCCCACCAGAAAATTGTGGTACAACACAATGATTTCTACGGCATGGTTGGACTCCTATCCTAGTGAAGTAGTACCAAAGGATTTAATATGTGCTACATTTTCATTAGAACAACAACAGACAGTAACACCTTTGTATGCTAAATAATTCTCACGTCACTGAAACAAACTAAATCCCTGAGATGTGAACAACAGCTTTTCAAAATATTTGCTGTGATCACTTGCCATTTTATTGTACTGAAAGAAATGCATCAAAGACTGGTTTATGTACGCTGAAATGAATTTGCTGGCCTCTAAGCACGACACATCAATTTTAACCCTTTGATTGCCAAAGTCAATTTTTGTCACCTTTATAAAACATACCCCAGTCAATTTTTTTTTTATTCAGATTTTTGACATAATTTCATAAAAAATGTTGGCCAATGAAATATGATATCCATTTGGTCAAAATTATCAATAGAATTACTGAAAAATTTTAATAGTTGGTAGAATGTTGCACAGAAATTTTGGCAGGGAAAAATTACAACACTCAAAGGGTTAAAGTAGTAATTAAACGAGGATTTCCAAGTGAAATATTTGCTGAAAGCTGCTGACCCTGTGAATTATGAGAATCAGTGTCCTGTAAGATTACGTGACAATCAACTGCTACACAAAAATGGGTCCCATGTGCTTTGCCACGTGACATGTATTGACATTTGGCTGACCATAGACCCTAAAAAAATGAAGGTTTAGGGTCTATGAATTTTGAGAAATTGCTAGATTGGATTTAAAGCAACTTGTCTCTCCCTGCTTGAATCCTTCCAGTCTACTTCCTTCAACACAGATCCTTCTCAACCTCGAAAACACTTCAGTTGTATGTATCACAGTTTGGTTGGGAAAGGGTTAATATGTTTAATACTGAATTTCAAAGATGCAGAAATTTTTTCCAAATGAGGTAATGGCTGACATCAAAGCCTTTTCCATTTAAAATTGATAACCTGCTAACTGTAAGATCAGTACAGTTGGTACAGTTGATCACAAGTCTATGGCTATGCCAAATTATATTCAGCATGCCGATTTTTGTCATCACTTTTTTTTCACCAAAAGGAGTTACAGAAATATGAAACAAACATATACATTTCGCACATTTCAACATGAAATGAAACTGCAAAAACAAAAAACCCTTTATTTCTGAGCAGTTTATCTATCTAGTTCCTACTTTTATACACAAATACTGATTAGTTTCTATGACGTCACTGACATGTACAGACAGTTTGCTGAATCAAAATGAAACATTTATTAAACAAACTCGGAGACTTAGTTTCGGTCTGTTGTGGTAAAATTGATTATAAAATGGTCATCAGACATATTGGTAACAAAATCACTATCAACGATTTGTGTGGCACAAGTTCTGTTTAATTGAAACTTTAAATCTCCCCCTTTCTCCTTGCTTGCTCTGCACACATGCACAAACTCTCTCTCTCTCTCTCTCTCTCTCTCTCTCTCTCTCTCTCTCTCTCTCTCTCACACATACACACGCACACACATAAAGAGAAATCTTGTCACTTCAGATGTCCGATGCCTCATTTGGTGGCACAGAATACATGAAATCTTGACTGTTCCACCCCGAATGTTTTCACCCCTCATTCAAGTTGAAGTTTCCTAGATTACTTATTTGTAATTGGTACAAAAGATAGCTTTGTGTTGGTTTGCAACATGCAAAGATGCTCTTTGCACTATGTATTACTGTTAACATACATGAGGGGGCAACCACATGCAGGTAACAATTACAACAGTATTCTACAATTGCAATCAACAGCATGGTTAACAAACATAGGATAATTTTTCCATTCTAAGTTGCTGTTTCATGCAGGTCATTGAAAAAACATACAGGAACGATGCTTTGCAAGTAAAATTTCTTTGCATTTCCGAGTAAAAAACATTTTTTTGTACATGTATATAAACATAGGATTTCAAACACTGCAGTGTTTTTGTAAGGCAAACGATATGTGCAGTGTAGAGAGTGCACATGATAGAGTGATGGAAAGTCAAGTCTAGTCAGTTGATTATTCTTGAATTTCACAGACAGATCTAGGGTTAGTTGAAGATGATGTATAATGTGTTAATGAATACAACAAAACACAGATAAAAAAATAAAACTTTTTCGAACTGCAAACATGCAAAAATATTTTGACTATTGGGACATACCGGACACCATTTTTTGGAAAAGTTTCTCTACATCTACTGCATGTACAAGCTGTTTGGCTGTACATCAAGAAAATTCCCCCTTTCAAAAGTTTATTTTGTCTTTTTGTGTTTCTTTTGTTACTTTGTTAGCCTGTGTGTACCTGGATTTTCTTGTCTGTCTTCAAACAATTCATTCCTGGGGCCTTCACCCTGTGAACACAAGCCAGGAACATAAACCTCCACCATTAAAGGGCATGCAACAGTTTAAAAAACTAAAAATATTACGTACAGAAACATACAATGAAAGAGAGTTTGTTAAACTTTGTGGAAAGTGTGGCTTATAAACAACAAATATTAAAATAGGTCACAATAAGGGAGAGTGAAGTAGTTCTCTGGGCTTAATATCACATCTGATACAAAGTACACCTTTGTACAAGTTTCATTGACATTCCTTGGAAAGCAAAAAATATACTGCATTCCTTTTAGAGATTTGTTGTAAGTGGACAAATAGTTTATGTGATTTGAAATCGTGTCCATGGCTCCTGTATCATTTTACAGTGTGATGGAGTGAACTGAAAACACACATAATTATTTCATGTTAGTCAGATTTGTTTTAAAATTTTGAGATGAAAGAGATTTGAGTGAAAGATATAAAATCTGATGAAATCATGTTTACTTAGCAAAGCAATTGGTGTGAATATGTGTGTGAATTGTCCTCCAGAACATGTCTTGTTAATTCCAAACTTAGGCAATGTCCTCCAGAGTATGTTTGTTGATTCCAGAGTAAGGCCATACAGCTCTGAGTGTAAATGTCTGGCAACCGTAATGGCCAGGCTTTCTGCCTGGAGCATTACACCGCACTGGAAACTGGTATATAGATGCTCTCTCTCATTGAACACCTGATCAATCTGAAAGTGTCTCATTTACCTCTGCTCCTTGCTCTGTTTCTGTGGGGAAAAAACAAAAAAAGGAATACGAGAAATAATTTATATTGAATCATGGTGTCCAACAACAAGATATAACATTAGATGATAACAGTTGGTTTCGTAATGTCATCAAAGTGACACAAAATGTGTTCCATTAGAGAATTTTATCATGTAACATTCAGTTGACTGAAATATGACTTTAAACAGGTTGTTGAATGTTGACTTAAGTCCTGGTTAACATGCATGATATATATCAATACTCCTATGAGATATTTTCTGTTATAGACTAGAAATTACATCATTTAGGTGTATTTGTGTTTACATTTACCAACTTGATATGAGCAGGGCCTTGACATATAATGATTGAGCTGGTACGTGTCACTGTCAGGGAGATGTTGATCAAAAAAGAACGACCACAACAATAGCAAAAGGTGATTTTTATCTCCTTCTGCTTAACAGTCAACTCGCTGGCATGAGAAAGTTCCGAATTCACAAGTCTCTGCTTGGTAACAGATTCATCCTGTTAACATTAATTTGCTCATAAATGTTTAAATTGTTTGGAAGAATTTCTAGATCAGTGAAAGTTTGACTTGACAAAAAATCACAAGACCAGAACTCACCGCCACCTAATGCTTGACGGTCTGCTTCAAGTTGTGCGTCTTCCATGGCTACCATGCCGGGATCTCGGTCTGGTAACCTTCCTATATGGTGCAAGAAAATTTTGTGATAAAATGAATCTCCAAATTCAACAGTGAAACATGACTGAATTTCTTTGAAACTTAGCAATTACCAGTATGTGTGTACTGGTAGTGGTATATCATTATTGTGACTCTGTACTGTCATTCTGGGTTTTCATTTGTAATGCACAGACATGGAACAAAGCAGCTGTGCATCTCACATAAACACTGAACACTATTCCTAATAAGGTATCATGTCTGTTAAAAAAGTTAGTGGCAATGTCTTCACTGACATTTCTTTGAATAAAAGTCATGATCTTTGGGTCTAGTAAGTGGACAAAGTCACTCCTTTTTTAGCATTTTTCATGAATTTTGTTTTGATATGAAAGGTAGTTTGTGTGTTTGACTTCTTGAAACATTCTAGAGTACTGTTAACTGTTCACAACCTCAACTTTGCTTGCAGCCAGGCAAGATAAAACATTTGGTGAACATTTTTGCAGTCTGAATCAAAAAATTAAGTTCTGTGAACAATTCTCACCATGCATGGCCGAATACATACTGTTACATTAAGTCTGGACCCCATGAATGAAATAATCAGTTTCCATTCAGGAAGGGGGCAATTTATGCCTTTTTTCACTGCGTGACTCTATGCAAGTATTCAATGTTTTCTGGATATCACAAAACAGTGAGAAAAGAGTGACTGTAAGTGAAAGTTTATTGTAGGAATTTTTCCGGCAATCTTACCTTGTTCATCCAGTTCACGTCTGTCTTGATCTTCTCTGAAACGCAAAAATGACAGCAGCACAAGGATTATTTGGGTGTTTAATAAAGAAAAAGGCATTAATGAGGCAAAAAAAACAAAAACATAGGATGCTCAGTCGAGACAGCAGGACAGGTTTTAATATTTGTTATTGACATGTATTACATCAAAATATGAATGCTTACTTTATGTGAACTCAACGAAAGAGCAAGGCAAATTAATGTAAAATTGGCCATAAATGTACCTGTGTGTATCTCCTTGGTATTGCAGTCTGTTATCACCAACTTCTGCAGGCTGTGCTGCTATTTGATCTTGGTTATTCATGTCCTGAAATATTTACAAAATACACCAAAAGAATATTTTATATCTAACGCAGTATCAATGTTCATTTGCAGGCAGTCTGGTGAATATTTTCTTTCACTGTATTCAATTTCATGACATTGCCTCAAATTTTTTTCTCTAGGTACTAAAATCTTTTTGGTTGTTGTTTTATCTATTGCAACACTTTCCATGGCATTGTGACTGGTGGCTGATGACTAGTCTAGGCCTATTCAATATGCTTCACAGCAAGATGACATTGATAACCTGTTCAATTTTCTATGGTCTCTTCGGTCTACTCTGTAGAGCATGTCAAAACACCCATAATTTGACCTATTGATTTATCCTTTGGATTTGTAGTAAGGTATCTCAACATTCTTTGTAGAGTTGCTTGTCAAAGCTGTAGTTGATGAATGGAATAAATATACTGATTTTCAAATTATGAACTTTACAAGAACTGTGACTTTATCAGAGTAATTCTTGTACATCAACAGTAAAAACACTCCTGGTAAATCTCTGGGCAAAATTTTTTAAGTTATCATGGCAAATTACCAAAAGTGTGACAATCATCATCAAAGCTGATGTAGTCACCTAATAATATATCATATTACATAGACATCAAAACATGCTTGAAGCAAGCATGTCTTGTGAACAGCAATAACCATCTATTGACACAATAGTCCATGATATACATGCAGAACACTTTTCCACATTATATGAATTGGTAAAGTTGACAGGATATATACAAAAGAATTTGTGGAGAACGAAATACTGCATTGTATACATAGAGTTAAATTTAACGTGTTAGAAGGAACAATGCAAAAGAGAATAATTTGTTGCAGTCAATTGAAGACACTGGCATAACCTTTGCATATGTAAATAATCCCCATTGGCAATACATCCTGTATATGATTGAACAACTTCCTGGTGTCTATCTATGCATGACCTTTCAACTTCATGCCTATTCCACCTTTTGCAATCAACAATCATGTTAAACTACACCAATGCATCCTTTTTTAAGTCCACATGCCTGTACATTCACTTATCACATACTGGATTAAGGCCTCCCTGAAGTAAACTTTAAGTGCCATATAAAAGTACAATTTGTATATCCCATGTTTTATACCACCACCTCTATGTTATTCATGTCACTAAAACAAACTGCTTCTAATTACACAAATATCAAATTTTCCTCAACAAGCATAACCAACATGTCCCAGATAACAAGCCAACACTCATGACTGAATGCTTATGAACAGTCAATCTACCCACTGTCTGTCCCTCTAGTATTAAATTACTGGGCCAAGGTTACTGTATGTGCAGCTATCCCTGGCCAGAACCCCCAGCCAGAACCAATGCAAGCTACAAGCTATTGGAAACACACAGCATGTTGCTTTTGTTAGATAGATGGGATGTCGATGTAGAAATAAAAAATTGCTTAGAAGAGCAGGATGTAAACAGCAAGACAAAAAGAACAGCAAAGTTAGTGATTGTTCTACTTGATGGGAAAGTAAGAATGGCTCAGGTTGCGTGATGTTCAGTGTGACATTTAGAGGTTATTACCCAATATCGCTTGTTCCTGTGTCGTATCAGCATGAGTGTCATTTGTGCTGCGTCAGACATGAGACGAAGTCGAGTGTCTGACGCAGCACAAATGACACGAATACTGATACGACACAAGGAACAAGCGATATTGGGTAATAACCGATTTATCATATACCCATGCCCATAATTTTAGGGAATTTTTACTAATAGAACGAAAAACCTTTAATTTTGAGGCTTAACTTTATTACGCCTTGCGCATAAATATCAGAATGTTTATGTGAACAGGCTTCATTCATAAAGTATACGACGAAGATGTCAACATCACGCGCGACATCGCTGCAAGTCGTCCATATCTCAATGAAACCCAAGAAGAAAGACACCGGGATACAAAAATCGTCATACAGAACGAACATTTTAAGGTGCAATACGCTATTACAACTGTAACCAATTAAAAACTGCTCAGCTTTAAATCTATCCTGATTTCGATCGTCGTACGGAACGGAGCTCGCGCGGAGAGGGGACGCCATTTTGTTAGTTTACCTTTAGAGTTGCCATGTCAACAGTCATCGCGCGCGCGACATCGCTGTCACGCCACGCGCTCACTACCTGTTCGGTGGAGACCGTGCACAGTGCCGGCGCCGTGCGAATGGCAGAATGTTTGCTAGAACTTGACCAAAAAATACCATGGGAAAACATTTCAAGACTCAACATGGTATTTCCGTAGTTTGCAATCAGAAATACCCGTGTTCCTCGAAGCCCTTCAAGTTTTTACGTCGGCGACACGCTTTGCAGACAGGGAGCGGCAGCCATTTTGTTGTTTACGTTGTTTACCAACAAACTGCTAATGTAGTTTGGGAAAACTCTAAAACTGATGACGTTCATCGTGCATATCTCGACGTTTACCGTGAAATATCACGGCTGATATTTTACGTTGAACGTCACTAGGATGTAGCAATATGGGCATGGGTATATGATAAAAATGCTATGAAACACGGCATGATATGGGTATATCATTGCAAAGAAAAAATACTACAATGCTTGTATTACACACTAGAACATAGGTCTTGCAAAGTGACAATGACATAATGTGGTAAGGCATGAAGGAACACACTTACATGTACAGTATGCCAAAACACTGACACATACCCTGTTAATAAGGATATACACAAATGGGGTGATACAGAAGGTGACAGAGAGTGTAATGCTTTAGTCACAGCAGAATTAAGATACCATGATACTAAACAGAAGCATACAGTACGGTACACTGTGATGCACTTACGATGAAGTCAGAGATGGTATATGTTCAGTAGGATAATGATGGTGTAATACCGATAACTAGAAAACATGCATGGCAAACAAAACTCACTGCAATCCACCCTCAAACATCCTCCCCTTGCTCCGTAATGACAGATTATATATGCGAAAATTCAACGATAAAATTTTGATTTAAAGTTCCACAGAACATGATAAAGTCCTGAAACAGTTTGTTGGAAGCTTGAACTGATGATTGACTTTTGAACAACAAACATTTCAAAACAAAATCTGAATGGTGATTTACAATCACACAGATACATGGTTTCCATGGCAAAGGTGAGGCCTACAGTTTGTGAAAATTTTTGTGCGTTATTATTGCATTACAGCTAAACCCCCTCCCCTAACAAAATCATGTTTTGTTTTACATGCACATTATCGATAGTTTTTAATATTGAGAGGGATACATGCCGACATTATGTGATACAGACCGTGCAATATTGAGTGATAATCATGGTGATACGGAGACTAAGATACAGACACTGTGATGCACTCATGGTAACACAGCATGTGATACCAATATGGCTAGTGTGGGACATACATCCTACAAAAACTTAACTGCTGACAAAGCCGTGCACACATACACAGTCCGGGTTATGTCCATAGAGAGGATATTACGATTGACCAATCAGCGAACCTGCCGCCGCTAACGTCATGAATAATTAACCATGCAAACCTTGGCTCGTACATTGCAACGAGTTTGGAACTTTTCGGCTTGATTTCACCCTTTATTTTTAGCACTGGGTAGTTTTTAGATGTTGACGTTACGCACAATGTTCAGTGCGGCCGAGATGGTGACCGACACAAGTGGTTAGTACATTGAAAATCACTTATTTGGATGAATTTCCTGGCCGGGTACGGCTCCTAGAAATCAGCATTTGACCCTTGTAAATCTACAGTAAGTTATTTGTCGCCAAATATCGCCTACTTTTGGTCAAATTTCAATTTAACCTTGCCATCTGCAGTATGGAGAATGTTTCAAGCTTTGCAAAGATGGGTCAACTGTTGTAGTCGGTCATCGGAGCACGATGGAGCACGATTTTTTCGATCACCATGCATTTCCCGGTACGATCGACCCTTCGCTCAGAAAAACGCGCGCCGGATCAATCGCCGAGAAGTTAACCAAAAGCTGGAAAAGAGAACGAAAAACGTCCAATAACTCTTTGTCGAATATGGTCAAGGGTTAAGAAACTCAGAAAACTATTCTTGAAGAAATCTTACAATTTTTAACACGGTAGAACGTCGCCTATCGACTTGAGCTAAGATACTTCCGGGTAGCCAACAGTCTCACTCGATCGGTGGATCTGTCAGGTCATATCGCGATCTGAACAAAGTGAACCAACGTAACCTTTGACCCTTATTACATATACAGTACGTGATTGGTTCTTGCCTTAATTTCATTACATATACGGTACGCCATTGGCTCTACCCTACTATCCTCTATATGGACATAACCCGGACTGATACAGCTTGGCAGACAGATATGACCAGTTTAGTAAAGACATACCATAAAAACACCGTTTGCTGACATTGTGATACACAGATACAGGCAATATGTGACAGACATACCATGGAGGTGTTGGCACACACGGTATTACTGGCAGTGACCATAGCATACATGTAGTAACAGACATACCATGGAGATGTTGGCACACACGGTATTACTGGCAATGACCATAGCATACATGTAGTAACAGACATACCATGGAGGTGTTGGCACACACGGTATTACTGGTAATGACCATAGCATACATGTAGTAACAGACATACCATGGAAGTGTTGGCACACACGGTATTACTGGCAATGACCATAGCATACATGTAGTAACAGACATACCATGGAAGTGTTGGCACACACGGTATTACTGGTAATGACCATAGCATACATGTAGTAACAGACATACCATGGAGGTGTTGGCACACACGGTATTACTGGTAATGACCATAGCATACATGTAGTAACAGACATACCATGGAAGTGTTGGCACACACGGTATTACTGGCAATGACCATAGCATACATGTAGTAACAGACATACCATGGAAGTGTTAACACACAGGGTATTACTGGTAATGACCATAGCATACATGTAGTAACAGACATACCATGGAGGTGTTGGCACACACGGTATATTTGGCAATGACCACAGCATACCCGGTACATGTAGTTACAGACATACCATGGAAGTGTTGACACACACGGTATTACTGGCAATGACCATAGCATACATGTAGCAACTCAATGGGACAGTGTGATGCGACCAAAAGGAACATAATTGTGAGTAATAAACTTTGCAGTAATACAAGCATATTCTGTGGTATATGTCAATATGCACACTTTTTGTTTTTGACAGAAACCATAAGAAAGATATTACAAACTATGGCTCGGGCACAGTGTAACCTTAAAATTATACCCCTTTACCTCATGCAAGAAATGCAATTGTTATGAAAACATGCAGAATTAGAAAGAATAACATGCCATGCAGATGAAGCAACAAGCAATGATAAAGAGTCAAACATTTGCCAAATATCTACTAGTAGTACATCCAGACAATTGTAGATTTGAGACTTATTATTCACGTAAGCACTGTGGTAATAGAGTCAGTGTTAGATGGGATGCAATCTCTGTAATAACATTTTAAAAGCTGTCTGCTAGACAGTGATGGGTTTCAATACATTTTACAAACAAAATGCCAATATGAAATAAATTTTTAATATATTGCAGTCGTCTAATCACTATCTTCTTCAGTTTGCAAAACGACAGAAGGTGATTTTACTTTTCTATGTATTATACGATATGGTGTTGTGATTTTGATTGAACTGTTGTACAATACTGCTGGTATTTCTTTGACATTGTGCATGTTTGCATCTGGATAGAAGTATCAAAGTATTCATTGAATTCAATATTTTTTTCTAAAAGATTGTATGTGTCTTGAAGTCTATGGCCTTGTATCAATTCATGAGAAATTCTGGAGATCAAACTCAAAATGATTGTGAAAGTAGTGGTCAAGTATCGTTGAAACAGCAAAATTTTTCAAAACTTGTAGAAAGAGCAATGCAAACATTGCTAACAAAATGTTGCTGGCTTACTGCAATGCAGAACAGATTTTTCAAATAGTAACTTGTGAAAATTTATAATTGCCTTTCTTTCAATTCAGAGGTTAGTGGTGATATTGGATCATGCCGTTTAGTGACACTTTTCTTTTTCCACTTTTTTCAACATTAACACTTGTTAATTTTATTTTTTGACATTGCAAAGTCGATCTCGTTTTACAACAACAGTATACGAGGACACGTAGACCTAGCATACCAGAATTTGATCATACACTTAAATCTATTTGGCAAATGTGAGAACTCCATGCAAAGAAAGACCTGCCTGCGGCATGTCGTAAGCTGGAAGTACATATGGAAGCTGGGGCGGATCATGGCTTGCATCAGAAGCTGCTATTTCAGATTCCTGGCCATCAACCTGCGCGAGAGAATCTTCCTCGCGTTGGACATCTACAAGTTCCTGATCTCTCAGTGCTGCTGTCAGCTCATCATAGTTGCCATAATCCTGTTCCTTGTCAACATTATCTAATGGGAAAGCCTGCCTGGTGGGGAATTCTCTGTTGACATCTTGGTCATCAGGATTCGGATAATCCTGGAAAGCGGGACGTTCTAACCCATACCTGTCATCTGTTGGCATTCTAGGGGGCTCTAAATCATATTGGTTGACTTGCTGGATTTCTTTGGGTTCAAAGTTGTAAGCCGGCAATGCAGGCTCTCTGAAATTTACTACCTCCTCACGGCGATCCTCTTGTTCGTTTTGTCTTCCCAGTTCACCAGCGTTGTTCTCATCTCCTTGTTGCTGCTGGTATTGCTGTTGTGCCTGGTCACTCTCTTGCCGCTGCTGTAGCTCTTGGTTGCCATATTGCTGTTGCTGGTCACCGTATTGCTGTTGCTGTAGCTCTTGGTTGGCGTATTGCTGTTGCTGTAGCTCTTGGTTGGCGTATTGCTGTTGCTGGTCACCATATTGCTGCTGTTGTTGTTGTTGTTGTTGCTGCTGCTCACTGTAGCGGTCCTCTTGTTGCTGCTGTCTGCCATCCTGCTGTTGTTGCAGCTCCTCTCTCTGCTGCTGCATCGCGTTTTGCTCTTGATGTTGCAGGTGCTGCTGTTGTTCAATTAACAGCAGTTGCTGCTTCAACTCTCGCACTGTTTGGTTCAGCGCAATCTTGGCATCGCCACAGCGGATCAGCTCCATGTTGCAAATTTCTATGTCTCCCTTCAGCTGTGTTTTCTCATTATGGAATTCCACATTGTTTTGACTGAGCACGTCGCATTCTTTTTGTAAATCTCCATGAACACCTGAAACAAGCAGGAGAGAAAAGGAATCTTTCAGATAATAGGTACAAAGCAAAAAACTGCAGTTTTTCTCCTTCTTTCGATCGTACAGAGATACTGTGTGACAGGAAAACCGTGTCTAGTTCATTTATAGGACGATGATCTTGTGAACATACGTTCAACAGCTGAACAGCTTTTCATATGCAAAATCAGTGTACCGTAATTAACCGGTGGTATTATTTAAATAGCATTTTATTGAAAGGCATTCTATAGTACCATTGTTTTCATCAACTCTTCATGCAATTTTATGAACTGCTTGACCTCAAAAGTGTCATAGACATTCATGTTGATTGTTCAAAACATTGAACTGCAAGTGCCAGTTGGTCACTTGTCAATGCTGGTCGGAAATTCTGAGTGCTGGACGGGCCCGACCAGGGTGAGGAGAACCCTGGGTACCGAAGTCACTGAAAACTGTAATTTTTTGTTTATGCTGACAACTGTTTTGATCTTTTGGCAAGATTGTTTGAACTGATCTTACTTAGCAGAGTAAACTATCGTCATTGCGGAAAGAATGATAAAAATGGTGACCTATTTGAAGTTGGATAAATAAAACACCCACGTATGGATCTTTTGACGGTGGAAATGTACAGTACCTCATACATGGTACCTGTACCTTTGATGAGTGGACATGCAAAGTACACTATCTGTTTGCATAGACACATATGTAACGGGAAATTTATTTACTGCTACAGATATGTGTTTTCCAGTCTTTTTCATTTAACTCAGTGAGTGGGGAAATTATTAATTAAATACAGCTTGGCTCTGAAATCATCTCACAATAGGGGACATGTTTACACTTTAATTTTATAAAAGGTGGAACCTAAATGTATGATCTGCACAGGAAACCAAGGCTCTTCACCAGTTGTGAAGAATGAGCTTACAGGAGACAGTACAAATGTAGGGTTATTATGCCATGTAGTAGACTGTCAATGAAGACAAGACTACACTTGAATGATACAATGTGCAACAAATGTGGAAACTATCTTGAAAATGTACTTCAAAAAACTAGCATGTGGCAACTGACAGATCCAAACGCTCTATTTGGGGCCTTATCTGGCAAAACGTCATCAGCTATGATCAAAACTTCTAAGGCCTTAACATGTTGTATGTCTCCTTGACATCTGGTTATTTTGAAATTGAATACAGGGCAGGAACCTTCTAGAACAAAATGGGTGCCATGCCTTGACACAAAACTTAGTGTACAATACAATGTTCCATGGTGTTAGAAGGCAATTTGATAATAAAGGGATTGACAAGTCTGGGAACATTGACAAATGTAATGGAAATAGGCACCTAACAAAATATATTGAATTTAGATGATACAAAAGATAAAACCTCTACACTCTGACTCTTCTCATAAAATCCAACCCCGCTGTAAAATGTCTTGACCTTTGCCCTCAACACTTTGTAGCAAGGTCAGATTTCATATTCACCAAGTGCCCTCGCATTTGGGCTGTATATCTTATAAGAGGATGGTCCAAGCCAAGTTGATCAGTGTTAGAGAATGCTACGTTTTGTTTTGATAAGGTTGGGACATATGTTTCTGTACTTTACAATGACAGAAAATCAAGTTATATTGCTTCCCGTACTCAACAGTGACTGCTCTATCCCAGTCTGGTATACTGACAGAAACCCTTGTAAGATAGCTTCATACCTCATTAGACATCTTTCAGTTTATAAAGCTTTAAATAACCTTGAACAAATGATGGAACAAACTTATTTAATAGTAACTGAGATTATTTTTCATCAGTTTATTTCCTACCTTTGAGTTCTGCAAATTGATAATGAGTTTCTGTCACATTCTTCTTTACAATGTCCTGGAAAATAATAAAGCAAAGAAGTTGAAAAAACAAGATATAAGCATTTAAAGATTAAATGTTCAACTACAAAACGAATAAAAACAATTGTTTTAACAATTAACAGATGTAATGGAAGTGAACTAGCTTTTCCATGGTATACTTAACAGGTTACTCCAATGTTCAGATTTTTTGCTAAGGTTTAGGAAGACAGAAAAATGGTGTACAAACCCTGGTAATAGTTGTCCTTGTATACGATATATTAAGCTAGTTCGCATCTTGGAAATGAAAGACTTAAACTTTTGCTCAAACTTTTCTCCGGCAAAGTTTCAGCCATTCTCTTTCACAATCAAGAATATAAATCCGAGGTCACCATGCACATATCGGTACAACAGAAACAAATTACTCAATTACTGATGATTGAAATTCAAAATGGCAACCATCCCTGTATTCTCTCTCTCCTGCAAATAAAATTCCTGATTTTCACAAAACTAAGGCTTATTCTATCTTTAAAGGAAACCCAGTAACGCAACTTATGAACTATGGATGATAAAATCTACCAGTATACCAGCCTTTAGAAAAATACTTCTGGTAATCTACACCCTATTTAAAAACCAGCGCCGCTACATTTATGCTTCATCCAAGGCATTTCATAAATGTAGAGATAAAAATATGCATCCAAATGACAAGATCACTTATGATGACATGTATGTCTGAGTACACGCTGTGGTACAAATGTGCTGTATTTAACTTCAATTTCAAGGTTCTGGCTGCATGAAATTTATATGCTCTATGTTATTGACGGTAGAATTTCCTTATATCAAATGTTTTATTGCTCAGTTCTAGGTACTATGTACAATCTTACAACAAATGCCTTCACAATCTCATACACATGATGAATATGATTAACCCTTTTCCTGCCAAGTCCATATTTCACCACCAGATCAAGATGGTTAAAATTAATGAAACACAACATATTTAATATGATGTATTTTAACATAATACTGTATATTTGAAGGCTATTGAAAACATAATACTGTAAAGTTAATTTTTTTTGGACAAAAGATGCTATAACATACCAAGCCAAGTGTGTGAAAATACGTCATGTTTTGGCTTAATACCGCTTTTTACTGACTTGGCTGATGGGGAAGTGATACAGTTATTACTGTCTGGCAGGAAAAGGGTTAAAAAGGTGTAAACACCACCAAAACTGAACATTCATTGCATGACAAAATGTACAAGCACAAAGTTTTAGCATGTTTAGGTACGTCACTCTATGTGTTTATGTTGCGGTCTACTGCTAACTTTCAACAATGTAGTCACATGATGCTTGACACACTCAGGCTGTCACCGTTAAAGTGGTGTACCAGTGTAACCAGCTGGATTGCAAATCATAGCCGCATGGATTGATCTCCAGGGATTTATCAAGTGTCTTTTGGAACATCTTTTAAATCAATCATTTAGGTATCAACAATCATGTTATCAACCAAAATTGCACTTTATCAGATTGGTGACATTGATAGAGCTTAAAATAGTGTTATCACTGACTGCCATTCCATGTACCGTAATATGTCATAGACATGACTTTGCCTTTGTGTTCCAACAATCAACTTGTCTGACCAGATAGGAGAATGTCAATACTGCTATTGTCATACAGTATTTGAATTTGTGAAACTGATAAAAAGTAATATTGTTGAAGACTACATGTGGGAACTATAAAAGTTCAACTCTCTTGGATTTCACATTTTTTTGGTTTCAACGATAATAAATAACGGTACACACACAACAAAAAGAACTGTAAATATAAGATAAGTTCACAAAGTCAAGACATTGATAGTTATTCCACGACATACACTTTTTGTCACATTTTACGGGTTGTTAGACCTAGGGTGTGGCTGGTGCAGACAATCTACTGATCTATTATGCTTTTGTGTTTGTATCAATGTACTGCCATCATTCTGCATACACAGTGACAATAGAACCTTGTTGAGTATTTACGGGGCATGCCTAGACACTCATGATACAAGCTAAATTGAGTCAATGTTGCAAATGTGATTTGTTTGCCCTTTAATCTATGAAACACTTGTGGAAATGTAAACCTATCTTCTTCCTTCTACTACTAGTTCTACTGGCAGTAGTTGTACTACTTGTGTTTACATAGCCATACCATCACAAAAATCATATATCAAAAACTCATTTTTCTCATGTTTTGCCAGAAATTCAAAAATGTTTCTCGTAATTAAAGACACCCAAGATTCTATCTTGACTACCCTCCAGTACCTGTAAACTGCAAGTAGGACGAAACTAGTTTAATAGTTGACGAAGACTGCGGTGGTTTATGGTGTACTTGTATGACACCGGTGTTTTGACTTAAGTTGAAGGCAATGAAGCCCTGCTGCAGCTGTCTACACTACAGGCCAAACTGCTTCTCCCATTTGGGATAAATCTCGGGCTTGGAGATTACTTTATGTCGGTACATTTGTTATTTGCAAACTATCCAGAGAGTTTAATGACTGCCTCATAAACAACACAGCTGTACTTTGAGCAAAGCTCCTCCTTTCGATTCTAAGTCTCAATAAAAAAAGTAATAATATTGTTTTGGTGACGTGGCCTGTAGCTTGGTCGCTCGCGCCGGGAAGCGCTGTACTGGGATCAAGTATAGCTTTATTAAAATCACATATTTTTATAATAATAACAGTTACTCTTACAATATTAAAGATAATATCACTGACGCAATTTTATCAGCTTGAACACATGATTCCGCCAGCATAACAACCGTTTCCACACTATAAGTGACCACTATAGTCTATACTACAGATCTCCACACATACACGTACGTCGCGTCAGCACTTGTTGTCGAGTCACCACACCTGCAGCTGTGCCGCTGATCCGATTTACGTCCGTTTGCTACTCACCAGCATATCCCTGCACGAATGACTTTCAATAGCTAGCTGATCATTCTCCTTTTTCAATTCTCTGTTCTCGTCTTGGAGGTTGATAATTCTCTCTTCTAACGTCGCATGAAGTTTCTGTTGCTCGATCAATTTTCTGTTTGCCCCAACAAGATCCTGGGATATCACGTCATTGCGTTTCTCCAACGCACCCTTTTTGAAAACGGTGGCTTCATACTCTTTTTCCAGGAGTGAAGTTTTTGCTACTAGCTCCTTGTTTTTTGCAGAAACTGTCCAATAGTTGAAAGCGAGGATACATATAACGACTAAGAGTCCAACTACCACAAAAGGTGGTGATCTTGACGGCCTCATATGCCCTCGATTGTTAGCAGCCATGTTTCGGTCGCGTTCTTCTTCAAGCATGTTGATGTGTCAGGATTGTTGCGCATGCGCCCGAGTGTCAGACATGTAGTTCCGGTTGTTCCTTACGCTCACGACACTGGTCCACCAGTTACTGATCGTGGCTAGGTCTTTAGGGGTGGACCATTTGATATCCTGTGGGGTCTGGAAGATTTTAGAGGTTGCATTTTTTTTCGTACCTGATCCACTGTTAATTTTTTTTCACTCTCTAATTACTGGTAACTTTTTTTTCCTCGCACTCCTCATTTAAATACTTTTTTCCAACAACAAATGTACAGTCCTCTACTGTGTGCGACAGAGTAACATCATAGACTGTCTATGGTACTCTGTGTGTGTGCGGAGTAAAATGTTGCACATTAGAAAATCAGTTGGAAGACAATACTTGTACATATATTTACCATTTACCATTTATCAGTTGGAACAAAATACTTGTACATATATTTAGGGAGGGGTTCCAACTTTCGAAAATGGGGTGACCCCCCTTCCAACTTAGGTAGTAGTTCAATTGGCGTTTGTCATCCATCTATGCATCTACCACGAGCGCAAGTTGTGCAACTTATTGAATGTGTATATATAGTTGGTCAGGGTAATCACACGATTTAATACAGATGTCGTTTCCGAAAAAATACGAGATACTCTGAGGGAAAACCACAGCAGGAAAGATTTACAATATAAATTCCATCGACAGAAAGAGACACATTCATAGTGATTTTTTCCTGGACGTATGAGAAGGAAATTATTGTGGCAAAATTTTTCATGATGGTAATCGATCGGTGCAATTGAACAAGGTTACCAATTTTCTTGCATTTGTAATGAACAGCTCCGCATTATATTTCTCAGGCAAGGGAGCGTTCAGTTATTACGGCCGGGGGTGGGCCGGCAAAATCCGGGGGGGGGGGGTTCACCTTAAATTTGAAAACTGCAAAGGGGGTTCATATATTTTTCAAACAGCTCAGAGAGGGGGGGGCACTTAATATTCATAAGTATCCATCTCGTCAAAAAGCAGTTTCAGTGTTCAGAAATATTCTGAGAGATAAAAATGATTCGCTGCATGATTTCACTCTCTGAAGTCATTTAACTGTAAATCTGAACAAAAGTATAATTATCTGTCACATGAACATCTTGACAAGGCAACTCTGAGGCTTGTCTTTTTGTAAATTGAGCTCACTGAGGGCAATGAACAATTACTATTACTTACATATTACTAAGAGATATTGCAAGTTTTGTCAGAGAAATTATTTAACAGTTACCTGTAGACTACTAGTACCATAAAAAGTGATATTATACTTTTAGGTGAAATTCCAATATCATAATTGTTGTCAACATCTGAACTTTCAAATACCTTGTTTGAATCAAGTACATTTATATCAATTATCAAACACCCATAAAAGCACAAATTAATTTAGTCTAGATGATTGTAAAAAAATTATTCATAGTTTTCTCATAGACTCCAATGTATAGTGAATCAACATTTCAGTGAAATTCTAAAATCCAATTTCTTGCATACCTATCAACCTTTAACCATCCTAGTTACCTAAGTACTTTAAAATAAATTATCAAACGTCCATAAGATAGCTTGAATTGGAAAAAAATATTCATAGTTTCCTCATAGACTACCATGTATGGTGAATCAACATTTCGGTGAAATTCTAAAATCCAATTTCTTGCACACGTATTCATTTGTAACCACCCTAGTCTAATCTAAAACATTAATGTTAATAATCGAGAGTACATAAATACACAGATTTACCTATTTTTGTATTTGAAAAACATTATTCATAGTTTCCTCATAGACTCCAATGTATAGTGGATGAACATTTTCAGTGAAATTCCAAAATCAGATTTCTTGTACACACAATATGCACCTTTAGCCATCATATTATAATCAAGTACAATTAGTTAATTATTCAACATCTGCATATGCACAAGTATAGCAAGTTTTTCATTGGAAAAAAATTATAAACTCCCATGTATAGTAGATGAACTTTTTTGGTGAAGTTCTAAAGTCAAATTTTTTGTCCACATACCAGTTGTAACAACCCTATTCCAATTAAGTACTTTTATGTCAATTATTAAATATCTATAAATGCATAGATATAGTTTTGTATTGAAAAAGTATTACATAGTTTTCTCATAAACTACCATGTATAGTGAATCAACATTATCAACAGCTGATTATCAAAAAATCCAAATATCAAAATTTTTTACACACACGTTTGCGCAAAATATTGCGATCCACCCATAATTTCTGTCCGATCCCTTTGAGGGGTAATTTCAAAATTATAGCAAGTCAAAAGGGGAAATTTGAACATTAACACCTTGTGAGTAAGGAGGGTCATTTGAAAAAATCTGAGATTTTTTTTTTTATTCTATCGCCTCCCCCTCCAGAGGTGTATGTGTGTGCAGCTTTACTCAAGCAATGTGGGGGGGGGGGGGGGGGAGTAATTAAATTTTTGTCATCTTAAAAGGGGGTCATCAATTTTTTGGTGCAATGGGTAGGGGGTTCACTTATTTTGACTGATGCGCAGAAAAAAGTTCCCGGCCCAGCCCCGGCCATAATAACTGACTGCTCCCTAAGCATTGAGAGACAGGCTTTTCACTATGTGGAGCAGCATCTTCGCGGACGATGCTGGAGCATACGACACAGGCATCCGTGGTAGGCTGTCACCTGCAAACTCATCTCGTATTTTTCCTCGAAGTGGCTAATTCCAAACTATCCAAATGCTCTCGGTTTATTGTTGATCTCATTCACATGTATGAAAATTGCTATTTGTGCCTAATTTGGTTTTGTTTTTGATACAAGAATCCTCTCTGATAGTTTTTAAATATTAAAAGTTTGTAGACCTCCCAGGTGAATGCATTTATAATATATAATTTTCTCCATTGAGAGATGAACTCGCAATGCTATGTTTTCGAGGATGTTTTACATAGCTTCGGACCAAACTGTTTTTGTTTGCTACTGGCCATTAGTTTGTAACTTCAATAAGTTCCTGCAAGTGAAGACACAGTCGAACAAGGAGTAGACTAAATAGTCTAAGAAATATGATATCATGATAGGTATGATATCAAATATAATTCGTAAACGGATTTTATCAAGACAAGCTGAGCAGAAAAGAAGCTGTACCCCGATGTAATACCGACCTGAAAACGATTCTATTGATAATATATTTTATAATTATGATATTAATATCATATTCCTTAGGCCCTATACTATTCACCCCAAGTTCGCTTGTGGTGAATGTGTTTATGACGTCATATCTAAAACTTGCGAACAAATCCAAAAATGTATGGCTGACGGGTACCCTGACGCCATGCTCTCAATTTTTCCTGTTTTTCGCTGTCCTAAAGCCAATCAGAACGTCCCAATTTGCCACAACCTGAACAACTCTCCCTCTTGCCAGGTGCTGGACCTTTACTAGAAGTTATAGAACAGCGCAGCCAGCGACAGAATTGGGGCATTGCAGGGAACCAGACTGGAAGTCTATTGGTGACAGGGATCACTGGGGGTCACCGAACACCCCATATCTCTACGAAATTTTATGTTTTAATTCTTAACTTTCTGCTAAAAAAGAAATACTTTTTCAGCATCGAATATTTTGTGCGAACTACTTCTCTGGAGTGAATTTTTACTTACGAGAATTGCTCTATATGGCTCGGGGAGAGGGGTAGGCATAAGCCTACTATATCCCCCTACTATGCTTGAATAAAATCCATAAAATTACCTTGTTTTGGAAAGCTTGGTTATTGCTGTTCACAAAACATTCGTTAGGTGTAGCAAAACAAATATCACCTTTTGGAATACGTTGACGTTAATGGTTACTGGGTAATTTTGATCGCTACGCTATCAATAAAGTGTCTATTCGGTTAAGCCTTAATCTACACAGCCATAGTATTGTGTATTGCGCTACTTGAAGTGGTATTAAAGTTGGTAATTCAAACTGAGGAATACATCGTGACTTTCTCTTCAGAAAGATGTACACCGTAGTCGTTCAGTAAATGATTGCTGGTTGTCCTGGGAGCCACCAGCAGCAGCAGAAGTGGCACTGGGTGTCAGATCCGAGCCAGTATCGATTTTTATGAAACTGAAATGTATGTAAGTTTGTCTTTTCAGTCACTGAATATTGCTGAACAAATTTACAGGATTTCAATTTCATTGAAACGCATAACGAATGCGAAAGGGCCCTCTCCTTGGACCACTCGACGTATTCGAGCAGGGAGATTAGGTACGGTTAGCGGTTCAATCATCCAAAAGAGCGCCACCAACCTATTCTCCTCGAAAACAGCGCCCAATAAGAATTGAACCAACTTTTCATGCTAGTTCTCATGAATGTACAAAATTTATTCTGTATTTTAAGAGAGCGATTTGCAAAAGCATTTTTACGAATGCTTTAGTAGAACTGATATATTAGGAAATCGACGATTGAACGACGATACTAACACTCCGGATCATGACTTTCACCTATAAATATTTTGCGGGGGGGGGGGGGGGGGGGAACAGGGGGAATGGATCGCAAATCGTCTGCCGGGACAGGGGGATTTGATCGCCACAAAACGCGTGTCTAGAATTTGGTTGATATCAAGTCCTAAATTATAATCTACTTTTAGTCTCTATTTTAAATACTCATGGGTATTTGACATATTTTTTGTATTTTGTGGGTGGGGTCGGAATTTAACATGGTTTTGGAGCATTGGTAGGCCCGCACTCTCCCAGGTTAAGCAATGATATGTGCATTGATGTTCATAGCCTTTGTAAAGCAGTCAATCGTACGACACGACAGTTGTCACATGAAGGACTGCAAATCAGCGCGTACTGCATAGACTACCACTACCAATGTTTCAGATTGCACATACCGTCCTCTATGTAGCGAAAAAAAGGAAAATCATGACACAAAACCCTGCCTTGCGTACCAAGTCATTTTCCCTGTCATATTCTTTCCCACAGTGTGCAAGAATTGACTTATCACAAAGTCGTCGTTGGAGGCCTTCCTACCTCAATTTTACGTCACGGTATCTTTCGTATCATGTGCATCCATCATGAGTACTCTTTTTCTTGTTTTCTGACGATTTCGCACCTGGTAATTTTTAGGCTTTATTCTTGTACATGACTTTTCTTTCATACAAAATGACCACTGGAAAATCTAGTTTAGATTTGCTTGTCAAGTCCCAATAGCTGCAAATTTTATGCATTATTTTCATGATTTTATTTTTAAACCAAAGTTGGTTCGTGTAAATATGCTAACTGAAGGACATGTATACAAGTATCGCTGCTCGCTGAGTTGGACCATGCTTACACGTTTTAACAGGTTAAATAATAAACGGGTGCCGCACTCATAAAATGGCGCCCCACCGAAAAGTACAAAAAATGCAGTATTTCCTGTACATACACATCGTGATCATACCAGAAACAAGCATCATGATGGCATTTACTTGAATACACAACACACGATTGCCAAGATGTTGTTGTTGTTGTTGTTATGTTTATTTTTTCTGTCAAATGATTAGTTTTTGAAAATGGCGGGGCATCTAAAATGATGTTAAAGCGTTTGAATTTACATGCCACTTTCGACACTTATGACAATGTTATACACTTTTTCAGTCTTTAATGGGTCTTATTCAAAGAAAGCACTTGGAAAACTAGGGATATTTTCAGTATGTTACACATTCGCAGCTATTGAGGCTTTAATGACAAATATAACAGTCCCGGTTCGACAGAGAAAAAAAATATTTTCGAGCCCAAGAAAAATGTATTCCAAGTTGTGCAAGATAAAACAGATTTATTTCATCTTTGCAATGGCACGTGCGAATTTTGTAGAACTCACAGTATATAGTAAAGTGCTTTGCATTAAAAAAGGACTGTGTCCGGAAAAGTTACCATAGGTTTGTGTTTCGCTTGTCTTTGTAAAATTGACGCATCGGTGCGCTAGACATTGCCGCCACTTTTTCAAGAGTACTGCCACTAATCTACTCATATATAAACTATAAACATTTTTTCAAGACTTTCGCCGATAGATATTTTAATTTCTATCAATATTGTGGTCGAAAGTCTCTCTAGTAAGTGTATTTCATAAGCCCGGGAAACGGGCTTGAGGTAAGAACTCTTAACTTTGTATGCATGGTATGTATAAGCAGCCGAAAACGCGTTTCCTGAGAACGTTGCCCGGAGAACGTTTCCGGTGACCCCTGAAAGGGAACGGTTTTAAGTTTCCTTGCGGAAAGTTTGATCAAAAGTTTGTCTTTCATTTTCAAGGCGCGTACTACCTTGGTAACGAGTTATTAAAAAACGAGTGACATGAAATTGGCTACGGAGTATCTTTATTATACCATCCACAGCATTGTGTACCATGCAACCCCAGTTGCTACTTTGGTGACAGCTAGTTAGCAGAAGTTAATTAATTACCACTCGAGAGATTTTGGTGTTAATGATATTCACATATGATATTCATGATACAAATTTTCATTGAATTGGCTTCAAAGATCTCGATTTTCCCTCAGACTTGACGCAAGGCCAAAAAATTAAGAATGACGGGTGTTCTTAAAATAAAGATACGCCAAATACAGCTCGTAATAAACTGTGTATTTACCACTGGCAAGTGTCTACCACAACACTATCGCACGTTATCATGGTTTCGGCAAATATTTTCAAATACAAATTTCGATCATGTGAGAAAAGCTCTTCTACTATTTGGTAGCAATTCCGATCAACAAAGAGTGCCATTTTACCTGCT
The DNA here is from genome assembly GCF_041260155.1 of Ptychodera flava. Taxonomy (NCBI): domain Eukaryota; kingdom Metazoa; phylum Hemichordata; class Enteropneusta; family Ptychoderidae; genus Ptychodera; species Ptychodera flava. Next base: position 1,159,769 of record NC_091948.1, read on the forward strand.
GTAAAAAGCTCACGGTACATTGACAACGCATGCGTGGACACAAAGTTTCATCATCATTGGGATGGACCTGAAATCAATTATTTGTTCAGAGAATGTTTGTCGGTGATGAAAGACACGGTGCCATTTTCGGTACACTTTATATCAGAAATACAGTGGAGAAGTCGTGACTATTGATTTGAGAACAACTGAACTGATTAAAGTCAAATGTTGTCGAATAATATTAACCGGACTAGTCTTTTGAACTCTATTTTACAGAAAATTAAACATCAATCACTTGGACAAACCGCAGACAGCTGAAGCTAGAAGCATTTGTTTATGGTTTGTGAAGCACTTATTGTGGATGTTATTTGTCTGAAAGCAAACCCGTGTTAGTTGGTTTTCACGCTGTTGTCCCAGTGCACACTACACAAATGAATTCACCACACCAGTATAAGCTGGCATTTACTTTTGGTATTAAAAATAATTAAACAGTAAAACTTTTCAAAATAAGTTGTTAATAATATCACGCATTCACGAAAATCGAATATTTAATCAACTCCGGTTCTGATTAACTTGATTGCAGGATGGAGGACGCCGATACAGACACAGATGTATCTTGATCACCATATGGCGGAAAAGCAACATCTTTATTGTATTACTGTGTTGCAAATATTAGTCAGGGCTCCATAGAGAGCTAAGCCGAGCATGTGAACACCCTACATGAGCAAAAAAAACATTAGGCTGAGCGTGAAAACGCCCTACATGAGAGAAAAAAACATTGGGCTGAGCACGAAAACACCCTACATGAGTAAAAAACATGTTGCATTGTGGGTATTTTCAAGATGGCAGCCGCCATGACAGCCTGCACTGAAAGCTCTGGTGAGTACATATTTTGGTTGATTTTACCGTTGAGAAATATTATTTGGGAAAAATAAAAACATCAGAGTATGAGGCAGTGTTTCAAGTGTCTATGCACATAGTTCATTACATAGCAGAAGCTCAAACTGCAAAGATTACTTCAACACAAAATCACTTAGTGGGTTAGGATAACACATGCATGCCTTAGCTCTGCATGGCAGGGCTGTGTGTTACCGGCGTTATACGGTATATGGTGGGAGGCCGTATAACGCTGGTAACACACAGCCCTGCCATGCAGAGCTAGCATTGCCTCTGAACATAGAGCTATCAATGCTCTGGAGCACTGCAAGAACTTTCTTACACACTGCACAGCAGACAAGCGATGCATGTAGTCTCTTGTACACTGTACAGCTCAAATGTTTTGGAAGTTTACAGCTACAGTCATTCACCTACTTCGAGTTTTAGAGCTGAAGTAATTATTACAGTTTGAGCATCTGAGATGTAATGAACTGTGCATAGACACTTGAATGCATAATGCTGAGTCAGATTGTGTCCTACATATACATTAATATGATTTAAAATATGTCACTTTTCATTCAAGATAAGGATTATTGAAAAAAGTCTCCAAAATATCAATGTGCTTGCTATTTGTCGTGCATCATGTGCATGTTTGTGTGAGCTGTACTATTTAGCAGAGAATTAGAGAGCTATTAAAAGGCAGTGAACACTATATTAGAGAAAATACATGTATCATTGTGCTAATGATGGTAACCTTCACCCACCAATGTTAAGAATAGCTACAGGTCAGAATGATCATCAGCTTTATTAATGCCGTGAATATTTGGAATTCCATTGCCCATCTATTCGAAACAGTCAAACTTGTCGACTTTTAAATCAAAATTAAATGAATATCTTTTCATGATGTACTGTATGAAGGTTCAGATCTGGATTTGCCTGTCATAGTCTTTGACATTTTCTTTTTTACTCTCTCTGCTCCTGTATTTTTCTAGAGGTCCAAATTTTAAATTATGGTACAGGTAACCATAGCTAGCTGTTGTGATGTAACTGTCTTGTTAGCAGAAACTAATCAAATTTGTACTCAGTAACTTCACAACAATCTACAGCTGAACTTGACATATATCATCAAAATTAAAATATTTTATAACTCATGACAGCTTCTCTTTTGTTTTCCAGAACCACTTGTTTGAGAGGAAAAAACAGAAGATGAGCAAGACACAAACCAGTTGGGATGTCTCACTTAGATGAGGCAGCAAAAAGGGGGGGGGGGAGTTTTGACACAGGGTGTTTGACATTACCACAATCTCAATGGGAAATTTAATTTGTTGATTAGAATTGGAAAAAGTTTGAAAAAATTAAGGTCATAGGATAATTTCACCATCAAAACAGCCAGTATGGCCCAGTTTTGCTAGCTTTCAGCACATACATTTTACATGTTAGAAGATACAGTGCTTGACTTGTCACATTCATTTATTATTTTGGAATAATTGATGAATCAATACAGTTTTTGTTTTCTACTAATTGCATGTATGCTATATTAGTAGTTGAAGACCCTGGGTTATTGGCACAGATAGTTTTTGGCACTGATCAAAATGGCAAAACTTGTAAAACTTGATAATAAAATCATATTTGTGGACAGTGTGTAACACATTAATCAAGTATGTCCTCAGTCTTTTTTATGTTGTCAAACACAGATTCTAGCATTTTGTGTAATTCCAAACCTAATGCCAGAGCAAGCATGCTGAGGAGAATGCAAGAGGACTTGCCATGGAAGTCAACAAAAGTTAATGTGTTTCTACTCATTGTAACCAGTAATGATTTGATCACTGAGGTGTAACTCTGATAAACATAATTAGTTATTGGTAACCCCTGCCTGCACTATTATCCTAAATCCAATCAACAGAGGGTCATATTCTCTGATTGACTTCCAGGGTAAGCCAGTTGCATATTGTCTACGGTTGGTTATCCAGTACAAGGTTGGAAGCAATAGTGCAAAACTAAACTTGGGTAACGTTAAGAAATCCAAAGATGATACTGGACTAGGTACCGGTACATATACGATGAAATGAAAGTAAAGTAAAAAATAGTGACTTTCCCTTCAATTCACCAGCACTCTCACATTTTATGAAATACCAGAAACTAATAATATTTTATGGAAAAGATTTATTTTTCACTTATTTATTCAAATATATTTACTTCTTGCAAAGTAAATGAAATCATGTTATTGAAACTAAATAATATGAAATAAACAGAATATAATAATATAGAACTGTATGAAACAGCAAGTGTAGCCCTTTTCCTGAAAGAACACATCTCCATAAATATGCCAATAAAACTCCCTGTCCGAAGCAGACTTTGGTGCTGCAGAATACAAAACAAGACCATGTTGGCTTTTACTCTACTAGGATAAGGGGAGAACCATTTGATTTCTGGGGGGGTATGGAGGATTTTGAGAAAAAAAAAATTTGTCGCCAGGTGAGATAGAAGAAAAAAAAAATTGATCCTGCCATGGCCTGAGAAAAAAAAAATTGTCATAACAGACAGAAGTGAAAAAAAAAATTGTCACAATGCATCATGAAATTAGCAAAATTTGGAAACCCTATTCTCATGTATTCTTTGCCGGCGCGCCGCCATAGGCGGCGCAAATGTTTTTACCACAAGCAATTCTTATGTTTTTTTCCAGCACTTATTATATAAGCATGCACTACATAGGTCTACTTACACCTCAGTGCACTCAATGTTTTCCTTCCCTTTCCTGACCCAAGAAATCATATTTCAGGATTTCTGTTGCAATATCTCGATGGCATAGGCACTATCTAAAGGGGACTTTTTGACTTCTGTAAATTGTGAAAATTTTAAAACACAAGACAGGAGTCAATAAACTAGTGTTAAAATCAATATAGTATTCTCTCAATATAAATATATTAGGAAGATGTACAAGTTGACAATGAAAAATTGAGGAACAACAAATGTAATGAAATACAAGGGAGAGGGTCACTAAAAAAATTGAAAACTTCAGGGGGCGTTACTCAAAATGTGGAGAGGAAGAAGGGGGACGGGTTACTCAATTTATTTAGGCTAAATAAATTGAAACACATCTCAGATTGCATCATTGCACACATCCATTCTCAAAATTTTCAATGCGAGAGGGGGCACCCCCTCTCGTGCTCTCCCCCCCTTGGCTTTTCTAACAGTGTTACTGGTAAAAGACAAATTTAAAATACCTATCGGATTGCACTAAACTGCACCGTGGCGCACATCAATTTCTCAAAATTTTCCCAGGATCTAGGACAAAACTGAACTGTTGTGAATTCATCCTTTATTATCACAGAGACATGTTTTCATTTACCTCACTTCAATGACCATTTTGACAGTTAAACATACCATATTCAAGCTTTTCATTAGAAGCTGGCAGCTGGAGAAATGACACAAGAAGGTCACAAATTTTCCGTTCCTGTATATTTATTTATCTTCAGTCTCTGGCAAACAGAACTGTTTTTCACAAATTGTATTGTCATCGTTTGGTTGTTGAATATTGTGACACAAACACTGATCATGCATAAAATGTAAAAATATTGCAGTGTTCAATGTCATTTTCAAACAGTTTTACCAAATGCAAAATAACCTGAAACTCCTCTCAGATTGCACCATTAAACACATCAATTTCCCAAAATTTCCAATACGAGAGGGGAAACCCCCTCTCGTTGCTCTCCCCCTTGAGGTGTTCTAACAGTTTCACTTAGTAAAAAAAAAATTAAAAAACACCTCTCAGATAGCACCAGACTGCACCATGCACACATCAATATCTTAAACTTTCCATGCAAGATACGGGAAAGCCCCTGTGACACTTTCCCCCTAAGCCTCTCGCGTGTTCTCCCCCTGTACTTTCAAATTCTGCCCGGTCAGATATCCTAGTGAAAACCTTGTCATAATACCCATCCAAATTAAACAATATACTATATGGTTAGATACTGCGTGAGCTTTTATATCTTTATTTTATTGTGACTTGCAATTTCATTTTGATGGGTTCACCTTTTTTGAACCATCATGAGATAACTGATGATAGTCTAGCAGAGTACATCAGGATTTCAAAGGTCTTTACTGTTAAATTGCTGTATTTTGTAAATTTTACAAATACATGTATTTGTATTTAACTTTTCTAAGTGGGGGGATCAGTCAAAATTTCAGAGTTAGAGAGGGGAGTTACTCAAATTCATCATGGTTGACGGGGGGGGGGGGGGGGGGGTGTCACTTGAAATTCTGAGTTTCAGGCCGTAAATAATTACGGCTCCTTATATACAACGCATCACAAACTTGATGACAAAGAAAAAAAAATTTGCATTGCTACTCCATTTGAAAAAAAAAATTGATGCAGCTCTGACAGTAGAAAAAAAAATTGCTGTCACTGTGACAGGAAAAAAAATTTGCTCCCATACCCATTTCCTCCATACCCCCCCCCCCAAAAAAAAAAAAATCAAATGGTTCTCCCCTAAATACAGCTGACAGAAAAGCTAACAGATTCCTTTTCTGCCTATTATTCTGCTTTTCTATTTATAGAATAACAGATGATCTACATGCCTTATCGAGCGAAAAACTTGTAGAACAATATACAAAACTGTCTTTTGTTAAATAATTTAGAGATATGATAGTGTTTACTGGAATGTTAGAATCCCTTCATTGTCATCAGTACCATTCACTTCATCAGCTGTTACAGTTTGATTGTTATTGTTTGTCATCTGGGATTTGAGTGGCATTCTCAATGCAATGATCTTCCTCTGACAAGTTCACCAATGGCCATCCGTACAGCAAGGTATCTAGAGTTGCATGCTGTTGTAAATGAAGAAAAAGTTTAGGAGTTTTTGAACCACAGAAATATGATCATTTTTCGCAGTTTACAGAAAGGTTTAGCTTTAGTATTAATCGTGAATGAAAGTATAAGCACATCCTTTGTACATAATTTGAATGGTCTTCAGTAGACTTGAGTTATTGGAGCTGGCTAGTCGAGGACAAAATCTGTTTACGACCCCCAAAGATACTCGTAAACATGCACAATGCATTACTTCAGTCTCTTGTACAGTTTACAGCACACTGTGAAGTAAAGTTGTAGCAGTTAATCATCCACTGAGCGATTTTGTGTTGAAGTAATCTTTGTAGTTTGAGCTTCTGCTATGTAATGAACTATGTGCATAGACACTTGAAACACTGCTGCATACTCTGATGTTTTTATTTTTCCCAAATAATGCTTCTCAACGGTAAAATCGACCAAAATATGTACTCACCAGAGCTTTCAGTGCAGGCTGTCATGGCGGCTGCCATCTTGAAAATACCCACAATGCAACATGTTTTTTACTCATGTAGGGTGTTTTCATGCTCAGCCCAATGTTTTTTTCTCTCATGTAGGGCGTTTTCACGCTCAGCCTAATGTTTTTTTTGCTCATGTAGGGTGTTCACATGCTCGGCTTAGCTCTCTATGGGAGCCCTGTAGTACAAAGACAACATTTGAAGACAACCGCGATGTGAAGTCAATAACAGAGCACTATGGCTTGACAGGTTTATCATGTATTGCTAACTTTCAGTTACAGCCTCAACGTTCATGTCTGTTTGACATGTCGTCAAAATATGATTTATGGACAAATAATGACTAAATATATAGTAAGTGATATATTATCTGTTATAAGGTAACTATAATGGAAATGTCCGTGATATGAAATGTAACCTGCTTCATCAGGTGTGCCCCAGGGTTCACTCTTGGGGCCACTACTTCTTGTTATGTTTATTAATGATATTTCACTGTTAGACATTTCTGCAAAGCTAAGCTTGTATGTCGACGATGCTAAGATCTATCGCACCATCACATCCCTCGTTGACTTTGTCATGTTACAGCAAGAACTTGATAAATTTGCTCAATGGTGTAAAAACTGGAAGCTGTCACCTAATATCAGTAAATGTAAATTTATCAGTTTTACACTTAAGAAAAGAGTCATTTCCTCTCTTGATTACTCCATCAATGGTACTCCTCTTCAACGGGTCTCTGTTGTCAAGGATTTGGGCATTTACCTTACTTCCAATCTTAATTATTCTTTTCACATCAATAACATTGTTTCTAGAGCCTTCAAATCTATTGGTTTTATTAAGCGTCTCTGCCAGCCATTCAATGACATATCAGCAATTATTTCTCAATATTTTGTTTATGTAAGATCTATTCTAGAGTATGGCTCTGTTTTGTGGTCACCCCACCAGCAGGTCCTGTCAGAAAAAATTGAGCGAGTACAAATTTAAGTTTGTGAAGTACATTTGTCGTAAATTTAATGTTCACTGCAGCAAATCTAGCTACCCATTTTATTGCAGAATCCTGAACATTCCTAAGTTATACAATAGAAGACTTACCCTTGACATGTGCTTTTTAAACAAAATAATCCATTCACATTATGATTCACCAAATATTTTAAATCAAATCTGCTTTATGCCCCCAGTAGAAATTTACGCAAGAAACCCCTTTTTAAACCAGACTTGTGTTCTGTTAATTGCAGAAAATTCTCGACAGTGCCCAGATGCACGTCTGTTTTTAACGATATCTCTTTCAAATGTAATATAGATATTTTTTCTACGCTGTGTAGTTTTAAAACTATTCTATCCAGTCATTTTAATAGTTCTCTTTTTTGATTTGTGTATTTTTTTCAATTTAATGTAACGTGTTACTTTTATGGTTGTCTTGTACATCTGTCTTGTGATGTTGTGACTTTTTTGTTTCGCAGATCTGTTAGTGAGTTTGCCCGTTGATCTGTGTATCAAATAAAATAAAATAACATAAAATAAAAATAACCATTGTATGTCAACAGTGTTGATATTGGTGATGCTGATTGTCGGTGATTTGCGAGGGTTGATGTCAACGTTTTATTACATATTTTTCCATGTAACCCACCTGAAGTGATTACCGGTAAGAAGTGAACGGCACTTCATTTTGCAGTGCGTTTTTTTAATTGACCGTTAAGTCAACATCGTTATTATGGTGGCCAGGACAGCAGTCAATAAGAATAGTTTTCGACTACAGCAATCATTTGTGTAACTTATACGCAGAAATAACATTCCATCCAACCTGTTAAATATACACCTTGTTTTCACTGTGTACCGAAACATGTTGAGACCGCATTCGATAACAAAGTTGCCTGCGGCTAACTTCTCTTCACACACACACACCGACCGCTGATCGATTATGACAAATCATCCTCTGAACATTGGCGAGAACAAGCCCGTGAAATATCCAGATATAGAACTCCACCGAACCGTTTACGTGTTAAACTAGTGATAATGAAGTCACAAGATCTTGTTTCGGTGAAAATACAGGCAAACGTTGCTGACAATGACTGATTAGTCATGTGTTTAGCCAATAGCAAAGTGGGTTTGGTGTGTGTGGGCATAGTTCACTGTTTTGCCACAACAAAAGCCACTTGTCACGAACATCTGCATATGTGTCTCCAGAAACCAGCTCCAACAAAGAGTCAGGTCTGTTCGTTTGTTTGTTCTCCTCTTGCAAACTCTATAATTGTGTGAGTTTTGTCTTCTTTTCTCACTGACTGTGCACACACACGAGCTGAAAGGGCTACCTCCATTGTGGTGAATGCCTACTATTTGGTGTAGGAAAAGCGCTGGTGACATAGCAACGCGATTACTGGTCAACTCCGTCCCGAGATCACAGTCAAGTGTCGGACGACCATCAGTTGCATTCACAGGAAAACCCTTGAATGATAAAGTCGGCGAACTCTTCTGAGCGAGAATAATGTCAGCAGTTGCAGAAACGGAGGGGCAAGATTCTTCACCCGGACGCCCAGTCTCATTAGCGTCAAACTTTTCGTCAGCAATCATGGCAAGACGGACATCAACCGTTTCCACGCCTTCTGAGGGCACGTCTGCTTTGAAAACAGGTGGTGGTGGTCTAGCTTCGTTTCGTCGACTCTCCAAAAGAATGTCGATGTGGGGAGCACTGGGGAAAGCCTTGACCGAGAAAGAGAAGCCGAAGCCCGTCGTACCCAAGGTGAAACTGGAGAATACGTACAGGCTGGAGCCGGACCCATCCATGACATTCAACACAGCTCGAGTGAGGAGGATGATGAACAATGTCTTGAACGCCCAGCTCCAAGGGAAAGAATACGACCCTAAAACAACATCCATGCTAGCTTCCAAAATCTCGGACACCATCAAGCACAAGGTAAAATTGATGAACTTCAAAAGGCACAAAGTTGTGGTCTACGTAACGATCGGCACAGTCAGCGGGCAGGGAATTACAGCGGCTAGTTTGTGTCTCTGGGATACAAAAACTGATGACTTTGCTTCGGTCACATATGAAAACTCCTCGTTGTTTGCTATAGCAAACGTGTATGCAACTTACTACGAATAATTACTACCATATTTACATGTAGTTGTTCATTTCGAAGAAAAAAAATCTACTGGTGGTCTAGATATTATTGGTTGTGATGATACTTGCCACGCACACTCGACAGAAAAATCATGACAAGCCCTATTGGCAAATTTAGTGAATTCAGTATATTTGTATCTGTTTTTATGGTTAAGTATATGTCATCGCAAAATTTTTGATATGTAAAGTCAGAGGATAGATTAAGTTTAAAAACCAACAATCTACTGGGAGATAAAACAATTATTTACACTACAAAACAAAGGCCGAGTTTTGTTATGAGCATCTACCGGTTATATGTACCAAACATTGCGGTATTGCTGGGTGTGATGTTGCGTCCGCATTTTTGTACGGGGTTGTGACCGATACATGTGACCGAAAGTGATTAAGTTCTGTTTGAGACTTGTACTGGGGACGTCGCAATCGATGGATGGATGCAACGACAAGTGACAACAAATGTGTGTTTGAGACGCACACTGACACCGTTACTGTAATGGCCGGCTTGGTGATGTTTGCATATGCCTGGATAGCACTTGAAAACAAACGCAAGCAAGCACACTTGGCCTGTTTTCATTCGAGTCAGCTCCATTCACCGAGCGAAACAAATCCAGAATAGCTCCGGGGAAGATAAACGACCGCAGTGTTTACTCATGATCTATTTCCAACATTTAGGGTGTCGCCATGGTCACCACATTATACAAGTAGAACTAATCTGATTTCACGAATAGATGTGTTTATGTCATAGTTATGGCCACCAAGTGCATTAATTGATAAGACACGGCGTCTTTTTTTCCGTCTTCAGTGTGATATTCCCCAAATCGACTTGTAATCCGCCCGGGGGAATGCTAACTATGTTGCCTCATCAATCAACCTTTCAATCTTACCCACAAATCCTTGGGGCAGTGCAAATTCTTGAATACAGCGACCACAATAGATGCTTGGGACAGCATTGCGTAATTGCTCCGTGGCGGATTTACCCAAGGACTTATTTCCAAACAGTCAGTTTCACCTATTATACCAAAGATTAGTGACCGTTTTGATTTACAGAATCGCAACCAATGAGGGTAGTCTGTATTAACCAACTGAAGGTGTAAATAACGCTAATATCATGTTTCAACTCGGTATTATAAGATTAATTACCGTTGGCAAAAAACTATTTTACCATAGACAGAAGAAGCCCTATCTCGCTTCTACTGTTTGCGCTTTTACCGACGAATTTGTGTTTGATAACTTATTAGTAACCTATTTACTACGCAAAGTAAAAGTATACATGTAAAGATTAACAGTATCCTCCGTATTGAATAAAAAGAACATTATTTGCATAGTGATCGATTGTTGGCAGCGTTGTCATTTTCAGCTGTAACTCAGCTGTTTAGTTTACTTTAATAATATCTTTCTTCTGCCTACAGTAATTTGTAGTTTCTTGTTCTACTTCAAGAATAATATAGAAATGACCTGTGTCCAGTGTGTCATTGAATGTGTCAACACAACGTCCAGTTGTTGACTACTGAATTTTAATCCGAATTAGAATTTCTTTGTCAAAAATATTATTGCATATTGTATATAACGCATCACGGTGAAAAGGCTCACACTTTTCAAAAAGAAAATGATTTTATTTATATAACGAAAATAATTGTTGTGTTTAAAAAGATATGGATGTTGTCCCTCCAAGTACTAGGTACATCATTGTCACGGAATAATGGAAAGCACATTTCGGCCTCGGACAACGTAAGATTTTGTTGACGATCTTTAGTATATGTCCTTCATAATTGACATTACCAATGTCAATAACTTAAATGGTAATTCGAACACGTGTCCACGAAGAGATGTTATCCTATCACCACAGAGCATGTCATATTAAAGTGGGGCATTTTACTGACTTTGGGTTGATAACTGTAAGGTAAAACGCGCCTCAGGGACAGATATTCGGACTCTCAAACTTTTATAATTCTTTCTGATCTACCACTTCTGGGGGTTCTTTTTAAAGGTCTTGGTGAAAGAACAATTTTCACGGTCTTAGTTTTTCGAAAATCAACAATTTTATTTCTCTCTGTAGAGTTAACACAGGGATGGCGGCTATTTTTGAATTTCAAATAACGGTAAATCTTGGGTAATTTGTTTCTCTAGAAACAAAATTTGCACGGTGACCCCGCATATTTATTCTTGATTTTGAAAGAGTATGGTTGAAAGATTCCTTGAGGAAAGTTTGAGCAAAAGTTTAAGTCTTTCGCTTTCGGGGCGAATACTACCTTAAGAAGAAAGTTGGCAGAGTGAGGGGCGACATTGTTCATGTCCTGACGCTAATATGAAAATAACGGTCAATTTGGATTCCTTATCTGAACAATGCGACCTTAACCACACACAGCAGACATTGTTTTAATTAGAGAAAGTCAGGATCACTTCAAGTTCTTACTCGAAAAAAATTCACAGGGGGCGACATTGTTCCCGGCTCCACACTGCTGACCAAATAAGCTATCAAAGAGGTAGTTCCAATTACTAATTGGAACATTTCATCCTTACTACAATTGATATTGTTTCAAGGGGAGCAAGTGAAAATTTGTAAAATTACGCTGGTGCACTTGCAACGATTCATGAGTGATAGACGGAAATTCAGATTACGGACGGGCTGGATTTTCACAATGTGTGAACTCATTACTCATGAAAGATTTATTCTCGCTTTCTGTGTGATAATTTGCTCGCTTTCGAAGTAATCTTTTGTATGATCAATTAATTCATACCAACCATGCAAACACAATATGATTGCTCTGTCACAATTAACTTTGAGGTCGCGGTGATGGAAAAGCTTAACATAATGAGACCATGATCACGCCTCCTCATTAATGGCACTATTATTATGAATAGTGGTTTCAATTGAATCGACGAAATTAGTAAGCTATTGTCATCCATAGAAATCAACATGTACGTGATGAGACTGGCTGCATCAAGATGTCGAATAATTTTCCTAACGAAACATGACTTTTCTTTCCGTTTTGACACAGAGGGGGAATCGGGAAAGGTTCTTGCATCATGTATTTTTCGGTATCAATAATCTTGCGTAAAAGACAATCAGTAGTGACTCACTTTGAGTCACTTCTTGCAACTACTTACCATGTTTCCAAGAATTCAGTTATACGAAAGTGGTTGAGCTGGGTGAGCGTATGGATAGAGTTGCCATGACGAACGCTTTGTGAGCGAGGTGTACTTTGAATTCTGGGATCGCTAAACTTCATCGAGCCTATTTATGACACACATGGCTTTATTAAGTTACCTTAACGACATCTAAGTAGCAATATTCAACGATACATTATATAAATGTATAGCAAGACTTCCTTTTTTTAGTATCCTCCCCAGTATTTCGGGACATTTCTCACAAATCTGAACGGTTTAGAGCTAAAGCCCTGTTTGCTGTATCTTTCTGCGTTTTTTGATAAGATGAGTTGAAGGCAAAAAGCAACGCATGTAAATAAGTTAAACTTTACCGAAAAGTGACCACAGACCGTTTTTTCAACTGCGGAACGTACAACTTACAACTCCTGGAAATAATTTTAAAAAATGCAAGTCAAATGTAGGGCACAAGAAACTGACATTTTTAAATATGGCTTGAATTCTCTGACAATTCACCCGATGAATTTTTGACGCAATTTTGACAATATAGCTGAATAATGCAAATCCAAAACATCTCTCCAAAGATTAGATGATAACTTTAGAGGCACGCATGTTAAAAGATAGGGCTAACGGGGCTTTGGGAGTAGTTTTAGTGTTAGCGTTAAATTAAAACATGAAGAATGTTAGAGGGAGGGCTTTCAGGATGTCTTACCATTCAATTCAAGACGCTGGTCGATCGCTCAACCCAAGAAACCAACTTTGGGGATAATGAACGTTGTCACAGTGACCTGAAGTGTTGAGAGAAGAATTACACCGTCTGATAGATTGAAGTGTTTAATCCTGCTGATATTAATACATGGCACGAGTTGACTCTGTTTGGAAAGCTCGTGTTACACTCTGATGATGTTAGTAACATAAGGCAACAGTGCGGTGTGGTCTTGGATTGCCCTTGTGTGTACAACTTAAATTGTTGCAAAGTTGTCTACTTTTTATTGGCGATTCCCTCTCCAACAATTCACCCAATCACAAAATGTTATCAATAATTTGAAGGGAAATGTTTTCAGGGAGTTTACACAGAAATTGTTGCAAGTTGGTTTCGCTTAGAGAGTCTTGATTGATCCCGTTGAGAATTTACCGATTTTAATAGCAAATGGAATCAGATTCCAAAACTTGTATATCAACGTGTGAGGGCGCTTTCGCACACAAAAAGCACAGTTGCCCATCTGAAGAGGAGAATGCAGGAGAAGTAAGCATGTTTTAGGTTGAATATGAAGATATATACACAGACAAAATTCACAGCGATCTGTAGAGAATCAGAGCGTGTATGTTTTTACAGCTTAAAATATTTCTTCTTGATACAAGTAAAGGCTATATATTAGCCTATACAGCACAAGAGGCCCCTTCTGAACGGCTGAAAACAGTTGATTCAGAATTGCCGCTGCTCTCCTTAGCAGTCGTAAGTCGCAGTCGTAGTCGTCGTCGTCGTATGTGAGAGATAGAATGCATGCGGTAGCTGATAGTACATTCAATAAAACTATATGTGCATCAGGTAGTTTTCATCCGGGTCCTTTCTTCATTTCTTGCCATTTCTTGCCTTTGATTATCCATTGAACTCGACGTTGACATTTTGTCTTGAGACTTTAGAAAGTTTTTTATTATTCTAGTTCTAGATGGTTTCTTCTTATGGTACACTGAAATGATATAAACAAATTGTATTCATTTGAAATGAAACAATTTAAGCGCAAATTATACGCTTGTGGCACTTGTTTCCCATAATGAGTTTCAATATTGCAGAGTTTCTCCCAAATTACGGTAAGTTTACGTAGAACCGTGTTGATCTTGACTGATACCAATATTGTCTAGGGTAGCACACTGTTGATCAACTGTTTTACTGTAGCATGAGCTTTCAAAGACAACAGTTTCCTTCATCAGATGCACTTGCAGAATGGACAAAGAAGCACAAGACCAAATGCATTGTGGGTAATAGACAATACCAAATTACGGATAATCTGAGCAGACTACCACTTAACCCCCTTTGGAATATGCTAGTACAAAGCGAAGAAGGGTATTCCATTGACCCTTGCCCTGCATCCATATGCAGTGGGTGCAGTTTGAATAGAAAGGTGCATTCAGTGACATGAGACAGTGACTTTCCCAGCTGGAATATTCACTTCGGAGAGACTGCCTTGAATACGTGAGTTATTTCACAGTCCGCCCTTGGAGGGACCGCGGTTATTTCCATGGTCTTGATGGAAAGAAGGGCGGAATTAGGTGTGGGGATATTATGCCGTAGATGGCGCACTCCACTCATGAGAGAAAGCCTATATTCATACCGCTTCGAAAGCCCAGTGGTGGAAGTTACAGGAAAGGCTGGGTACCCATGCTTGTTCAAAACCTCCCTGAGCTGTGATTTTCAAACAAAAATAACACAATTATCGTGAGAAATATAGGAGAAAAATATACCCGGAACACACCTCCAGGTTTATAAAATCTAGGAGTGGGTGATATAATTGCTAAAACACCCATGTGAGTTGAATAGAGCAATGAGATTTTCTTGACACATCGATATAGTTTATTGTTGTTGTCTACCAGCTCACCTCCATTACAGTCTGGAACAACATGATAACTTTTCGGAAAAGAGTGTACATGATGACGACCTCATTAAAAAATCTAATTTTCAGTTTAGCGCTGACATGGCTGTATATCTAAGAAAATTATTTCAAGGTTCCAAAGGGATAAGCTTTTGTAAAAGAAAGTACCCCTTCTTCGTGTTTTCACGGACCTAGATGATGAGCAAAAAACTCTCCCTTTTCCGCGTTTTTTGGAACACGTATGGGTACTTACTTTCCCAGAGAGCGCCACCACCGAGATTGGCAGTGACTCAGCCAGTGCACATGGGTTCATTCGTGAGGATTCATAAGAATAATCGGCACCATATCAATCCATCGATAAAATACTGATATTTGTACAGGGTATACACTTTTAATGAAACATCGATTTTGCCTAGGTATGTGGCAAACAATTTTTCTTGACGGGACAGAAATAGGGGACTCATCAAGTCTGATTCCGGTTTCCACGAAGGTAAAATGTCGTTTAACAGTGTTGGTGACGCTATTATGAAATCAATCGTAAGAATAACCGCAGTGTATTAGCTCATGACTGTACCTATAATGCAAACATTCATCTTTCAACTCTTCAGCTTTCAAGCGAAGGAGACATTTCAAACACGCCACGTTTGCCTTCGACAGAGTAAATTGCTGTATGAGGTCATAGGTTGTAATCCTGAATATGGAAACCAGTTTCATCGCAAACAAACACAAAGTAATGTATCCGCAGAAGGATCCATGAAAAAGAATCACAGACTCATTATTGACACCGAAGGACAACTCCTAGTTAAATGCTAAGGCTTTGCTGGTTGTATTGTTCGGCAGTTATATGACTTAACGACTCTAACGAAGGCAACAATGCGGTTCTTTTGTTCTAGCCTGCATAAAACGGTAAAAGCTTAGGTTACAATTATCATAGTGACATTATCTTAGATTAAAAGCTTCAGGGTCCTATTAAATTCTTTGAGATTCCCTTTCTGACGTGTGATGGTCTTTTACAGTGTGCCAGTTCCTATGTAAATTTGCCAGGTTGACGTGCAAAACGATTCATTTCGTCTGACGGAGCGTGACAGATTACATGCAGCTTAATGTGTAACATGTACGTCATCATGAAAGCGATAAAGGAGCTCTTTTTGCTCAATGACGTAATCAGTAGCATGCTGGGACGTTAGCGAAAATATTTCCGATCAAAAACACTCTTAAAAGACTTCTGAAACTCATGCATGTTACGTGGACGGGTTGCTACACTCAATCAACCAATGGCGAGTGAGAAGGAAGACATTGAACATGACGAGATAAGCTAGTTTTAAACACTATAGAAACGTAAACTAAATGCAGGATTCTTGCTTGATGGTTACTGAACGTAAGTTGAAGGAGAAAGTTGAAAATTAGATTAAACGTATGTAGATAAATCAGAATTGAGGATAAGCGAGTTACTTGTGTGACAGAGTTTCTCCAGTGTCCGCATATCCACGCCCAAAGCAAAACTTAACCCTACTTTTGTACGTTTTAAGGACTTATCACTTCACTGCTAGTTTCAACTTTTCAAATAAATCGATGTCACGTGACCCCCTTTCAGTTGAAAATGCAAGTCTTTCAATTCGATTGGCTGACGGTGACCAACGTCTCAATAATCAGCCTTGAGACTGGATCATTATGAAAACTGGTGATGTTGGTGCATAAATAAACAAAACACTGACCGAACAGACTCTGATTAGTCAGACAAGTATAACATTTGCAGAATAATTCTAGAAAAGTATAAATCTGAACATATTTTCAGCTGATTCACGTATGATATCATATTGGTGTGGTGATGGTGATGATAATGATGGAGGTTATGATGATGCTGATGATTATGATGATTATCATAATCATTTATCATTTTTAACCATTGTTACAGGAAGACGGACTTCATGAGTGATGTCGACTAACGCTGTTAGACATGACAGTGATACCGAGTGAACTTTGACAGAAACTTTCATTTTGACTTACTTTCATGACGATCATGTCCCATTTCTCTGCCCAAACCTTTTGCAATTTGTGAAGATTTCATCCGCATGTATTCATTTGAGGCCCCTAAGCTGTGATAAAAGACGCGCATCCAGGATGGACAATGTACGTTGTGTCGTGTACAGGGCCCTAGGCGGTTTCAACTAATTTCCGAGTTCTTGCTCGTTAACTTGGTAAAAGCCCGAAGGAAACAATCAGGTCATTTCGTCAGCATGACACACGACTCCATTTGTGTACTCAGTACGACTATCTTCTTTTTTTAATAGTGGCCCCTGGGGATATAGTATACTTTAGGGATGACGAATGAGGGAATAGGTACTGTCCGTAAATGATATGGTGCAACTCACGTACTTCACTGGTAGTCTCAAATGTGAAATAAAGTGGGGGAAATGCTTATCGAATACGTGTATGATGAAGTATACGGCAGGTGTTGTACAATTGAAAGTTCTCCAAATGACATAAGCTTAGAACCTAGTATAAAAACCTTAGATTCCCGATTTTATAAATAATTTTCAAAAGTGTGATTGAGAGAAGACTGCTTTAACATCTTCACTAACTGAATGGTCTCACATCTACCTCCAAGTATTTTATTGGTGGCAAAACATACGACAAAAAGCAGTGAAAAAGTGGGAAATTTTAGAGAGACCAGGGTCACAATCAAAAGTGGAGAAGTTCAACGAGCTCACCTATTCGTTTAGCTACCTCGTTAATTATTAAAACCAACAAGTTCAACTATTTTCGAGAACGTAGTGCTAACATATGTACCACCGTCGGTCCGTTGTGGCTACGGCAAGTCTCATCTTTGCCACCGGACTGGAGTCGGTGGACGATGCCCCTCAATCTGCAAAAGAATGTATCCCCCGTTTCGCGTGACGTAAGGTAATGTTTTGTCGTCATTTCGTAAATGGTTGTTTACACTCACGAATGGTTTAATTGCAGGAACTTCATGACCTCTTTAGAATTTTGAGACTCTCCAATACACAATTAGGCTATCAATCAAATTCAGGATGATAGTTTCATAGCTTCATGTGTGAATGCACACCGTTCTGGTTGTCAACAGTGTAGTCCGACGTGACATCGAGTTGCCTGCACCGTGCAGGTTCAGTAGAAAGTTTTCGACGTCCGGTTTTGTCCCTGTCAACTGAACAGTACAGCTCTGTATGTTGTGTTGATTACAATCATGATGAAGTCATCACGTCCTCATTCAAGTTCTTTACAAAACCACAAGTGGAGTAAATTGCTGCTATTGGGCTAGGGGACCTCTTTGCCTCGCTTCAGCTATCTTCATTTTTCGTCAGTAACGTATTTGTGCAAACCAATGTGGTACTGAGATATAAGGCCACAATACGCTTCTAGAAATTGAGCACATGCGTGAATGAGTAAGTGATAGTCGATGCCCCTGCTGGAACTTGTTTAAGTAGGAACCAGCATAATTAGTGACGCCCAATGACGCCACAGACTCGACTTAATGTTGACGAACCACCTGTTGACGTCTTGGAAGGCATATTGTGCCAGATATATACTGCCGCTGATAAAGCCTGTCGATGGAGTGGCTGAGCCGGAGTCTATTATTTGCCGTGAACTGTTCACTGTCCTAGTGTTTCTACGAAGGTAAAGTATCGCATGTATAGGGAAGAAACGATCAAACACACAGCAAAGAGAAGATACGACGGCAAGGTAACTACGTAATTCACGGTGTAGCTCGCGGCAACCACGGACAGAGTCTGACATTTGATGACTGGACTGTGCAGCTCGAGTGATTCTGTCGTATTGGGACATGATGAATGTCAGTTGCCATGACTTATCGAAGTACATTAGTGCTGCATTGTGTACCTGCAAGAGCTCTTGTGTCGTAGTCAGGTAAGGTTGTCTTGACAACGGAAAATATGAAATCATTACCAGGTTTGAAGATATGCCAGGACACAGAATGGGAGTGCCGTTACTAAGTTAAATTAATTTTTGAAACAGGTGTTTGTGTATTTGAGAACCACGGGGCGGGACTTCATCCCAGAGTTCAGCGTCACCACAAAATTGTTTGGCTGTCCACCACCCTTGGGTGCGACAAAATTTAAACAATATTTAGTTCCGCGTTCAGTCGATCTACATTAGACCAACGGAGTGTCCATCATTAAAACTGATAATCAACCAAAACCTCTCCGCGGAGATAAATTACACATTACCAGGGGAGTCAGATAGGTTACTCTTATCCATACCTGGGTTTCTTCAGGTGAACTACATACAGGTTGACCAAAGTAAGGACGAAAGCTGGCCGAAGAGACAACGAGACTTAACAAAGAAGACACTAATCGCAGTGAGTAGGGTTTAACATGAACACGAAGCATTCCCAAAACAGAGGAGTTTGAATATACAAACTTAATTTTAATATGACTATTCAACTTGTGATAGATTCAAAACTTTGAGACGTCAGTGTGTAGGATATGAGTTCAATACACTAGTCTTGTATTTAGCTCCAATCGCAAAGTTTTAGATGAACCACACCAGGTGTACTCTACTCGTTTTCATTAGCGCTGAGAACAGAGAAAAACATACCAGGTCCTTTTCTTTGTTTCCTGTCGCACGGACAGCGTTGAAAATGCGCGATACCGGCGACCTTTCATTAGATGAATCATTGAAGCCTTCCGCACCGTGCGGCGATAATTTGAAGAACACCCTTCATTCTATGGACACTCGGAACGCAAAAAATGTCGTTTACTTTTTCATTCTAAGCTGTTACTTTCTTCTCTTCAATTATATCCGATAGTGTAAGCCTATAATTAAATTTTCGGCAAGTCGAATTCACTGTGTTCAAAGCAGCATTGCACCTTAATGCCATGGCAGTTTGTGATACAAACGAACCACAAAGATAAAACTAATTTGTAGCAATTGAAAGCGAGTTAATTGTTTATTAGCGTTGATTTTGTTACGTGTGATGAATGTAACACTGTGATGTACCTTACGTTTCTGATCTCTTGTGTGTAATTGTTGATTATTACTGTCAGCCACGTGACCTTTTACTGGATAGGTCGTGATCGTAGAGAAATTTGTTAAAAAATAGTTTTAATGTTAATATGACGAGATATCGTGGCTTTAAACTTTGGTTAGCCAAATGTATACATGACATAACAGAAATGATAAATAGTCTGCACAGCTATAACCACCACCACCACCACCACCACCACCACCACCACCACCACCACAACCACCACCACCACCACCACCACCACCACCACCACCACCATCATCATCTTCATCTTCATCGCTACATCATTATTATCGAGTAATTTTCATTTTCAAAATATGAAAGATAGAGTGCAACGGGAAAGCATTCACTACTAATATTAAAAGTCATTTATTTTAAAAAGTTACGCCAACGACCTTATTTGTACCATACACAAACAACGGCTTGCTTCAAACTGCTAATAGGTTCCATGCTTTTTAAATGCTTTTTTGTCAACTTATTTTACTTTCTTATTTTTCTCATCATTTTTAATGTTTTCACTAATGTGATATATCACCTAAGTGATTTGCTGCTTTGAAAACGAAATATTGGACTCATTTACATTTGCCGACTAATTTTATACAGCACAACTCGCTACTGAATTACCAAGTGTCTTATAAATGAAGGAACAGTTCAACTTCTGCTCTTCTTGCTGACCGAACAACCAAATTTTTCGCACCCTGCTCGCTAGCAATTGCTTGCTGATCAGCCTACTGATGGCAGCCGGTTGGTTGACAGTCCTTCTGTATTGCTGTTGCTTCACACCTTGCATGCCGATTATTTCTATATCTGACCGACAGTTAACATACAGAATAATGGACAAATTGCTTGCGAACCTGCTCGATGCTTGATATGGCTGTCGGCCAGATCGGCTAAATATGCGGCTGTAACTGACTCTTGACAAGTTCGCAGGCTGACCAACTTGCTCTACAGGTTGATGTTTTTAGTCACTGAACAAACGGAATAAATGCCTCACTTGAATATCTCGGCGCCTGAATAATTGACACGTCGTCCCTTCACCTTATGGGGTCAAAGAACCATTTGATGCTTCGAGCAAGAATACAAACAAAATCAGAACATAATATTTTGAGATCCAAATCTTAATCTCCTAATCCCATTATAAGTAGCTGTTTACATAGCCTATCTGTTAGACAAACCAATGTTTTGTATACCAGTAAACTTAACTGTACGGGAGTAAATCATTTCGGCTGTTAGTTACACGGGTTTACACGTGGGAGTTAAGTCCGGAGTAGACACCGGAATAAATATAAACCTGTGTCAGTTGGACGTGTGAACAGACAGCACCGAACTAACAAAGAACTAAATTAATTCGGTGTCAGAGGGCTGGTCCAGGTTCGGTGCTCCGTACTAAACAATGGCCTATTTACACGTGTGACCAGAACACCGAACTAAACGCCGAACTATATCCTGTCTTCGGTTCGGTCATTACCACAATGGACGGTGTTAAAGTAAGAAGCTCTCGCGATCGCCGCAACAATTGGTCACAGGAAGAGATCAGGCTACTAATTTCAATCTGGAGAGACGAAAACGTCATCCGTATGATGGACGGCACGTCGAGGGATCGGCAAGTGTATGAAGACGTCGCTGCCAAGGCCAGGGAGAAGGGACTCGAGAGGACAGCGGAACAATGCCACAACAAAATCAAACGGTTGCGAGCTCAGTTCAAGTCCGTGTCCGACAACAACCGTCATAGTGGCAGAGCTAGAAAAACGATGCCATTTTACGATGAGTTGTTAGTAAAGGGAAAGCAACTGATAGTAAAGGGAAAGCAACTCCACACATCGTTCATATTTGGGTTGTTTGCGTTTTGTGTATGATATTGTGTATAATATAAGTGTACATCATGTTTGGCTGTTTTATGAAAAATGTCGCTTAGCCATGGCGGGTACGATATAGTGGGAATAGAAACCGTACGTCGCCTGTATAGGGTAGTATGGTTACAGAAAGTATCCGATGAAGTCTGGCGCTTATAAGTGTGTCGCCTATATTTCTGTTCCATCTGTATGCGATTATTGGTTGGTTTTGGAACAGTTTTGTTAGTGTTTCGTCTTTTTCAAGTTCACTCCAGTTTTATGTCAGGGCCTTCTTGATTTTTGTCGTGTCGATGTACGGGCTATACGTTGTTATGAAGACTATTGTATTGTTGGTGGCGTTATTGGTTTCTTTTTGTTGTTCAAGCAGCCTTTTCCTGCTTTTATGATCTGTCTCTCTGATAATGTGTTCTATTTCATTTTTTTATATTGTCGATCTTGTAATTTTTCACTAATTTTTTTTCACTAAATTGTGTGACTTTCTGTGTAAAATCCGTTTCGTTGTTACGTGTTCTGATGTATGGTAATGTTTCACCTTTGATCAGACCGTTGAATGTTGCTGCCAGATGGCATGAGTTTCTTTGTAAGAACTGGAAAATATCTGTTGGTTTTGTGTGGGTCTTGATGTCGAGAATATTCTCTTTGTTGTACCGACGACCTTTGTAGATAGTCAGGTCTAAATATGTGATTTCTTGAGAGGAGCTTTCAAACGAAAATTTGAAAGTAGGATGCATTTTGTTGATGTTTGATATGAATTCATTGAGTTCGTGTTGTGTTCCGATGAAAATCAGAAAAACATAGTCCCTGAACCTCAGCCAGGTCGGTATTTGTTGTTTGCGTTTCAGTATTATTCTCATTTCTGTCTCGTGAAATGGAGGCCTAATATCTGCTATTTCTGGCGAACAACCCATCGAGATTATTTCCGTATAAGAGCATCCCCATATTTGCCGGTAGAATTCATCGTTGAATTCAAATGTGTTGTGTATTAAGATTATTTCTAGCAGAGCTATCATGTATTTCGTTGTTGGTTACTTGATTATGTAATTGTTTGATGATCTTTCCTGGTTTAATGCTCTGACAACTGATTCAATTGCCTCATAATGTGGTGTATTCGTGTTCATGGAAATCCAGTGTTACTAGTGTCGCATTGGCCGGAACTTTGATTGTCTCAATTTTCCGTATAAGAGTCTGTATTGTAGGTGTCTGTCTAGGTGTTTCATCTTAACATGAAATAGATAATGACATCAGACGGGGCGAGGCCAACAATATTCTCTCCTAGTAAATTTCTTCGCCGAAGGCGTCTCGATTGGTTGACAGAACACAAAAAGAGCGTAGAACAGCAGCTGCATGATGTGTGGGTCCGCCATTGCAAGCAAGCGATTGTTCTCTAGCCCAGATATCACTGAGGGCGCTTGACCCGAACTAAATTCATACCTTGTATATGACGTGTAAACGTGAGATCGCTTAGATCGCTGATAAGGAATATTTACAGAACGACTAATCAGATTCCCTCAGGTTTAAAAAAATACACGTGTAAACCCGCCTTTAGTTACACAGGTTACAAGTACACGATAAAAGTTGCGCCAGCCAGTTGCATAGCAGTATATACATTTATGACAAGCGAATGATAGAAACTCGACTACTTGATCTTACCATAAGTTTGACATCCGAATAATTCTATTTTTTCATCGTTCTCGACGAAGCCGATAAATTTACAGTATTTAAAAGTATAGAGATTAATGGCGCTCAGGCGAATCGCAAACCAACAGCACGTAAAGCTGTTTGTTTTGAAACCCCAAATACTAACGTAACATAACATATAGGCAACTCTTGAAATTGATAAGATTGTAACTGTGACGATTTTTGTTTTGTTTTGTGACATTCAACTTTGGTCACTCGAATAAAGTTTATTTGTCTACTGTGTACACCCTCAAGCGTATTGAAATACCAGGTATTCGAACTGTCAACGCAAAATAAATTTGATCAGCACGCAATCGTTGTCGTTCCGAACATAGCTTGACACGGCGGCTAGCATAAGATAAGAAATAAATCGAGATATATGAATAGAACTCTAACTCCAAGGGTTGGAAAATGTACTCTGAAATTTGACTCGTACTTTGCGGGTGGAAACTTTGAACAAATTCCTTTAAAATCCACGGGAGAAAAATGCATATCGACCTACATTTCATTTATAAGCGAAGTAAATCATCCAAAAGTTACTCAATTTGATATTAATGTTGACAATTCAAACGCCTGAATGTGGAAAATAATTTTCCCCCATCTTTCAAAATGAATCCACAAGGCTGAAATCAAACACATCACGAACTTGAAAACCAAACTTTGCAGATCTTGACGAATCTGTCTCTGAGTTGCATTCTGTCGAATACCCGGCAAGAATTGTAAAATAAAAGTGAAAATTCCACAGAAGTACAACTATCCGAGGGAAACTTTTTCATCAGCAAGGTGCAGGAATATTGTAGTATTAATTTCAGACTTTAAATCATAACTGTGGTTTGAATGCAATGACCGAGTAGTCAACAAAAATTGGACATGTTATTGTTCCACAGTTTTACATTTCTACCGTACTTCTTCCTTTTAGCTTGTTTATACACCTTCAGCAATGGTATAACTCAATTGGAAAGTATTGCTCTGGTCGTACTTGTTTGTTTTTCTCCCCGAGAATATCATTGACGTCGAGCTTCATGCAAATCACCATGCGAGTTTTCTTTCGCCATAATTCCCCAAATTACACTACACAAAGAGCTTTTTACAAGTTTCAAATTACTGACAACTATACTGGGTCGGTGAGTATACATCGGGTGTATTGCAAGTCGGCTCATGTTCAGAAACCAGTTCCGCTGCTCAGCAACATTGGACAGAACAAAGAAGGACAAAGAACGGACGTTTGACGGAATCTTACTGAAATAAACAGGTTTGAAGTTGGAACAGCTGGTCCCAACCAAACGCACACGAAATGAACTCAGGTGAATTCATCTGAAAGTAGTCTCTTCGAATTTTCTTTTCGATTTTTTTTATCTTATAACCATATGTCACTTAGTGTTGGTATTTTTAGCTTGTGTTTTGTTCCTAGTAACACGAGATGATGATATCGGGTTTAGGCATTCAAAGGGTCATGACCTCTTGTGCTTACCTTTATCATAATCTCAAAACAACTCTGCATTTACTCTTTGCTTGTCACGTTTCAACACTACAGCCTCTCCACAGTTGATTGGCTGCAGTATCCATCTAATGGAGATGCCAAAGTCTGCCTGACACCGCACGCCAGCTTTCCTGATAGTCTAGCTGTTTATTCTGACAGCTATACAAATATTAGTACAAAATACACTCTAGCTTTCGACTGGCACATTTTTATTTTACTATGAAAGATAAGCGTCGGTTCATGGTGGACTAGGGTCATTTAACGGCAATACAACTGTCAAAAGGGGGCAATCTGAAGCCATGGATAGATTTCCTCAAAACATATTTTCCTGTACCAATCACACAGTCTAGTACAATCTCCCAAAGCCAATATAGTAGTATTAATCTTGTCAATATGACCTACATATACATGCATTAGGCCTACATACATTATTTTCGCTGACAAGTGAAAGGACGAAACTGAGAGACGAACATTGGTTAAACTTGTTTTGATTCAGCTAAGATTTCATTTCTATAGTAAACTAGTTTGACAAGGTTTTGGTGATTAAATGAGACTTTGCAATTGTAAACTGGGTGAGGGATAAAAAGCTTATAGCTCAGTGACATGGCACCGACGTCTTTCCTTAAGGTGAGTTGCACCATCGACTGATTGTGGGTTCACTCCCGATAAAAATATCAGAATATTATTAAGATGTCGGGACTTTCTCAGAAGTGGCTACTTGGAAGGGAGCATTTAGATTATTCTACATTATTTAATTAAATGTGATTAGATTGTCGCACATTTTCCATAATATTATCCCAAAACTTGTTCTAGGGAATATAGAAAAACAAACCAGTCAGCTCAAACAGAATTCTTTCTTGTATAAATAGAGCAAAGTCATTACTTAACGGTGCAGTTCAGTACGACATAATATGAATTTGGATGAGTTATTTGCGCTGGTTGTTTGCTAACAATCATACGAGCTCGTTGAATAATTGGTCATTAATCATGATCTTATGAGTTGATCGAAAATCGTGCATGTTGTAGTCCGTCGCGAAAAAAATATAATAATTGTAAGAAAAAAGTAATACATGTAAACGTAATATATTGTATTTTTTGTAAGAAATATGTTTAAGGTCTTCGAATAAATTTTTAAAAAACTACATGTGCGACTGACAGTTTTTTTCGAGAAGGTCATTATTCATACGATATTGAGAACACATGAGGTTAATTTGGAAGCCATCATTTTGGATTGCATGAAGTCATAGGGTAGAATGCGCGAAGCCGTTTAAATAAGACAATAAACTTTCTTTTACTTACAAATCTGTTGTGAGACAAGAAAAACAGTAGGATCGGATAGTTTGAAACGGCACAGACTGCTTTATCAGAAACACGTCTATTTTTTTCAAAACTAAGCTGACTTAACTGATCGATTATAACAATTTTTATTTGCTTCCTGTGATTATTTATCCATCACACTTAATCTAATTTCATGATTAAAGAGTGTGGTATAAAATCATTGGTCAAAAACCCGACCAACAAACAAACAAATAAAAAAATTACCAATTGAAAATCAAAACTTACCGATAAAACAAATAAAAAAATCAAAATAGAATTTAGTATAACAAGTTTGAAAAGTTAGTCTGTACTCTTCAATGAGAGAAATTTAATATTATGGCTAAAAATTACAAAAAAGGTTAATCACGGAGATATCACAGCTTGTCGAATACTCAGAAATGGAATGAATTAAGATACACAAACATAGTAAACTCGGGGACTTTATCTTCAGTGCTTCAATGTTTCATTTGACAACTTGCCCATAAGAGGTGACCCTTGCACCTTGACCCCTGTGTATCTGCATTGTTCAGTGACTTGCGATTGTCTTTGATCGATGACTTAATGATAAGACTGGGTAACCTATCACTCAGTTGAAAGGCTAGCATAGCCACTGGCTGACGTGTAAAATTTTCGCAGGAGCTGTATGGATCTGCGTGTGAGGTGGCTTGAATTTCAAGAATAGATTTTTATCGTCCATGTGGAGTAGTCTCCCGCGGGGAACCAAGTGAACCTGAAGTCGTTTTTACCTGTTCGACCATCTTGCCACTTTTCCATTTAGCAGGTGAGAACTTTCAACTAACGCTCTGACTCTGCCGAATCAGACTGCAGCGTTTCGATTTAACCGCCGATCGATTTTAGAAACTGCGCCCATTTATCAAAACTCAGACCGTATTTAATATGCAGTTTTTGATGCGAACTAATATAGCTCTGATCATAACTTCAAAAATTCGTGTAGCAAGGGTTTGGTTTTAACAAAGATTTTGACAAGAACGTATGAACTTGAACAAATCAATCGTTAATCCAACCCATCGTTTACTGCACCGAACTTTATCCTTCTCAAGGCGAAAAGCAAGGATAATCTACTTCTCAAATCAAGAATATACTATTTTAATCTATTGTTAAGATAATTGGACGATAAAAAGTTTAAGAGTCTCGTGAGAATAAGAAGTTTACAGTTGATACAAAGTATTCTATTCAAGATATTTCACGGATACGACCGTCAACTCTTTCGAATCAAACGATCCATGTAAACCGCTATACAATGCTATAAAGGTCGAATAAAAGAAAGTTGATTTAACTTTGCAGTAAAACTGGTGAAAGCATATAGATGTCTTTGCAGTTGTTTGAATGGATTGGCAATGATCAGAAACAATGACATAACCGTGAAATGATTATCGTCAGGAGCTTTGAAAGATAACCTTGTTACAGTCTGCTCTATGGTGAGCAACTCGTAAATTGCCTCGTGAATAAACGAACTCGTAGCTACAGTAGCCCGATAACTAAGCAGAAAGCATCGTCCTATGGTATGCAACTGTGACGGCTGATCCTAGTCTAACTGTATCAGTTATCGATTTCTAACTAACGTCTGGCCTCCCGTTCAGCCACTTTGTGTCCATATGTATGGACATCTTTGCTTGTTCGCCTTCCTCTCTGTTTGATTAGCTTTCCTGACCACTACATCTCGCATTCAGTGTTGCCTAATAACACCCAACTTTGTCGTCAGTATCTGTCCCCTCTTTTTCAATTCCGCCCAGAGCCGTTTGATGGATTGTCTCGCAGTATGACTGATGGTTTATGTTTCTGCGACGAACGAGACACAGCCTTTGTACATCTTGAGTACACTCTATGCCGAACAAAAAAATCTAGTGAACACTAGCCTGACTAGCATCATTGTAGTCGATAGATTCATTTATCTACACTGCCTTGGAAAGTTGGATCAATTTACTAAATGTACGGCTAAAACTACCCTGTTCAGATTTGTTCCCGGGGAACATCTCGGTATCTCAGAACATCATGAAGGCCGGGGTTGGGGAGGGTGTTCTGCTTAAATTCAACATAACACTAAAACACGATTTGAACTAATTTAGGTGACTAGGATGTTGTAGTAATGTTGGTTTATTCATCAAATTTAAACTCATCTACTTCTCTTTTTTGGCAATTCACTCGTTTTTATGAGTATGTTGTAATATTGCAATTTTCAGCTATAGGGCACGTAATACTTTTGATAAATATGAATGATTAAAAGATCCCATTTTCCCAAATTAGTTCCAATCCTGTTCATAGTATGCTATTCCCGGCAACATACAGTCACAACCCGGAGATAAACTTATATGAATCGCTGCACTGTTAATTTACGACAGGCTGTAAATAATAGGGAGGCTTACATTTTCAACGCTTGAAATACGGCTGTCGTAAATTTTTATTTTTTAAATCACCAGAAACTGATAATATACACACATGATAGATATGGAATCATTTATGGTAAAGTTTAACAATAACCAAAGTACTCAGCGCCTCGAGCAATGCACTCTGTTGGTTTTGTTAGTGCCTTGGTTTAATGACATGCAAATCATTTATGACTCAACATAAATGGGTACATTACGAAGGGACGGCTTAGGGCAATAAACGTCTCCTAGCCTATATTACATGTACGACGTTGGGAAAATTTCAGATGTCTGCCTTCGTTAGGGAGCATTAACTCAGAATTTAGCGTGTTTATCTTCATAAACAAAGCATCAAGGTTACATCTTTTTGTGATTTTAAGGGTAAAGATTTGAGGGATCAGGTCTGTTTGTCTGTCTGTCCGTCTGTCTGTCTATCTGTAGTATGTATGTATGTATGTATGTATGTATGTATGTATGTATGTATGTATGTATGTATGTATGTATGTATGTATGTATGTATGTGTGTCCATGCCTTCTCGTTACCGCGCGTAGTACAGTCAAATCGCAATTATATTTAAATTGTTAGTTTGGATGATGTAAATGACCAATATTAAAATTTCTCTCCTTTTTTGTGGTTTCAAACCAGTCATAAGAGGTTCAAATTAATCCACTTCAAGAGCATGCGTCACATGAGGTAATAACTTCTGAATTGTGTCTCGTGTCGCTAGGAAAGATTAACTTCCTTGTTATTTTGCGAGAATCCATAACGTTTCAATAGTACATTGCTATTACATCCCCTCCAAACAGGAACTCGATTCTCTGCATTGAGCGATTAACCATATTGAGTCAGCAATTTAATGTGTGATAAATGCATCTACTAAGATACAACTGAGGAAGCGTATCAGAGGAGGAGGTGTAATGCGGAAAAGATTCAAAGTGGCCGTCTGTCTTTGCAAGGTCTGAATTGCAACGGATAACACAGCATTTCTTTGAAGTTGCAATGAAAGAAAGATAATTACTATGCTTTTCGTTTCTCGCGATGAAGATTACTCAAAAGTCTAGATAAAAAATCTGCCAAATACTTTCACAAATAATTGTTCATTATTATATTATTTTCTTTGAGACGACTACGTATTGCATTCTGACAACAAACATAGTTCTACGATGCAATTACGAAATATTAATATGTACATTCACTCGGAACGAGATCTTAATAACCAACCCAGTTATGAAATTCACGGATGAACAGATACACTGTTAATTGCTTATTGTTATTTTTGCGAGGAAACTTAAGCAGTGATATAACGTTATATAACAATCGAGTATGACGTGACTCAAACACCGTTAATTTATAAAAGTGAGTCCACAGATATTTAGCTAGGATTTTGTTCAGGTTGACCTCATTTCATAAAAAATGCTCTCATTTTGCGAATATGTCTTCAGCATATGCATTGCAAAGGCATTGAGGTAGTTTCACCAAATGTGTTTGTCACTTGAAGTACATGGCAGCTCAGCCGCAGCTTTATTGTCTTATCTAACGAAAACCTACCCACCGCACAATACCTGGAATCACAGATATGAACCACGTAAATTTACCTTCATGTGATGACCACAGAATCTGCGACACGAACTTTAGAAATCTCAAATTTAAAATACACGGGTTCATTGATATTCATCTTTTTAAAAACGTTCGTTTTCTTGTTCTCCTTCAGTCTTTGTCAGAGATAATAATGTTGAGTCGGCCGAAAATTTTAGTTGTCGGCCGTTATCGGAACATGCAATTCAAGTCTTTCCTCTGATTTTCAAAGCTCCGAGGATTTAAAAGATATACACTCGACTCACCCAGAAATAGAAACTCATTCGCCAGATCACCAAGTTACCATGGTAACAATTCTTTCCCCGCATTGAGATTTGATTTACGGAGAGAGTCGCCGCAGAGCATTTTGGGAAATGATGCGGTGCAAGCACTAGCTCAGTATTTGTAGTGTTGACAACTCGTATCTGAAGGGAGTGTTTCCTGTTGATTCCAAGTGTACAAATGAATTGGAACACGTGAACGAGCCGTTTTGGTGAGTTGGATCAAACAGTGGCTTAATTTAACGTTAGATTGCTATAGGTGTGTTGATGGTATGTCATCGATAGCCGTCATGTATGGATCGTCTTCGCTTATCAAATTATCTCATAACGTTGCCTTGAGAGCATCGAGAGAATACACGCCCTCGTATCATGGCAAGCAATCGATCTAAAAACCATATTAGAAAATGAAATTGTAACGTACGCCATCAATTCACGTCTCTCATGCATATCAATTGAGCTGCACGTTTAAACATCCGAATCAGATTCTGCCGATGATGTACTGTTTTCCTTTTCCCTCCTGATGTCTTCGTTGTAAAAACGATGTGCTTGCACTCATCGCAATATGTAACTGATGACGACATATGGCCAGCAACGAGCACGCTGCATGGTGACTAAATAGGAAATTGTTTGGTCTTTACTATGAACTTGTCAAATATGAATTCATACTTATTTCATTTTGACTGATAAAAGAACCATGCTTAGTGGTCAACGAGTGCTTTTACGATTCGAAATGATATTTACTTCTATTCCAAATTGTTGTAATTGAACGCGTCTGGAATCACTTTCAGCTGATAAAAATGATTGAAAAAACAAGTGAAACTGGGCTTTTAATTCAAGCACGATTCTATCCGAAGGTTGCGTTATTTCAACAATAATATTTCATTGCGTCCTGCAGTGTCGAGTCAGCTACCCTGTCGTTGATATACATTATACTACAGATTAATTCCCGATAAAATTTTGTTACCCAGTGCATAAACAACAGAATCTGACAGTATTCTGTAAAGACTATAATTGTTGAAATCATGACAGCATAATTCCTCACGGTTGTCGTTGCTATTGTTTCCCATGGTCATTATTTTAACTTACTAAACTCGGTCAAGTCCTTTTGTATTGATTGGCAAGTCGGCAAGACGAGTTCGCCATCGATTACAGTGCAGAAGTGGTCGTTATGGGAAAACGTGATGAATGAAGGCTTTTTCCTTCTTTCATCTCCATAGAAATAGACGTCTTTCTATCTCCTCGTCGGAGATTTGATTGGATACATAAATCCATGTACTACCAAACGTACAAATGGCGTAATTACAACTACAGTCGTTGCTCCAATCCGTTTGTGGACACGAAACCTTATAGAATGCCTGACAATTATGAATCCATAGTAGGCAGAGATACCTATCCAGTAACGGGTACAATGTCAAACCTACCCTCTTCCACACGGCGAAACGATTCCGGTTACCTCGTTGAAGTGAGTAGAGTATTATTCTTGACCTTTGTTTGCGAAATTTAATAGTAGCAGTACTAGTAGTAGAACAGTTTTACAAACGTGCGGTTTGTAGCTGATTTTGATGTACGGATGAAGATAAACATTAAATCCATTATTAGCTCTTGTACACAAGAAGGTAGTAACAAGAGTGGATTCTATTGCTTTCTCATCCATAAATAGCAGATGTGATTGCATTGCCAGTTGTAGATTACATCGTTTACATTTTTCCTCAGTCAGAAAACGAGCATTGTGTCACTATACGTACACAGGTATAACCAGACATGATATGATGGCGTACATAGGTACAACCAGACATGATATGATGGCGTACATAGGTACAACCAGACATGATATGATGGCGTACATAGGTACAGCCAGACATGATATGATGGCGTACATAGGTACAACCAGACATGATATGATGGCGTACATAGGTACAACCAGACATGATATGATGGCGTACATAGGTACAACCAGACATGATATGATGGCGTACATAGGTACAACCAGACATGATATGATGGCGTACATAGGTACAACCAGACATGATATGATGGCGTACATAGGTACAACCAGACATGATATGATGGCGTACATAGGTACAGCCAGACATGATATGATGGCGTACATAGGTACAACCAGACATGATATGATGGCGTGTATGCTGCTTTTATTGACAGTTTAGCAAGATTTAAAAATGTAGGGCCAATACAGGGCCAAGCTTATAAGAAACATTAACTTTATAATATTGCGTGTACTAAGCTTTATTTGTTTACCCTTTAATTTACCTACAGATAAGCATCTGATTAAAATCCTATGTAGAGATGGGTCGGTCTTTTACACTATCGCATGATTGTCTTTGTTTCTGCGGTCCTGCCCTCACCGGTGAGGGTCTAGTTAACCAGATTCTGAATACTGTCATAAGGAACAAGTTTTCCAGTGTTTTTCGACAATTTTCACTTGTCCCAATTTCAGTTATAATTTAATAATTGGTGTATTTCTGTTCCCTTATGTAATGACGATTGGATGAAAGATCCTTAAATTTCGCATAAATCGTCAAAACTGATCTACGAGAACAAGAATCTACAGGATCTACTCTTCAATGATCCAATCCCAGCGTCACATTTTACTGCGTAATTATATCATTCGATTTCGTAACGATATGTGTTCACAAGCTTGTGCTGATCTGAGCCTCTACACTTGACAAGACGATGGCGCAAGAAATATTGCAAAAGATCGAATTTATTGCTCTACTAAATGCTTGTGACGAATATATGAATGTCCAACCCCATAAAAGTCAACACAGTACTCGGTCTTTCACAAACAACATTCTGATTATGCCGCCGTGCTTTTGTTTCTACCTACATTGGGTGATGTACACTATTTTAGGTCTCGTCCAAGACTGTAATATCAGGTTCAACTCATGTCGTTTTCTTGCACCCGACTTTGACCCAAATTAGCACGAACACAGTCGATAGCATGTGCCATTTTAACCAAGTGATTGACAGCTTGGTCCCACTTAAAAAAATTCAAAAACGATAATTTTTGTGGGAAAGATTTGAGTAACATGTGACAGGGCTTTTCTTATCGTATATATGCAATCACATTGACGATAACACAAGCCCTATAATACCAACCCTGACCTCATGTGACCTATTTCAAACTATTGGTGTTTTGAGCTTGTAATACATACATGTATACAAAATGAAATATATTCATTGCACTGTAAAGTTGAACTTAAAGTTAATTTGTATGATGTAGAGTAAGGTAATTCGTATGGTGGAGAGTCCACGGAGCTTTTCATCATAAGTCTCCCGAAAATGATCGCAACTACGCCAGGGAAGTAATTATTACATGCATATGAATTATCAGTCCTAGAGACTCGAACGGAAACTGGATGCTTGCTTTTTTTGCCCATTGCCATCTAATTTGGCTTGACATGTACTTGCAGAGAATGGTTTCAGAGTCTAACGCAAACGAGCAGTTACTGTAAACCTCAAGCACCGAAATAACATACTGAGGCTATAACTCATGTGCTTTACAATCGACATAGATATATTTGGTCAGTGTTACAAGCATGTCGCACTAACACCACAAGAATACATAAAAGCTGATAATTTTCGGTTGTTGAAGCCTTTTCGGAATGCTCAATTTTCAAATCAGGCCAACACTCGATTAAACTCGTAATTCTTAATAGGTTTGTCTAAGGTATTACACCAGCTCAACACCCCCTATTCGTATACATTTGTAATACTCAGTCGAACACGTGTCTTCCTGATTTGAATTATTTGAAGTTCGTGCATAACAATCGAGGATGTCCCTCCGAGAAGTAGCAAAGTAAAATTCAAAAATGGGTTACTGGGAAACAGTTGACAAGCGGCGTTTCAAATATGAGTTCATAAAGTCTCTGGTTTAGATCAGGAACACTACGTAACCTATAGTTCTGACCTATTAATTTCATTAATCCCAAATCTATCTGAATAATATTTGCTTAGTCAAGATACAGTTGTAAAGAATACTTTAAATACATTTTTTCAATTTTTATTCATATAAATGACCCAGAGGTTCCTACTCTATGTAAGTCACCGTTCTTATATTGAAAATATGACACGCATGGCAAGAAGTGACAAAAATTAATGTGGCAGCTCCCTTCACATAAAACGTACAGTTCGCACAACAATAATCCCAGAATAGACATAACCATATATGATATTGTAGCTATCATTGTGACATATTTTCTGTGAATATTGAAATACCAATTGTTTATGGACATAACTAAGACAAAGACTTGCTCGAGGCCTTTTAGGAACCAAAATTTTTCCCTCGGGATTAAGGCTTTTGTTTATTGATAAACCGTCACGCACATATCAGTCACATTCAATCAACTTGATGGGGAGTTTTATTAGAGCGGCAAGGGACGAGATGTCCTAAGGCTTTGTAAGTCAGGGAATGGGAAATTTACCAGCGTCACATGGTTTCTCTACAAAATCTTAGAGGATTTGAAAAGTACGCATGTAGGTATTTGCTGCTCTTTAAAGGTAGACAATTTTTGTGTCAATGGCCATTGTAATTATTATTGAGGGTTATTTCAGACAATGTGTAAAGTTGCGATACGTAGACAAACCGTAAAATACTACTGAGGTGATCAGAAAGGGAAATGAAGATAACTGAAGTAAATTAACACTGGTAATGACGGGTGACTTTGTGAATATAAGAACACTACAGTGGTGGTGGTGATACACGTATATAAAACACCATCAATAAACATTGACAGGTTAACCTAAGTTTATCGCTTCAACCTGAAGTCAAGGCGAATTTCAATGTTAGTTTCTTTCTGGCTAATTTTGTTTTCAGCGAAACCTTAACCAGATTGTAATAAAATTACCTAAATCCTGTGGCTGTGTTTCGTAATTTAGGTTTGACGTTTTAACATTCTGAACACTTTAGAAAATTAGAAAAAAATTGGCAATCGAATCTGTGTTTACGCACTTGGTTGCCACGGGCGACGTGGTGGGCGTCTTGATTAACTTGAAATGTTATATCAGGTGAACTTTTGAATATATTTACCTCGCTCTAATATTGACAGACTGAATTAACAATTTCTCTGAAATTGCTTGATAAGGTGATCATAATGTGTACACAGTGGGCTAGGTGATCAGCTGACAGGCCTTCTCCAAATATTGACATCAATATTACCTTGACATAGATAAATAGCTTCTAAGGGGGTTAAGGTGAATGCACCTCG
Organism: Ptychodera flava; assembly: GCF_041260155.1. Classification (NCBI taxonomy): domain Eukaryota; kingdom Metazoa; phylum Hemichordata; class Enteropneusta; family Ptychoderidae; genus Ptychodera; species Ptychodera flava. The sequence continues at coordinate 1,195,528 of NC_091948.1, forward strand.
GGGACAGATTTTCGTACTCTCAAAATTTTACAGAACGTTTCTGTTCTAACTCTTGTGTAAACTAATTTTGAAGTTTTCATCATCTCACTTGTGAAAATTAAAAAATTATTTTTTCCACATAAAGTTGACAATGGGATGCATATGCGACCATTTTGAATTTCAAAGGTTGGCAAATTTTAGGCAATTTATTTTTCCTAGTACCACAATTTGCAGAGTGTCCGTCCAGTTTTCATTTTGGGCTTCGAAAGTTTCCCCCAGGAAAGGATTAGCAAAAGTTTGTCTTTCTCTTTTGTGGTGCATACTACAGCATATAATCACGCGTATTGCTCGCGTGTGTTTGTCACAGTGTAAAATCTATGATGCCTCTATGATCTATCTCTCCGTGTTTCATCGTCTTAATGTGCATGTGTCCTTGTCTGTCTGTCTATCTGTCTGTCTGTCTGTCTGTCTCTCTGTGTCGTTTGTGTATGTGTAGTGGAGGGATGTGTATGTGTGTGGGTGGGACTGTGATGCAATGTTCAGCCTCAACGTGACGGTTCGGTTCAAAGTAGGATCCAAGGCAGGGTTTTACGGCATTGTAACCGACACAGCGTTCGAGTATTTTGCCCTTCAGTATGCGAAGGCTTGTGGTCACTTTGTAAGATAGTTCAGAAGTATGCTACCCAGGTATATTAAATTTCAACGGTTTTCCATCCATGTTACAGAGAAGATAAAATTTTGAAATATTTCATTGAAGCATAAATTGTATGATTTATTGGTTTTCCCTCCGCTTATAACATCGTGTACCTAATGTTTCACGTGTATGCTTTATCAACTTTCACGTCCAACGCGTTCTATTGAGTGGATAACACATATATGTCCAGTTCGCGGCATGCCAACGCCTGGCTCATAGTTTAGTTTGTGTACGACCACTAGTCAAGGTGATACATAATATTTTAGAGAAATTAGGCAATCGTAGACATCACCAAAAGTCTAGTTTACACTATATCTTAATTGGCTATAATTTCTTTTTTGTTTTGAAAGGGCACTGAGGAAAAGGCGTTAAAGTATGAATCGGTCGACCCCACCCAAAGTGATAGGTGCTGTATTCGACACTACTTGGCTGAAAAATTGAAGTAATATCCAAGTGACAACGCCACAAATGAACAAATTTTGAAAATGGCTGCTGCTGTTGATGTAATTTACGCGCCGAGAAGTCCAAACGAAACCTCGGCTGTCACTACAAATCAAAGAGAAGACAAGATGTTAGAAAAAAGACACCAAAAGCTTGGGATAGAAAAGACTTATTCCGTTAAACTCATGGAAATTAATGAAAGGATGCTGAAAATCAGGTTTAAAAAACTTAAAGATCGAGTTTCAAAAATCAAGTCACATTTGTCGCATGACGAAATAGCAGAAATAAATGAAGAAGAGTTTCGGTCGATGGCTTCACAGAGGAATCAGTTAAATGCTACGGATTCACAGGAAGATATCAATGGTGGTGGGAAGGAGAGTAATAAAGTCAGCTTCAATCACGAGCGAAGAGCGGTGACTCCTGGGCCAACCAGGAAACGATTGGTCAATGGTAGAACTTCTTCAGCTGCGAGTTATCGTCCTCGCCCGAGCACAGCACTGGCAGCATTGCCAGCTTCAAAAGTCAGAAGGCCGAAATCGACACCAAACTCGCTCACTGCACGAAGAAGTCTTGAAAACGGTGGGAATACCGGGAAAAGCGTATCCAGGGCGAGCCGTGAGCGGGAACATTTGGGTGTCGGCAGTCTGACGCTCCCTCGGTTTCATTCTCCAGCCACTCTGCTACAGCCAACCAGCACAGCTGCCACCAGCGACCAGTTCGGATTCGACTCGCACCTCTTCACCGATAAAACCCTAGCGTCATCGGCGAACAGCGAGAAACAGGGCCGCCGGTATTCCTCGCCCGTGAGCACAGCGGCGTCAGATATGGCAATAAGTGACACATATGCTCGTCTCATTGAAGAGCAACGAATGATGCTTATCGACGAAAATCTTATCCTCGCCGCTGAACTTGAGGAAAGAAAAGAGGAATTTCTACAGAAAGTCGACGAACTAGTCGACCGAGGTCGAGAAAGAGATATAAAACCCTTCACCCCCAAAATACGAGCTGACCAGACCGAGCAGACGACGGTGAAACTCGAAGAGCTCCGGCGGAAAATACGCGAGGATAAAGCCCACAGACTGCTCCATCGATTCGACAGAACGGCGCATTTTGACCTTGAAAAGAAAGAAGGTGAAAGTGATGAAGACTACTCAAAGCGAATAAGTGAATACGTCAAGGAGCTAAGGAAATGTCGTTACTTGAGAATTCCCAAGGCAATGGAAGATTATTCCGGAGTTGTGACTCTGGTCAGAGAACAAACAAGGGTGCAGGGGGTTTGGAGAAAGAGTTTAACTCACAATTTACTCTGATTACGCCCTCTATAGCAGCGAGTCACTTCTAAGGAACCGAGACATAATATACACCTTGAACAACTATATGAATATCTGACTCTGACTGAGAAAGTGCTGCAAAACCCCCCTTCCATGTATGCATAGACAGCCTTCCGTTCTACTTTCTATGAACCAACTCAAACCGAAGATTTTATATACAGATCCTACGCACGTACGGGAGAGCGAGCTTTGGAAACAGCGCCCTCTACGTATTCATAGACAGAATCTGGAGACGATAAGATTTGCTGCTGAACGTTACTTTTGCTTCTTCCGAGGGACTTCTTTTTAAATTAAAGTTACTGTAATGCGTTGATGTCATCCGCTGCTTTTAAATCACCTATTAGACAACAAAGGCTCTATAACTATCAGTTAGACAAGCTCGATATATGTTGACGTTCTAATAGCAGCATTACATCCCTCCCAAAACCGCACTCCGACATCGCCACGCCTTTACTTCGTTGAGATGGTTTATGTAGCATTTCCAAAAACATCTTTTGAATTTCGTAGTACAAGTTTAACATAACCTGCTTGTAATGAGCAAATATTTTGTCTTCAAAATGCATATCCGAAAAATTATTCCTTAATTCGCACGAAACTTGTACTGATCACACATTCAACATTACACAGTTTATGTAATGAAGTCATTTTCTTTGTTATACTTTCGAAATAAAGACGCAATTGTAATCCGTATTCGTTGCCATGCGAGTCATTCATCTTAGTGTTTGTAAACAAGAGGTTAGCAGGTTAGAAGTTAGCATTTAATTATTCCAAAAGTTCCAGACGTGGCGTCTAAGGTTTGCAATCAAAGGTAAGTACAGCAAAGATCAGTAAATTGTATACATTGTAAGAGTGAATACGATTATAAGCAGTAGAAACGACAGGGAACTATTCTGTGATGATTGCATGGGACGAAAACATTCTTTGACTTTGTTCTGAGTACTTATGAAGTAACAACTGGAATTCATTTATCATTATCTTATGAATATAAAAACTGTGATTACAGGTACAAAATAGCTATAGATTTCGTTCTCATTTTCACATCATTCAAAAAACCCCAAACAAACAAGTCAAACAAACACACATAAAATTAAAGGAATTGCCTGGAGCTGTTTAGGACTTTTGAACTGAGAAAATACCTATAAATCACATGCTGTAATTAAACGAAGGTGCAACATCCCTGGATTTCTTGTAAACAGTAGTTCTTGTATATGATTGCCAATATTTTTTGAAACACTGAGTTGTGCGTTATTACATCTCTCAAGAAATGATAATACTTCACATGACTTGCTCATATAGTAGTTGATATTGTAAAATTTTCCTGAACCCTATAATTACACGTATGGATCATATCATTTCGATTTACCCACTTTGCAATAAAATCTATGGCTTTTCGGCAACAAATTGTTCAATAATTAAGCAATAAGTCCACCGCAGGCTGCTATACACGAGATTTTGGTACAAATCTCGACATTTAGCCGATAGGCGGTCGGCGAGTGCTATGTAGCGCGAATTGTACCAAAATCTCGTGTATCATGTGTATAGGCCTAATCGCCTGCGGCGAAGGGTATCGCTATTATATTACATATCAAATTGTGTGCCTGTCTGTCGTCTTACTGGGCACTCGACATTTTACGTGCAGAAAACGGACGAAAATTCAGCGCGCACGACTAAACATTTTTATAAGTTGGGACACAGACAAATAGAAGAAACAGACTAGCAACGCGGCATGGCTATTGTTCCATGGTCGTCTCGCTGGACTATGGCCTTTTCATATTAAAATGGGCTTCACAGGTGTTAGATTTTTTTGAGACCTTTGTTCGTGGTTGATAATTGCACGAGATTATGCAAAAAGTACGACGAGATGGCATCGTGCTGCCAGTCGCGTAGCAACCATACTTACTTTGTTAGCTCTCAGGGCAGAAACACTGCTTCACGCCAATCAAAACATAACACGCCCGCAGGTTCATAAACACGTCCTTCAATGACCAACTTTTAATAGGCGATATGACTGACCGTAAACCATTGAGTAAAATCAGACAGTATCGATAGAAGATTTTCAAATTTGGTTGAAACACACTCATTATATATTCATAAAAATGTGAGAGGAATTTTTAAAATGGTAAAACTCACTTTACCGAAGCTCAAAACTTTCCCGTTTTCGCCAGCATGCCGATTCTACTCATCACCACATGATGCCGAACATACTTTCTCTTAAAAATTGGCGAAAATCCGGAAACTACCGAAGGGTGCATGGTCGGCACTCTTCGGAAAAGCGAGGCGAGAGCTACCTGAGGCGAGGCGAACATGGATGACTTACGTAACCGCTTCACGCCTTGAACAATACCCGTTGCCAGTCTGTTTCTATTTGTCTGTGGTTGGGATTATGTTGACAATACACGCACACAGTATCCAACGACGACACACACATTTAGTTCATTAACATTGCATTTTATTCATATTGCAACGCGAACACTAACGAGCTGCTGCAGACACAGGGTTAAGACTTCAAAGCAAAAGTGATCATTTTCCGTAAATTTACATAAGAATAATAGTCCTGACTTTTTTTCCATACAAATATAGCTTTTGTCTCACTCTGCACCGTACACGTCAACCGTCGGCAATCTTCAAAGGGGGTAGAGTGAGGTCACACGTGCCCTTTTTTAGGATAATGTGGTTAACTGAACCAGTTTTGAAATAGTCCAGAAGTGGCGTGACTGAAATTGTGATGAATAGTTGTGCAGTATGTGTTGGTAAATTCAGCGAGAGCCGGACGCTGACACTGCTCGTTGCATCTGATGTCAACTTACTTACAAATTACTAATAAAAACAAGAGTATAACTTAAAAAGAAAAGCAGATGAGCTAACATTTGCAGATTAAACAGTCATTACTTCACTTTCCAATTATCCAAAATTAGTTCCAATCGTATTTTTTTAGTTAAAATGGGGAGGGTTCGAGGCTGTACGTAGGATAGTCGTGAAACGAGGCCTATCCCTTGGTCTACCATTGTCAGCTTCAACCTTCGACCGTTTAAACAACTAAACAACATATAAATGCTTAGAGTTTGGATTCCTGTAGTCGAAAAAGATTTCTTTTGCTGGTAAAAGAAACCAACAGTGCCTACTATATGGGAGTGAGAAATTAGAGAGAAAAATTAGGCGTACATCACCATCGATGCTGCTAACATGCCGTGTGAAGTCACTGAAATGAAATCCTGGCCTGCATTTCCAAGAATCTGGAACGCCACTGAACATACTTGTTCACCAATTTCTTACACTAACAAAGGAGTTTTAATTAAGTGCCTCCATTATTTTTAGTGCCTCCATTATTTTTCTTTTCATAGCTAGATATTGACAGCACTTTAACTCTTTCATGGCCACCTTCAGGTAGTGCCTGCCTCGGAAATGAAAGTCCTGAACTTTTGCTAAAATTTCCATAAAGAAACATTAAACCAGTCCCTTTGGAAATCAAGAATTAAAATATGGGGGTCACCTTGCGAAATTTGGTTCTTCTGAAACAAAATACCCAGTATTTACCGACTCTTGCTATTCAAAAAGGCTGCTGTAATAAAATTTTCGATTTTCAGATTTATTCACTCCATGAGCTTCATGAGCCCCCACATATGGTAACCCCAAAAAGAATTGTAAAAGTCTGAGAATCCGAATATTTAGCCTAAATTGGAGTGTCTGCATCACACCGCCACACTCCTTTCCTGAAACAGCATGCATGCTCTTCAACCTTTTTCTGAAACATAAATTGACAAAACATCCCAGGGATGTTCATGAGTAGCTATGCCAAATAACGGTCAAATTATGCTAAATTGACTTTGGCGTAAATCAAGAAAACTGACGTTTCAAAAGAGTATCATTCGAGAAGTTACCCCACTGAACTCTACTTGTTCGATGAATGCAGCCGCTGCGAGTCTCTTCTCTTTTTTAATATCTGTTGTCCCAACAATGACGGGCGACATCGAAGAGTCAGGTCCGAGGTCGAACAGGAATCCAACTCACGTGGGTGAATTAGCCATATATCACCGTACACCAGTCGTACGCCAGCAGGAGAAGTTCACTGGCAGACTTATGAGCTGACATGGAATTGACGTCACAGTGCGTCTATACAGTGCCTCTATGACGTTGTGTAAATGACAGATATAAGGGACTGGTCAGTTTCTTTGGCCTGGGGGGGGGGGCCGGTGGATTATTTTTTGCTGACGTCAAAAAGTGGCTGACCCCCCCTATTCCAAATTTTGAAAACAGGGTGACCCCCCTATTCCAAATTTCGAAAACAGGGTGACCCCCCCCCCCCGGCGCGCGACATAGGTAAATAAATGGTTGACATAAATTAAATATATATATATATATATATATATATATATATATATATATATATATATATATATATATATATATATATATATATATATATATATATATATATATATATATATATATATATATATATATATATATATATATATTATATTTTACATTTTACATATATTTATATTTTAAATAGTCATTCTATGTTTTAATGAAATTGTTGACATGTCAGTTGTAAGATAGGAATTTCAAAGTGTCAATCTTAAAGTTTGAATACAGTACATTTTGAATGAGCTGTATTTTGAATGAGCTGTGAATATATCACACTTTCTATGCTTAACCAGATGTCCTGAACTGTTGTACAGAAATGGATGTCAATCATTAATATCAAAGAGGAAAAAGCAGTGAATCAAAAACTTTGATGGGTGTTAAGACTTGCCAACCATTTAATTAAATCTCCTGAGGAGCCATAGAGAGCTTTTTAGCATTTGATGTTAATTTTTTAGCCAAATTTGATGTGTACAGTGTCTGAGAGGACCTTTTCTTGTAACATTGAAACCATAAAAGCACAGCTAATAATGACAAAAATTGCCTTTTTTAACTGTTATTTTGTTCATAAAACATCTTTCTACAGAAAACCTGTGACACAAAGGAAAATAATTGCATCAATGAAAAGGAAAGATATCTTGTCATTTTTCTATCTCTAAAATAAGTCACTGTATCAAATATATATTATGAAATATTTGTGCATGTTGCTTTCTCATACTGAATTCTCATAGAGAGAACAGAAAAGTATCAGGAATTTGTCATCCTTTTCATATGAAATGCAGATTTCATCATGGTACACTTTCACTTAGCAAACATCAAGATATCTCTGATTTATTAAAGTATGGCGCCCGAAGGGCGCGCCGAAAAATATGAAACATCCTGATATCTCTGATATATATGCCTTGTATATTAAAGTCATGCACCTGAAGGGCATGCTGAAAAATGTCTGATATATTAAAGTATTGAGCTTGAAGAGCACGCTGAAAAATATTGAACATACAGATATCTCTGATGTATGTATGCTTGATATGTTAAAGTTAGGCGTGCTGAAAAATATGACTGATTAATAAAGTTAAGCGCCCGAAGGGCGCGCCGAAAAATACAACTGAATGATGAAATTTGTGGCTGACACTAGCATTTTAGGCAATGATGAGCCGGTGTCAAAATTCAAAAACACACTGACCCCCCCTATTGGGCATTTCAAAAACATGGTGACCCCCCTATCACCAAAGTCAAAAACAGGGTGAACCCCCCCATGAATCCACCGGCCCCCCCCAGGCTGAAGAAACTGACCAGTCCCTAACGACGACGTTCACTGATACGAACGGCATTTACATGTACTAAATACACATTACTGCATCAGCACATCTCTGAAGCTCACGCGGGTCTTGTATTTTCTATGGTCAACATAGGTCACTCAACAAAGTGAGTGACCGTGGATCAACAAATCCCAAATGACATCATCTTACATAGCCTCTAAGCCACGTACGAAAATCACCACTACGGTTGTTCAGACTGTAGATTGGAAAATACGTCATTCGTTGGCGCAGCCAAAAGTATTTTTTCTAAGAGAAGGGACAGTTCTTTCAGTCTAGTTTCAAGACATGAGCACTGTACTCCACGATTATATCCAGAAGCATGTAAAAAGTACACTCGGAAATCTGACTATATTGTAAATTATTTGTTGATCGATAATTCTCCATAAATCAAAGTGAGTGGGTCGTCGGAACAATGCTCAACGTCGCATGGGACCCTTACAACCAATGTAAACACTGTATCCACGGTTCATTGGCGATTGATGAAAATTAGAACATGTTTGTCCTGATGTAAATCGTAAAATTTAAATGTTTCAGACATGTTGATGCGATGTATCTAGATATTGCGCATGGAATACATTGTTTGTGGACAGAAACTCGTACAGACGCAGTTCTGAAAACACTTTTTAACTTGAAACCACTCAATATGCAAATAGAAAGCCGGATAAGTGGGAAAAATGAGACCAAAACTTACCTGCTATTGTGCAGCTGGCTCTGGAGGTTATATCTGATTGGTCGATTGTTAGTATTCACAGCAACTTAGGGACTGGTCAGTTTCTTCGGCCTGGGGGGCCGGTGGATTCATGGGGGGTCACCCTGTTTTTGACTTTGGTGATAAGGGGGGTCACCATGTTTTTGAAATGCCCAATAGGGGGGGGGGGGGGTCAGTGTGTTTTTGAATTTCGACACAGGCTCATCATTGCCTAAAATGCATCGTGTCAGCCACAAATTTCATCCAGTTGCATTTTTCGGCGCGCCCTTCGGGCGCGTAACTTTAATAATCAGACATATTTTTCAGCACGCCCAACTTTAACATATCAGGCATACATATATCAGAGATATATGTATGTTCAATATTTTTCAGCGTGCTCTTCGAGCGCATTACTTTAATATATCAGACATTTGTCAGCACACCTTCCTATTTGCATTATACAAGACATATATATAGGGAGATATCAGGATGTTTCATATTTTTCTCCGCGCCCTTCGGGCGCCATACTTTAATAAATCAGAGATATATGCCATAAATATCTTGATGTTTGCTTAGTGAAAGTGTACTATTATGAAATCTGCATTTCATATGAAAAGCATGACAAATTCCTGATACTTTTCTGTTTTCTCTATGAGAATTCAGTATGAGAAAGCAACATGCACAAATATCAGTGTTACAAGAAAAGGTCAGGTTTTAACATATTGCAGTAAGGGAGCTTGTAATTTAAGGCCAATAAAAGACACGTGCATATGAAGACGTTTTCTTCGGTTTTCAGAGTTTACTATCATTTTGAGTTTGGGTAAACGTTCAATTTATGAAAGGAAAACGAATGAATGAATAAATAATCTATGGAAATAGCGCCTCATCAGGAGTTTCTGAGCAGCAGTATAATGGTAAGCGTTTATTCATAAACACTGATGTTGTCTCAACCTATATGAAGGAGGGATTGAGCAACGTATGCAAGTAAAAGCTTTTGATAGTGATAACCTTGACACAGCTAACGAGCTTTACTCATAAGCATGCGCAGTTGATTTGCATTCATTTATAAATGGCAAGGTTGGCATTTTATAAACAGTTCTTTCACGCATATGCACTTTCAATAGTCCCTCTCTGGTCAAGTACAACAACAACAACAACGACGATGATGATGATGATGACTACACTTCAACATCAATGGCAAAACACATTGGTCAAGATGATGGTGGCCATAAGAACGGTGAAAAAGGAGACAATCCTAGTTGTGAAGTTTGTAGGGGTAAAAACCCAACTGTGGGGTGGTAATATGTTTGTGAACAATAATACTTGTTTTATTGTAGTTTAAATGGGACGGGTTCGAGGCTGTGAGTGGGACGGTCTCCGAACGAGGTCACCTAATAGTTTATCAGAATTGGCTTCGACCTCAGAGCGTTCCCCACCCTCCCTCCCTATCCTACTAGCTTGCAAATTGATTTTTTTCTTTTTCTCCTTCTTTTGTGCTTTGTTGTCTTTAGATATGTATCTTATTACGCCTAGAGTGGCGGAAATCGGCTCATTGCCAATCAACATTGGAATAAAGTTGTTGACCTTGACCCCCAACACTTGTGTCTGTCTGTATGTTGTATAGGCATCATTTAAAAAAAAAACATATTACCACCCCACTGTTGGGTTTTTACCCCTACAAACTTCACAACTAGGATTTGAAAGTGATGGAGGCAGAGTATGATTATTTTCATGTGAGCAAACTGTCTTTGCAAACAGTTTTTTTCAACTTTTTACCTTTCCTCAAAAATTTGTGTCCAACCACCTTCAAAGAGCCTAAAAATTTGTGAACCTCTCCCAAACAGCGTTTCAAAAACTTGTTACCCTCCCTCAACACCCCCCCCCCCCAATTTACGTCCAGTCTATTTCATGGAAAAAAGTAAGGTTTCCGGGTAGTCACGTTGGAAAACGTCAGAAAAAACAGTATTTTAATAGGTGAATATTGGCGAGAGTTTTGGTCGCCGTGAGTCCCTACAAACCAGGCTATCGATTAGTGTTGGCAGGTGTTAAATTGTGTGAATTGTTGGTCGTAAAGTTGTGCGCAACTATCTGCTGGCACATAAGTTGCTCATACGGTTATGACTTCTACCATAGCTTTGATGGCGCGAAAAAGTTGTTGAGGTCAAAATCTGCATGTAAATGACAGAAAACCCGTCAAAAACCCCACCAAAGCCATGAACACACAGCTATTTCTTGACAAGCGTCAGCCTCAGTGTTTAAAGATGACGTTGACAGAAAAGCAACAACGTGCAGTTGAAACTACCCTGGACGAAAACGACAAATCTCCGCTATGTAGCGCGGAGATTTTTACAGTGCGGTCCGAGATAAGTTTCGCACAGCGCGGAGAGTTGTCGTTTTCGTCCACGGTATGAAACAGTAAAAGTATGGAAAGCCATCAAGAGTTGGCTCTGAAATCCAAAAGTTGAAAATCTTTGGCACACACGCCATCAATCATGGCCTAGTTGTTTCATCGTGTCAATAAAGGATATCTATGGTGCTTAAGCCGTTGTTTGTTAAATTCAAAAGCACTTCTTCTGGCATACAACATTGACAAGCTTCCGATTTTCTTAACAAATATATTCAAGACATCTCTGTTCACACATGAATACACAGGGGAAAAGAAGCATAACGGCTTTGACTTGAATCCTTTCAGATGATTTTAGGATCTTTTGAAAATAATTTTCGGAAATAAATCTCTATGCACAGAATGACTGAAGGACACGTCGACAACACAAAACGATCGTGAACGGACGTTCGAAAACATGAAAAAAGGGGGTGCATCCCTAATTGGAGACAATTCTTTATGTCTTGACATTTGTATTATCAGGCCTCATGTCCCTTAGGTTAGTGTTACCTAGATCACAGGTGCACGGGAATTTGAGCAGAACTATTCATAAATGCTCGTGAGTAGAACCTACGTGTAACAAACTCGTCAAAACCGAGTAGTATACCACACCTTGGTGGTTTGTTGCTATCATATTAAACGGTATATAGAAGTTTTAACATAAATTGTTAAAACTTATTTTGCTCTGACTGAAAGCTCGAGTAAAGTTCACATGTTACATTTATTCGCAGGAATAGTGATGATTTTGACCGACGTTAGGCACGTTATGCTTCTGTGTAGACGCCCAGGTTCCTGCAAGACGTTCCCATTGCACACGACATCACGACTAGACCAAACTTGTAGCACCATTTTAAAAAAGGTACATTTTTACTGTCATGTTTACCTCGTTTTATCTATTAAGTTTAGCTCATAAATCAGTTATCCCCAGCCCTTCCTAGGTTCATACTAAAATTTCTTAACCGGCACTCACGTTGTATGTTAACAAGTAATTCATGTTCAGGGCCAGAGTACTTATACAAACTCTATGAGTGTTAACTCTATGAGAACTCTATAAAAGTTTGAATTTTCGAAAAACTAAGACGGTAGAGTTTTTTAAAGCAATAGCTTTAAAATGAAATCCCATTAGTGGTAGATAAGAAAAAAAATGTAAAAGTTTGAAATTCCGAATATCTGTCCCCGAGGCGCTGAGTTCTACCTTAAGTAGTTCTCCCACACACTGACTGGCGTGTCCGTAGCATTTGTGAATGGTATTCAGATGGCTGATCGCACATACAAACTGTGTCAGCATCTCAATTTATCAATCGTTAAGAATGCCCCTCAGGGACATATAGTCGGACTCTCAAGTATGTAAAAGCTGTCTTAGTACACTGCTTGTGTTAACTCATTTAGAAGCTTGTTGATTAACTGAAAGATACCCTTTATGTTTCTGTGGAAATCGAAAATTTTGTATTTCGCCTTACTTTTAACAACACAGGGATAGCCGCTATTGTGAATTTCAGCTATTGGTAAATTTTGAGTAATGAGTTTCTGTACTTCCGAAGTTCGCACGGTGACCCTAATTTAAGGCTGCGTTCACACAAAAAACCCGTTAGGGGGCTGGAGGAATTCAGGGGGATTCGAAAATTTTGGGGGTAGTAGAGAGGGGACTTGAAAATTTTGCTCTACCAGTAGGGGGGACTTGAATTTTTTTTCCCTTTTATGTTTTACATTTTCCGATTCCAAGTTGTTTGTAGGTAATTTAATGAAAAATGAATACCATTTTTTGTCATCCAAATGTTGTAATGTTTGTAATAATTTAACAGAATCTAGAACCATTTTGTCACATTCCATGACTTTATCTCGAAAAAATCTAAACATGTGTGATTTGTCGTAAAAAAAATCAAACTTGAGCCTAGTAACAGGGCAGAAGCTGCAACTGTTGATGATTTTGCAATATTTCTATGCAATATATCAACTACAGTTTATTGCTGTCTCCCTACAGCATGCTCAAACACACAATGTTCAGTTTGTCGACAAAGCCTGTATATATAAATATGTATTAGGTGATAGTTTAATTAGAGTCCAGACTGACAGTCAGTTGTCAGTGATACAAATGCATGGTACACATATACACAGGCTGTGATAGCAAGCTGAGTACTGGAAAGTTCAACATGCTGTAGAGAGTTAGAACAAGATTCCTCCAGCCCCCTGATTGTTATTTGTGAACGGAGCCTAAAGTCTACACTGTGAATGAGAATGGTTTAAACTGAAGATTGTTGAGAAAACTGTGAGCAAAGGTTTGAACCGTTCGGATTTCGAGGCGCATACTATAAACGATCTTACGACTAACGTATAATCGTTCTCTGGCAAAATGGGCCTTTCGTTTATTATGTCTAGATTTCTTGACAAGAACAGCAAACTCGCAATGGAGCCAAGACTATTCTGGCCTTTTGGGAGGGGGTCGTTTCCGCGATGGGCGGTCATATTGATTCTGTCACGTGATAAGTCAATCAAACGATGCAGCAGAAGTTTCCGGGCGACTCAGTATGCAGGGAGAACTGTCTCGGCCGCCCACTATGACTAGTAACTCTATGCATCTGACAACGGTGGCGGAATCGTAGCGACGTACAGGTAAGTATCATTTTAAACGCTCACTCAAGCCTGAGTGAGCGTGTTCAATACATTTTCTGTCCAACCCATTTCTTTCGGATTCCCCTATGGACTCGTGTGTAAAGGCGATTCATGGCTCTCAGAGACTTCTCAGGTGAGAACTGCTAAGCTGAACGAAATCCGAAATTCTGTTTCATTTCTATCGACTGTAAATACGTGACACTCAATGTTGGAATCTAACAAGATATTAATTATGTCAATGATTTTATTCCATAATTGATCACTTTAGTTTCAACAGACCTTCTTACTTTCTCAACACCTTGAATAGTTTTCTTGAGTGATGTAATCGCTTACATTGACAAAATATCCAGTGTAATTTTTAATCGCGTTTTCTGAAATTTTGATTTTTAGCTCGCATTTGGTATATGTATATATACCAAAGAGAGCGTCTGTCTGTCTGTCTCTCTTTATGTATGTCTTTATGTATGTCTTTATGTATGTATGTATGTATTTATGTATGTATGTAGGCCTATGTATGTATGTATGTATGTATGTATGTATGTATGTATGTATGTATGTATGTATGTATGTATGTATGTTTGTATGCATGCATGATTGCACGCACGCACACACGCACGTACGCACATACATGTATGTATGCTGTATGTGGTTGTCCCATTGCCTTGAAACCTGGTATGCATGATCCCAGGGATGGCCTCTGTCAAGACATCACTGTTCTTTGGCACACACGCCATCAATCATGGCCTAGTTGTTTCATCGTGTCAATAAAGGATATCTATGGTGCTCAAGCCGTTGTTTGTTAAATTCAAAAGCACTTCTTCTGGCATACAATATTGACAAGCTTCCGATTTTCTTAACAAACTATATTCAAGACATCACTGTTCACACATGAATACACAGGGGAAAAGAAGCATAACGGCTTTGACTTGAATCGTTTCAGATGATTTTAGGATCTTTTAAAAATAATTTTCGGAAATAAATCTCTATGCATAGAATGACTGAAGGACACGTCGACAACACAAAACGATCGTGAACGGACGTTCGAAAACATGAAAAGGGGGAGTCGTGGTGCATCCCTAATTGGAGACAATTCTTTATGTCTTGACATTTGTATTATCAGGCCTCATCAGGTGCAGCCAACGGAGCTATTCATTGAAAAAGCTATTCCGGGAGCAATTTTTGAGGGCAGGGGAAATTTAATTTTGCTTGGGCAGGGGACATATTTTTAGGTGGCAGGGGAGCAAATTTTAGTTTTTTTGTCGGGCAGGGCAGATATCTGTTGATTGTCCCGGGGACAGGGCTTGGCGAAAAACGAGGAGAGAGGGGAAGCTTCAGGGGAAGTTGAGCCATGGTGTTTCCGGTAGAAGGCCACTGCAGTATGTGTCTGCATGGGAATGTTAATTTTCAGGGGAAATTTTTTCACAGGGCAGTGGAAAATCGACAGGTTTTTTCATCTCAAGGTAGGGTAGCTTCATGTCTGCAGGGGAAATGGAATGACAAATATTGAAGGGAATTTTTTTCGAGGGCAGGGGAAATCGGCAAGTTTTTTCGCCACAGGGCAGGGGAGCTTCAAAAATGACAGTGGGGAGGGGAAATAGGCAAAAATAAGTGGGGAGTGGGTAAAAATGAAGTTTAAGTGCGGGAGGGTAAGTCGAAAAATTTTCAGTGGGAGGGCAAATTATGAACAGCTAATTAATTACCCTCATGACTTAAAATTAGTCAGTTCACATTACTTGTCATGCACAATATATCTTGTCATAGTAAAGACCCCTTTAAAAGTGCATTGTTCGTTGGCTGCACCTGCCTCATGTCCCTTAGGTTAGTGTTACCTACATCACAGGTGCACGGGAATTTGAGCAAGACTATTCATAAATGCTCGTGAGTAGAACCTACGTGTAACAAACTCGTCAAAACCGAGTAGTATACCACACCTGGGTGGTTTGTTGCTATCATATTAAACGGTATATAGAAGTTTTAACATAAATTGTTAAAACTTATTTTGCTCTGACTGAAAGCTCGAGTGAAGTTCACATGTTACATTTATTCGCAGGAATAGTGATGATTTTGACCGACGTTAGGCACGTTATGCTTCTGTGTAGACGCCCAGGTTCCTGCAAGACGTTCCCATTGCACACGACATCACGACTAGACCAAACTTGTAGCACCATTTCAAAAAAGGTACATTTTACTGTTATTTTTTACCTCGTTTTATCTTTTAATTTTAGCTCATAAATCAGTAATCTTCAGCCCTTCCTAGCTTCATGCTAAAATTTCTTAACCTGCACTCACGTTGTATGTTAAAAAGTAATTCATGTTCAGGGCCAAAGTACTTATACAAACTCTATGAGTGTTAACTCTATGAAAACTATATAAAAGTTTGAATTTTCGAAAAACTAAGACGGTAGAGTTTTTTAAAGCAATAGCTTTAAAATGAAATCCCATTAGTGGTAGATAAGAAAAAAAATGTAAAAGTTTGAAATTCCGAATATCTGTCCCCGAGGCGCTGAGTTCTACCTTAAGTAGTTCTCCCACACACTGACTGGCGTGTCCGTAGCATTTGTGAATGGTATTCAGATGGCTGATCGCACATACAAACTGTGTCAGCATCTCAATTTATCAATCGTTAAGAATGCCCCTCAGGGACATATAGTCGGACTCTCAAGTATGTAAAAGCTGTCTTAGTACACTGCTTGTGTTAACTCATTTAGGAGCTTGTTGATTACTGAAAGATACCCTTTATGTTTCTGTGGAAATCGAAAATTTTGTATTTCGCCTTACTTTTAACAACACAGGGATAGCCGCTATTGTGAATTTCAGCTATTGGTAAATTTTGAGTAATGAGTTTCTGTACTTCCGAAGTTCGCACGGTGACCCTAATTTAAGGCTGCGTTCACACAAAAAACCCGTTAGGGGGCTGGAGGAATTCAGGGGGATTCGAAAATTTTGGGGGTAGTAGAGAGGGGACTTGAAAATTTTGCTCTACCAGTAGGGGGGACTTGAATTTTTTTTCCCTTTTATGTTTTACATTTTCCGATTCCAAGTTGTTTGTATGTATTTAATGAAAAATGAATACCATTTTTTTGTCATCCAAATGTTGTAATGTTTGTAATAATTTAACAGAATCTAGAACCATTTTGTCACATTCCATGACTTTATCTCGAAAAAATCTAAACATGTGTGATTTGTCGTAAAAAAAATCAAACTTGAGCCTAGTAACAGGGCAGAAGCTGCAACTGTTGATGATTTTGCAATATTTCTATGCAATATATCAACTACAGTTTATTGCTGTCTCCCTACAGCATGCTCAAATACAAAATGTTCAGTTCGTCGACAAAGCCTGTATATATAAATAGGTATTAGGTGATAGTTTAATTAGAGTCCAGACTGACAGTCAGTTGTCAGTGATACAAATGCATGGTACACATACACAGGCTGTGATAGCAAGCTGAATACTGGACAGTTCAACATGCTGTAGGGAGTAGAACAAGAACGCAGTTGTATGAACTGAGCAAAAATATTATCTCCCTATAGCATGCTCAAACACACAATGTTCAGTTTGTCGACAAAGCCTGTATATATAAATAGGTATTAGGTGATAGTTTAATTAGAGTCCAGACTGACAGTCAGTTGTCAGTGATACAAATGCATGGTACACATATACACAGGCTGTGATAGCAAGCTGAATACTGGACAGTTCAACATGCTGTAGAGAGTTAGAACAAGATTCCTCCAGCCCCCTAATCGTTATTTGTGAACGGAGCCTAAAGTCTACACTGTGAATGAGAATGGTTTAAACTGAAGATTGTTGAGGAAACTGTATGTATGTATGTATGTATGTATGTATGTATGTATGTATGTATGTATGTATGTATGTATGTATGTATGTATGTATGCATGCATGCATGCACGCACGCACACACGCACGTACGCACATACATGCATGCATGTATGCTGCATGTGATTGTCCCATTGCCTTGAGACCTGGTATGCATGATCCTAGGGATGGCCTCTGTTGGATTTGTTGAACTTGTGGTGAAATTTTATATTTGAAGTTTTGTGGCAATTTTTCCCATTTTTTGGTCAAGAAAACTTCTTCTGTGAAAGCGCTCGTACCGTTGCCTTGTAATTTGATATGCATGATCCTAGGGTTGACCTCTGTCAGTTTTGTTCAAATTGTGGTGAAATTTTCATATTTGCATTTTTGGGGCAATGTTTTCAATTTTTGTTAAAAACTCATTTTCTCCCAAAGTTATTGTTGCATTGCTTTGAAACTTGATAATCTTCATCCTAGGTTTGTCTTCTGTTGGATTAAAAAAATTGTGGTGAAATGTTTAGTATTTGTGCTTTATGGGCAATATTTTGCATTTTGGTCAAAATATCATTTTCTCTGAATGAACTATTCTGATTGCTTTGAAATTTAATATGCATGTACATGAAGGCCACCTTACATGGATGTCTTCAAATCATGGTGAATTTTTCATACTTGTATTTTCGGGGCAATATGTCCCATTTTTGGTCAAAACATCATTTTCTCTAAAATTGTCTGTCCTATTGCATTGAAACTTGGTATGTATGTTCCAAGGGGTAAGCTTATTTAAGTATACTCACTTTGGTTTCAATGTTGAAGAGTATCAAGGTTGGAAATAGTTCGCTTATTTTCACTTCCTGCCATCTGGCCATTCTATCCCTTTATGTAAACATGGTCGATACCAAGGGGTGGACCATTTGATGTCTTTGGGGCGGTCTGGAAGATTTTCGGAAAAAACACATTCTCAGCAAATGTCAATAAAACAGCCAGAGAAGGATTGAAAAAAGAGAAGGTGTGAGAGGGAAAAATAATGTATAATGGATCAGGTAAAAATAATGCTACCTCATCAAACTGCTAGAAACCCCCGGGTATCAAATGGGTAATTCTGATGTCTTTGTGCACACAATTAACAATGCAGTGTATGTCAGTTGAAAATGTCAAATTAGGTAAGGATTTGAAAAGACTAGTCAAGTTCACCACGGTTAAAATTCTTAAGTTGATCTCCATGTCATCATCCTTTGTAAGTAAGTTTTGTAAGTTATTCCAAAAGTGGATGCATCAGTTGTACTGGAAGAAAACAATGTTTACTTTTCCCTGTAGGGTTTCTGCGTTAATGGTTGTATTTTGATATCTCTCCATGTATCTGGCGTACGGGCAAAATGTGAATATTGGTTGCATGTTATGTATTTCAGTCAATGTCATCTTTTATTCATGAAAAATCGAGAAATGTTCTCTATGTGCTTGTAAAAGATAACGTATTTGTTAATAATATAAACTGCCTTACGAATTGCCTTAAAATGATCGCACATTTAGTAGAAAGAGGACAAGAAACTAATCAGATTGATATTATGTATTCACCCCGAGTGCCTGTATATTGTACTATTTAACCTTTACACCCAGCTGTTTGTTATCTCTTATCACTGTTCATGGGCCAAGGAGGCCAGAACCAAGTTCGTTAAGCTCATAACTGAAATTTGGAATGCTTAGATTGTTATCTATAAGGCCGACCAAAAAACTGTGCTGTTCCGATAACTCGACCTACCCTATTTTCTACCCGCCAAACTTTTTAGAGCTACGTAAACACAGAAGTAAAAAAAGGAAAAAACCCGTAAAATCACGCGTTCGTTACTTGGCATTTGATTTTTGCATGAACGAGGATGTCTTTTATGGTTTTATCCTTTTATTTTCCTTTCATTATTCTGGAAATAATGTGGCCAGTGTTTGACCGCCCTGAACCCCTGAAAATGCATATTTAAAAATAAAAATAGTTTTGCAAAAGAAATTCCAGCCGACCTACCCACCCTATTTTTTAAACCATGTTATCGGAACAGCACAATTTATTGTTTTTTGACTTAATAGAATGGAATATTGTAGATGTTGATAAAAAATAAGAAAAACATATAATTTTTTTCATAATCTGCAATATTTCTATTGATAAGAGAGTTATTTCTTTGTAATTTTCTACATATATTGAGAGGAACAATATATGCGATATTTTTGTTGAAAAGCAGTTAATTGGTATATGTGTATTTTTGAGTTTTTTTTCTATTTTTGGTCGAAAATTTAGTGTTCTGACATTTCAGATAGTAGGTATCTAATTTGGATTTTTAAGTTCTTGAGGATCATCTTATTACCATATATCAAAATATTGATTAAATTTGGATAAGTTAATATGAGAGAATTGGAAGACAAAAGTGTTTTATTGCTAATATTAACCAGTGCTGCTTACAAACTGTTTTACAAAAACTTAGAATGGAAGAAGTTTTGGGGTAACACGATTGGAACTAATTTGGGATAATTTGATTTTCATATTTTGCAAATTTCTCAAAAGTGTTAGGTGTCATATAGCTGAATGTTGCAATATTGCAAATTACTCATAAAAACAAGTGTGTAATATAAAGAGAAAAGCAGATGAGATAATATTTGTAGATTAAATCGACATCACTTCACCATCAAATTATCCCAAATTAGTTCAAATCGTGTTGGATACAGATCTAGTAATTTGGGCCAAGTTTTGCCGGTTCTATCAATGGAAAGCCAAACATGATAGCCGGCTATTGAACCACTCTTTTTTTTGGGAGTGGAGATTTAGCCGAGTGGTTCTGTCTGTGGCCTCTCAGCTAGGCGACTGATGCCGTATGTTGTGGGTTCGAATCCGATTGAAAACTATCCGTATTTTCTACCCTGGGTTGGTAACACTGCTGGTGGACAGAATTGTCCCCGAGGTTATCGTTCGCCCAGTTAAAGCGATGAAATTCGTTTCTTCGCTTCGATAAAGTGTGTATGTGCGATGTATGATATTGAGCATGCGTGCGTGAGTGCTTCACGAACTCTACAACGTGTTGAGCGGTCTCAGTCAGAAAAATGTAACAACTTAGCCGGCTATTGAACCACTCTTTTTTGGGAGTGGAGATTTAGCCGAGTGGTTCTGTCTGTGGCCTCTCAGCTAGGCGACTGATGCCGTATGTTGTGGGTTCGAATCCGATTGAAAACTATCCGTATATTCTTGAAGTCCCTGGTCCAATTGCAAAAAAATTAGAATTGCCGCACATTTCACCTGTGTATTTGTGGTAGATAAGTATTTGTTCAAATGAAGTCAACATTACAAAAAAAATGCTAATGAGCATCAAAAGTGTAAACTTAGTTTAGATCTCATTAACTTTGGTCAGATTGTATTGGCGAGGCAGCTAACTACCAGGCGCCAAATGTAAAATAATTATTTTACACATTAGAAGAACATATTCATACGAAAAGGGTGTATTTGCATGCATTTATCAATAAAAAACTACTATAGCATAAGTATAAATAAATCAATACAGACATAAGTAAATACATATATGAGTGAAAAACATACATATATGTGAACCAATTCACACAAGACCTATGAAGACAGACATATACATACATACGTGCATACGTACGTGCATACATACATACATACATACGTACGTGCATACATACATACATACATACATACATACATACATACATACATACATACATACATACATACATGCATACATACATACATTCATACATACATACATACATGCACTCACGCACGCACGCACATACATACATACATACATACATACATACATACATACATACATACATACATACATACATACATACATACACAAGCCCATATGCACTCATGCACGCACTCACGCACATACATACATACATACATACATAGCCCATATGCACTCATGCACGCACGCACGCACATACACACAAACCCACACACTCATATACATACATACATACATACATACATACATACATACATACATACATACATATACATACATACATACATATATACATACATACATATACACACATACAGGATCGAAAAGTTTACATGAGGGGAACGAAGTACGCATGCGTATATCCACTCGCACACACACACACACACACACTGCTACTCGGAAAAGTTTACATGAGGGGGAACGAAATACGCATGCGTATATCTACTCGCACACACACACACACTGCTCTGAAAAGTTTACATGAGGGGGAACGAAATACGCATGCGTATATCTACTCGCACACACACACACTGATCCACGCCGCCCTGGAAGATATCCTATAATGCATTGCTGTAAGCCCAACGCCTAAACCGGAAATAGGCTCATTTGGCGTCAAGACACCAAGGCGAGCGGACCGGCCTCGCTCATCCAATCTTGCCGCATATGGCAAGCAATTGCGATAATGACGAATGCTTTATTTCCAAAAATCAGTAAATGACATGCTTTATCCATCCGTACTTCAGTGAGACACGTTCCCCAGTCAGTAAATGACAATGGGGCCGGGGTACCCCAGGCCTCCCACAAGTATCAGAGTGTTCACAGCCCCGTGGATAGCTGTGATATCGCAGCGGTACTCGTGGCGAACGCGATCGAGTCATTGGGGTCATCGCCACAGGGACTGTGGCGATGACCCCAAACCAATGACCCGAGCGCGTTCGACACGCCACAAGTACCGCTGCGATATCACAGCTACCCCGTGGATTGTTGTAGCGAAGCCAGCAGTTTTTCTCACAGAAACAAGTTGCATAATGTACTCAGTAAAACGTTGTCAGGTACATGTAACATGAAAACTGACTGAGGTCGAAGTGACTAAGGCACCGGGATTGATTTGACCACAAACAACGACAAGAGGGTGTGAATTACTTGGGTCGAAACGGACAGGGGTCGAGGTGACCTGCTGCCCCGGTCCTCAACTGCAGGCCTGACGGCCTGGCTATGTTCACATAAGGCGTCCACATTTTAGAAAATCACTAAAAGTAGGCAGAAAGAAAGCCCCCATTACGTGAAAACGCTAGGGTCGATAGGGTCCGATGACAGTTTGACACATTTCGTACCATTAAGAGTCGAATGATACTACATTGACCGGGTTGACCATATGACTTTCATCAAAAAACGTCCGGGGAAAAGTGAATACATTTGATGTTTGACCAAACTTTACAAAGCATCAATTTTTCGATCAAAAAATTCACGCGTAGAACTAATGAAAATTCGTAAAAAAATACCACTGCCTTGTACATCAGGCACAGTGTGCGAAATTAACGTCGGTCCGACGGTCCGAGACCGACAGATTTCTCGTCGGGCCGAAAGTTTTTAGCAACATATCGGTCCTTATGACCGACTGAAATTTGGAATAAATATGAAAATTTCTCCGTCAAGACCTGTAACAGATGCAGATGATGACTGACTCTGAATCATATGATTCAGACTTGAATGCCATGCACCTATTAATGATTTCCACTGTGGGAGTGCGGGGTCCTGGTAGTGGAGAATTCAATTTCTATGGTACGCCAGACCGGGGGGTGGGGGTTGACAATGTCGCGACATTGTAATTGTTGTCTTGCGACTTTTTACATTTAAAAATACAACAATAATAATTATGATTATTAATGGGGATCTCCCTTACCAGCTGTATATTAAGAGGTGTCATGAGAGACAAACTTTCTCGCTTTCATCAGCCACATGTAGCCAGTGCATGAGCCTGTATTCGCCGGCCTCTTGGTGTTTGACATAATTTTGTAGTCCGAGAGTGGGGGATTTGACATGGCTAGAAAAAAATTTCAAATTCTCCTAGGCCTGTTAGTCCATAGTCCCCCCCCCCCCCCTAGTGGAGGAAACATTGAGAAATGACAGTGAGGTAGATGAGGGCTGTGATCTTTTTCAGATTCCAAATCATGTAGCTGAATGATTCATTCACTTACACTATTCTGCAATCTATGTGAACAATAGTCCTTTTCAGAGAATACTTACTAACTCTATTGATAAAAGGATATGAAAAATTAAATATTACAACATTCAAAAGCATAATATTGGTGGAGAAGTTGACTTTAATTGTCGTTAACAACTTCATGTATTGAGGACCGGCAGTTTTCTGTAAGGACCTGAAGCTTTGGCTTGGTGCAGGCCCTTATGACCTGAAGCTATTTTCTCTTAATTTCGCACACTGATCAGGCACTAAAATGTCGTAGGCGTGAAAATGAGTTTATTAGAAAATACACAGTGGCTCTTAATATTTAAATAGTTTGAAAATTCCAGTTCTCCGTACTCGTTGCTGTCTAGTTCCAGTGGGCATACTTGGCATTCCAGACATTCATTCCCTGCTGAGTGGAGCTACGTACGATCCTGAGTAAAGTAAGCAGAGAGTTAGAGAGCAGAGAGTTTAGCAGTAAAGCTGTTGCTTTAGTTCCAGTAAGCTGTTGCTGTAGTTCCTGTTGAATGCTGTATTTAACCATTAAAGAATATAAGCCGAATGGCAGAGAGCTGTAATACACGACTCCCAGTGTTTTATTGGCCTGGGTTGGGCCGTTAACCCCAGCAGAACTTCGCCGGCATGGCAGGTACCATTAAGTCAGAAACCCTTACGTGGCCTCTAAGCAGTGTAGTATTACTCAGGCCGGCTACCACTTTACCACTGTGTAAAGCCCTGTACGAACCCGACTCACGACACAAAGGCAAGAAAGAGAAAAAGTGTCGCACATCTTTGTCATCGTCACTAGCCTTCGACGTCGCGAGGTACGTAGAGTCCGAGTTAGGAGTGAGCTCCCCGGTGTGGCACTTCCGGGCCTGCAGATCGTCGCGTCAGTGTGTGTATCTCAGAGAGAGTAGCAATGTGTGTGTTGTGTTTGTTGTGTGTGTGTGTGTGTGTGAGTGTGTAAGTGTGTGTGTGCGAGTGGATATACGCATGCGTACTTCGTTCCCCCTCATGTAAACTTTTCAGAGCAGTGTGTGTGTGCGAGTAGATATACGCATGCGTATTTCGTTCCCCCTCATGTAAACTTTTCCGAGTAGCAGTGTGTGTGTGTGTGTGTGTGTGAGTATGTGTGTGTGCGACTGGATATACGCATGCGTACTTCGTTCCCCTCATGTAAACTTTTCGATCCTGTATGTGTGTATATGTATGTATGTATGTATGTATGTATGTATGTATGTATGTATGTATGTATGTGCGTGCGTGCGTGCGTGAGTGCATGCATGCATGTATGTATGTATGTATGTATGTATGTATGTATGTATGTATGTATGTATGTATGTATGTATGTATGTATGTATGTATGTATGTATGCACGTACGTATGCACGTATGCACGTACGTATGCACGTATGTATGTGCGTGCGTGAGTGCATGTATGTATGTATGTATGTATGTATGTATGTATGTATGTATGTATGTATGCACGTACGTATGTATGTATGTATGTATGCACGTACGTATGCACGTATGTATGTATATGTCTGTCTTCATAGGTCTTGTGTGAATTGGTTCACATATATGTATGTTTTTTCACTCATATATGTATTTACTTATGTCTGTATTGATTTATTTATACTTATGCTATAGAGTTTATTTTTATTGATAAATGCATGCAAATACACCCTTTTCGTATGAATATGTTCTTCTAATGTGTAAAATAATTATTTTACATTTGGCGCCTGGTAGCTAACATACCATATTGTACAAAAAGTGTTGCATTGAAGTCACAGTGAGTGAATCTAAAATAAGTTGTCGTATACAGATCTTGTGAACAACAAGTCTTTCATTCACAAGATGCAGAATAACATAAGTGTATCCACAAAAAGTGTCGTCTGCATAGACAGTAAACTTTGCTACTTAATCCAGCAAGGCCAGGTTATTAATCACCATCTCTTACATCTGTGAATGGAAAATATGAGAATTTTGTATTAAAAAAAAAGCTTGGAAAGTCGGTTTGAAAGGTTTTTGTTTCTTTCCATTGTGTCATATTGTATATTCATAGAATGGTTTGTCTTTTAAATCAAGTAATGGCTTCTATACAACATGTACAATCCGTGGTTTGATGCTTTTAAATATGGTCAGAAGGGCTTTATAACAGATGTACATATCTGATGCCATAGGCTTCTTGGTATAGATATGTTTGTGCTTGGAAGTTTCTCCGTTTGTCTATGATACTGCAATGCTTGTTTTACTGGGTTGAAGTTTTGGAAATACCATTATCATGTAGGTGTGGCAGCATCGTTACCAGTGGAAGCTCCAAAGAAAACCCATAATGACATTTTACCTTTGATTGTCTCCGATTGTGCAACCATAGGCTTTAGAGAGACCAAATATTATCTACATTATTTCTATGCAATACAATATTATAAGAGGAGACCTTCATTTTTGCATGGCAGATTGTATCACTAATAATCAGTTTATTATGTACTAGGTTGCATGGTATTGTGTCAATGTGTGTGTTCAAATGCTGCAACAGTTGTCAACCATTTCATACTTCAATAGACTGTGCATCAAAATTTGTTCAAGTGCACTTGACTATGAATATCACAAACTAAAGTCCATAGAAGCTATTAAATATCGTGTATACACTCACTCTGGCTTGTTACATGTAACCAAATGTGAGCACAGTGTCATTGACGCTATTTTTCAACACTTTACATTCAGATCGAAATACTTCTACCGCTCTCTGGCGTTTAATGAAGTCATATTATTATGATTGCACTTGTTGTTCACCCCATCCCCGATAAGATGATAATATGAACTAGAATTTGAAAATGGCATGCCTTGAAATCCAAAAAATAGACGTTTACGGACGATAGAAAATACAGGACGGTTACCGATAACTGTTCTTTTCAACATATAATAGGGTCAACTTTTACCGTGTGTAATGTCGCGATACATTGCCTGTTAGAAAGAATATCGCGTTTTTTTTCGCATTTCGCGATCTTTGTAGTTCGGTGTTGTACGCATTTCACCTATAATTCGTTGGCACCGTACACGGTGAAAATTACGGTCAAGGCTAATCGAGTCCTAGGTATCGATACTTTACATCAAACTGATAAAATGTTGTTGTAAACCAGGAAGTGTGTGGCCCATCGACTGTTTCTCTTCCTGTGAGCTCGTACAGTGTGGAATTTACTCAGATGATTACCGTGGTGTGATCAGAGAGTTACAAGAGCGATAAAACTACCAATTATTGAAAAGCAGTGACCAGTGGTATTAATAGCAGGCTGCAAACTGCAAGTGACCATTTTGCTAACTTTGATATTTTGTGACCTAATCGGGGGTGGGGGGCATTGTTAACTTCTTTGAGTAAGTAAAATTTTCACCTCCTCAGTTTCATAAATATCTAAAATTTAGCTTTTACCCAGAGAGTTAACCCAGGGATTGCGGCTATTTCAAATTTCTGATTTGGTAATTTGTTTCTTTAGAACCGATATTTGACTGTTGACCACTTTTATGGTTGAAAGTTTTTTGTGGAAAGTTTCAACAGAAGTGTAAGTATTTCAGTTTCGATGCACGTAGTACTTTAAGTGCCTCGAGACATTTCTCCGTAGTTACGGTGACAGACAATGCCCAGTGCCATTCCTCAACTCGTCCATGGTCAGAGACACACAAAGGAGTGGCAATCAGCTTAGTATCCAAACTATAGTGATTTTATTCATCGTAAAACGTCCCCCGGGGAGAGGATAACATGCAATGGCGGTTGGTTTTGCAAACAACATCATGTTTGAATGTTAGGAAAGTCTTTGAGAAACCTGATATCACTTGTCATTCAATCGGCAGCATTAGAGTAATGAAATTTCTGAAGTTTTCTGAAGATGAAGATGTTCAGCGTTTAATTTGCACTTCCCGATGATAAAAACCGACTTTGGCACGGGAATTTGGCAAACACACGAATAAGAAAAGTCGCCAAATACTGTAAGACATAGGAGATAAATTCCTGATTGACGATGGTACAAGATGTGACCATACATCACCATCAAAGTCGAGTAACTTGTTAGAACATTTCATTGTGAAAATGAGACGAATTCGTTTAAAACAGGCTGCGTTTGAATTATAGGACATTTTAAATCCCTTTAAAAGGCTAGCGGCTGTTAAAGGGCCTTTAGTTTAGATACTACGGTGTTAAACTGAATTTCAGAGAGCAGCCCGAATGTTGACACAAAAATGTTTTTTAATTTAAGCGCAGGAGGACTATCTGAAAACTACAACAAAGGAAATTAATTACTATTTAATCGAATTTAATACAATCATAGTTACCGTCTTTGCATACATTCGACGAGTAAATGCAGAATAACGACTTGAAATTTCCATAAGTTGTTGGACGGGGGATTCTAGATACAACACCTGTATACACAAGTAAGACTTCTCCAACAACGACTGCTATTGATGCATTCCTATTGACCCGTAACAGTTCGGCAAATTTCAGAGGGAGGTCGCATGACATGCTTCAGTTGTACGTGATAATGTGAAGTGTCCGGCAGTGTTTGAGAAATGTTTTAGGTCAGGGTTTATTGGAGGTCTTAGCAATAGTCTGACCGCAAGGCGTCGTTAGGTGAGCACTGCATAATCTTCCTATTGCTGTTTTGATGGAAGGTCCGAGCCAAGACAAACACTCTTGGCTAGCGAAGAACGCTTTGAGAATCATGCTTTTCAAATCCTGTTCGTGCTGAAATAATGCGAAGCAAATACGAAACGATCGTCCCTTGTTCAAGCTGTCGAACAACTTACGAAAGAAACATGGAAACTAAACCAATAACTGTTTAGTCGATCGTCGTTACGTTGTAATGTTGAAGTCAAGTTTGAGTATGTCAAATTTTGTCATCAAAAACAACTCAAAAAGCTGGATTGAACCTAAGGTGTTTGAAATGGGTATTGACAAACGCACCATTATTCAAGTCTTCAAAGAAAACTGCGGACAAAGTCTGGAAAATTATGAGCGATTCAAGCAAATGACTGTGTTATTATTGAAACTCAGACCGAAACATTCGATTTAAACTGCATATGATATGATGGCGTGCAGAGAGACTTGCGGAGTATATAGTGTGGTACTGTATTATTCGTAGAAAAGTATAAGATACCTTCCTTTTGAAGTGTATTTGGTGTTTTGGAGACAAAATCTTAAGTTTAAATGCTAATTTTGCAACAAAGTTTTTCCTGTCTTTAGCTAGCACAGGCTTGCGCCATATATCAGTCTGTCACAGGGGCAGAATTTACTGTAGAGTATTAAATGCACTGAGTGTTTTGGTTATTATGGAGAGTCAGCCATCTATCTTCCATTATTCTTTTTTCAGGTCAATATCAGAATTGAATCGCCTCGAGGAGGAGTTACTTATGGTATTGTGCCCACAACGGCTAAAACAGGGACAACTATTCTATGAATTTTACAGATAAGGCGAGATCATGACATTGAACAATCGACGATATGGCGATTGACATCTTCAAGGCACAACTGCACAAATTTATGGTGGCTGTTCTCGTGTATTCGCTCGCCAACTTGGTGATCTTGTTCCATGTTGTAAACAAAAATGGCAGGGAGGAAAAATCATCGACAAGGGAGATATTAACACATCAACAAGCTGTAAGAACAACATTTGGAAATCGAGGTAGTACCGTGAAATCTGAAGACGAACATAAACAACTGTCATCGAAGGATATGACACAAATTCTTCGGGAAAATCCAAACTTTTTTATCATAAAACAGAACTGGGCTTGCAGCAGTATCACAGCGAACGAACTAAATGTTCTCATAGTGGTCTCATCTTTGCATCAAAGTAGCGGAAGAAGAGCTGCCATTAGGCTATCTTGGGCAAAAGGAATAGGAATAGAAAAACTGGGAATTCGGGTTTTATTTCTCATCGGCACAAGCCAAAATTCTGACTCACAGAAACGTATAGAAGAAGAAAACGCCAAATATCATGACATTATTCAAGTTGATTTAAGAGACGAGACATCTAGTTCAACACAGAAACTAATTGTGTTGATGCACTGGACGCGTCACAACTGTCGAAATGCAAAATATGTCCTAAAAGTCGACGAACAAACACTAGTCGTGCCCGCAAACGTGCTTAAATTTCTTGAGAAAGCCCCACGGACTGGGTTTGCTGGAGGGTGGACATTGATAAACATGAAGCCTGTCCGAAACATGGACAGTCCATGGTTTATATCCGAAGTAATGTGGCCCCCTTCAAAGTACCCTCCATATTTAGGAGGATCGACGTTCTTGCTATCCATCGATGTATTGCTACGAGCTTCACTTTTTTTCAGAAAACTTGAATCTTTTCCATTCGAAAATGTCTACCTCGGGAGCATTCTTGAGAAATTACGACTAAATCTTACGCAAGTGAACAATTTCGATATCCAAGGAAGCTATCGGAAAATATGCCAAGTAAGATCGTCACTACTGTCGACGAAATTCGAAACAAAACAAATGATTAAATATTGGGATGCACTGCAAACAGATCTTCAGACCGTGTGCGATAATAAAGACCCTTACGTAGATAAACTTCGATTTCAACAGCAAAATGATGGATTGAATGGGAGTAGGATCATCAACGATTTCTCTTATCAGTTTAGCGTCAACCCAAGGAATCTATGTTTTCCAGACTTTCCAGATAAACAAGACTGGAAAGAAGTTTTCCTGTTGATAATAACGCCATCTCAA
The DNA here is from genome assembly GCF_041260155.1 of Ptychodera flava. Taxonomy (NCBI): domain Eukaryota; kingdom Metazoa; phylum Hemichordata; class Enteropneusta; family Ptychoderidae; genus Ptychodera; species Ptychodera flava. Next base: position 1,225,815 of record NC_091948.1, read on the forward strand.
GCTGTAAACTCAAAACAGAGGGATATGATTCGTAACACTCGCGGATCACGGAAATTCACGATCGGGAAGAAAATCGTGCATTTATTTTTAATTGGGAAAACATTTGATACACAGCTTGATGCTGATGTATTGCAAGAAAGCCGAACACATGAAGATGTCATCGTGGTAGACATAAGGGACAGTTATGAAAATATGACACTTAAGACAGTAATGATGCTTAAATGGACATCATTATATTGTACCAATGCGAAATACATTTTAAAAGCCGATGATGATGTATTTGTTCATTTACATGATCTCGTCGTAACCCTGATAGATAAACCAAGATCACGGTTTGTTCTGGCTTATGTCCACAAAAAGACCTGGCCACTTCGAGACAGAAAGTATAAGTGGTATGTCAGCGAGGACGAATGGCCACTGAATGAACCTTACCCTCCCTATCCAAACGGACCAGCCTACGTCATGTCGTATGAAGTTGCCACCAAAATATACTCGTCATCATATACTACAGAGCTTTTTCGTTTTGAAGATGTCTATATTGGCATTAATTTGAGGCAAATAGGTATAGTTCCAACTCACAGCGACAGATTTGATAGTTTTGGTAAAAGGAGGACCATTTGTGAACTAAAAGGCTCACTGTCATCAAATTATATCCACGAAGATCTGATGTACAAGTTTTGGCGGCAAACGGAAGAATGGGGTAAATTTGTACACTGCAAAAATGATTACATTGCGGCATCCTACCAAAATATCGACAAAGTGATTATTGACAACGGCAGAGTAATCATCCCCAGGAATGTCTCAAGTTCTACAAGATTGAACACGTTTATCATTAACCACGCACAGAAGTGTTCGCCCGGGAAAAGTCAACCGTTCCTAGTGGTTTGCGTCTTCAGCCGACCTGGGAACGTGCAATTACGGACGGCAATACGCGATACCTGGGGGAAACCTGATCAGGAAATTAGCGGTGTCAGAGTAGTAACTGTATTTTTCACAGGTGTATATGAGGACAACGTGGAGATGCAAGAAGCTATTCTAGAGGAGGATGCAAAATTTGGTGACATTATCCAAAACAATTTCATTGATTCATATGATAATGAGGTAATAAAGACGGTTACTATATTACATTGGACTTCTACCTATTGCGCAGGTGCAGCATATCTGATTAAAGTAGATGACGATGTCCTCCTGAATATTCGTAGTTTAATAGAGTTTCTCGAATATTCGCCAAGAAAGGCTTTATACTTCGGCGATGTAAAGTTAAACGTGAAACCCGAGAGAGGTGAAACTTCCAAATGGTACACTCCTCCCGAAGCTTGGGAAAGAGGCGAATATCCGCCATATGCAAGCAAATCGTATGTACTTTCTCTCGATGTCGCCGATGCTGCTTCTCGGATTGCTCTGGCTACACATGTTTTCAAATGGGAAGACGTTTACCTTGGGATTATGGCGGAGAGATTAGGAATTCAGCCGCTGCCACATATCCACTTTGACATTACTGGTGCGTATCGTTCACAATGCACATTGCAGTCAGCTATTGTGTCGAGTCAGTTCTCGGCTGAAATGCTCAGAAAATACTGGAAAATCTTGAGAAATGGCACCACAGCTGTGGGTAAATGCAATGGTTTGTTTGCTGAAAAACTCAAGCCAGGCGCTCGAGATCATGCATGGACTTCACAACAGCTTTGCTCGAGTAACTCTGCTGATATATATCCCATTTTCTTGGTGGTACTAGTCAACACAAGTCCGGATCAGCTGGAAAATAGAAACGCCGCTCGTCTGACGTGGACTAGGATAAATAGAGTCTTAGGGGAGCGTGTTGAAGTGAAATTTGTCATTGGAACGTCCAGCAATGAAAGAGTGCAGAATGTCATCGAAAAAGAAGCTAACCTCTACGGTGATGTAATCATTTCTAAGCTACTTGAAGCTGATGCAAATTCAACCTTGAAACGATTGAATGTTTTTCAATGGGTACGCGACTTTTGTTCTTCTGCAAAATTTGTCATGGTAGTTCCAGCCGACAGTTTCGTCAATATCAGAAATGTTATCAGCCACTTACGCCGTGCTCCACTATCCAATCATATAGCTTGCTTCGTACAGAGAAACATTAAGCCAATCAGGCAAAAGGGAAGTCCTGGGTACATTTCAGTCGACGACTGGCCCTATGACTACTATCCTCCACATTGCAACGAAAAAACGGCATCGATAATGTCCATGGATATCGTGCAAGAAGTTTTGTATCACTCTAAGAACCGACAACCTATCAAATTTCCTGAAATACAAATTGCTACAATTCTTCACAAATATCTAAAAAGCGCACAATTCTTGCACAGTACTGCGTTTTACGTAAAAGGTATGGCAAAATATTTGCAACACGGTGGAAACAATGACATACGTGGCTTAGACAGCATCATGGCAACTAATGGTTTTAGCGGACAAATCATGCAGTACGTCATTGAACAGGTGATCAACGACAATCTAGAGAAGTGTCAAGATCAGCGACGAAAGGAACTTGCCGACAAATATTTACAGAAATTCAACAACAGAGAAAAATTAAACGATATCATCAATGAACTACAGGCAAAATTAAACGATCACACTATTATCAATGTACACGACTACCCTATCGTCATTAATCACCCTGAAAGATGTCGACGTCATTGGAATGGCGTCTTCTTATTCATAATGGTGAGGTCAAACCCTGAGGAGATAGGGTACAGAGATGCCATTAGGTCGACTTGGTCAAAAGAAACTACTGTTGAAGGAGTCCGCGTTGACTACATATTTCTCCTGGGACGACCCAAGGATGCTAAACTCCAGGAAAAAATCTGGTTGGAAGATGAAGAAAATGAAGATATTGTGCAAGAGGATTTTCTTGACGTTTTTCGGAACCAGACATTAAAAATTGTGATGGCGCTCAAATGGGCATCACAAAATTGTCCGGATGTAAAATATATAATTACTACCACGTCGAACACTTTCATTCATGTTTCAAATTTGATGCTCTACCTGAAAACCTCATTCACTCTGGAAAATGATCTCGTTGTAGGACATATCTTGAAGAATACAAGACCAGTGAGAAATCCAGACAGTTCATATTACGTTCCAGTTGAAATGTACCCAGAAGAGAGGTACCCACCTTATCCCGGAGGAGGTTGTTTCCTGATGTCCGGGGATGTTGTGCACAAGGCCTATGTGATGTCACAGTATACAGCCTCGTTCCTATGGGAAGATGTCTACGTTGGCATGCTGTTGCAGAAACTGTCAATAATCCCTCGCTTCCATTCTGACTTCATCATTGATTCGCTGAGCGAGGTTCCCGATGTGTGCTACATGAGAAATGCCTTCACAATGAAAGTGGCGGCGCCAGAGGCAATGGGCGCGTCGTATCATGAACTGCAAAATAGCCAAAATGTATCGTGTTTTGAAGGAGATCGTATTAAACCGGACTTGTACGAATTCAAAGTATCGAGTGACCACCTGTGTAAAGAACCATCAGACAATATCCATGTTCTGTTGGCTGTGATGACATCGCCTACTAACTTTGGTCGCCGACGCGCGATAAGAGAGACATGGGGCATGCATTATGAAAACATTACAGATTTTGATGTCAAAACCGTGTTCATGGTTGGAATCCCACGTGATGAAGAAACACAGTTTATGCTTAAGGAAGAGAACGACTACTACCACGACATCGTTCAGTCAACCTTCATTGACAGTTACCAAAACTTGACTTTAAAAACTATAATGATGTTAAAATGGGTAGCAAATTATTGCCAAAATTCAAAGTTTGTAATGAAAGTCGACGATGACGTCTTTGTGAATATACAAAATGTTATTTCTTCACTTCACGGTACACAACCAAACGAATATTCTTTGGGTTTCTTATTTTATAATAGTTGGCCTATTCGGGATCCTAAACACAAAAACTACACACCGCGCCGTCTGTGGCCTGATAGAAGCTTCCCGCCGTACTATTCTGGACCATGTTACTTTCTCTCCACTGATGTTGTCAAAACCTTATACAAGGCTTCGTTCAGTGCAAGGTGGTTTACAAATGAGGACGTCTTCATAGGCGCTCTCATGCAAAGTATTGGACTATTTCTTCAGGGAGATCCTCGCTTTGATATCAGTGGCGACGCTCGTGACGTCTGTCGCCTACGTAGTGTCCTAGCGACTCACAAAGTTATGGCACGTGACATGTACAAATTCTGGTATTGGTTAAACTCACAGGAGAATGTTGAATGCAATGATGCTAATTTACCGGATAGGCACTTCCACCTGTATTACCAAAATCAAACCAGTTGGCAAAATCAAGAGTACATATTCCCGATAGCAAATCGAGAATTTTGTCATAAATCGCTTACATCACTCGTCGGCAACGCAAGGAAGTCGGTCTTAATCGTTGTAGGTAGCCTGCCAGAAAACGTTGAAGCACGAAACGCGATAAGGGACACGTGGGGGCGTTTACATGAAAATTACCAGGCTGTAATGATAACGCTCTTCTTTATCGGAACGACCACAAATCACACAGTACAAGCTCTCGTCGAAAAGGAATCCAAATTCCATGGCGATATAGTTCAGACAAATGTGTCCGATTTCCTGTACAGCGCTACGTTTAAAACAATAGCCATATTCACGTGGTTGGCCAAATTCTGTGGCGATGTGAATTACGTCATTAAGACCGATGATGGTACATTTCTAAATTCACGAATGATTTTTCACTACTTCGAAACATCAAAACCACCGACAACCAATCTTATGGCGGGAAGCGTTATCCACAGTTCAAGACCGATACGCGATGTCCAAAGCCAGTATTACACACCAGAGGAAGTCTGGTCCAATGAAAAATTCCCCGTCTATGTGGAAACACCGACGTATCTTCTGTCCATGGATGTAGTGAAGAGAGTGGACTCCGTTGCGAGGACGACACAGCCTGTTTTCTGGGAAGACGTCTTCCTTGGTGTGTTACTTCAGAAACTCGGCATAAAGCCAAGTGAGCTGAGGGGCTTTGATTTTAAGGGAGTGAAGCGCATAAACTGCGAATACGGTCATTCTCTTGCAACGGCATTCTTCACACCCAATCAAATGCGTTCATTTTGGAGGGAATTAATATACGTTGATATTGTCTGCGGCGACCAGAATAACTAGGAAAGGCCTTTGGATGCCATTGAGGTTATTGTGATTCGTCAGTAGCTCGCATGATCATTTCAAGGGCTAATTTGATATTTATAATAGGATAAATTGTTTATATTTCACCAGGAGAGAAAAAAAGTTTTGACATGTATTGTTTGAAACCAACACAATTGGAACTATTTTGTGATTATAAGATCTTGAGCATTTGTTATAATCTATTTAAAAATCATCAATCTAACAGTGTTTTTGTGTGAAGTTGGGGGCAAATTTCATAAATTATTGATAATTGCGCAATCATCAAATACATCTCGAACAAATTTTACAGTTTTGTCTAGCTTTTCGCACGCTCAGGGAGAACCCATTAAATGTAACTGATTTGTCAATTTTGTTTAGGTTTAAGTCAAAATACAAATTCCCTTTCCAAGGTTGATTTGTAGGCATTTACTATTCTCACCGAACGATGCATGATAAAATTTTAAATTTTCGATGGGAAAATGGCCTTCTACCTCTACCCAAATCAGTTCTGCTGTAGTGTATGGTTTTTTGGTGATCTCTCTTTCAAATGATTTGGTAGATGTTAAGAAAATGTCTTGTACATTTATTTATTTAATATACAAGGAAGTGAGACCTGGTAAATTTGATTAAACTACCCTTTTCTTGTGAGTGTGCTAATTAATGCTGGAAAATTTTACAAAATAACTGAACTATTTCAGCCCTTCTATTAAAAATGAAATATGTTTGGTAGATGCAAATAAATGTAATCGATATCATCTGTCTGTTGAAACCTTAAAATATTAACGGCAGGAACCAACAGATTTTTCCTGAAATTTTTAGGGACTGTATAGAGATGTCTTTGCAGCTTTCAGGGACCACTCCGAGGAGACCCTAAATCTTTTAGAGACCACACTGACTTGACCTTGAAACTTTCAGGGACCACCAAGATAAGTCCTTGAAACTTTTAGGGACCACCCAGATGTGACCCTAAATCTTTCAAGGACTATCCTGGTGTGACCTTGAAACTTTCAGGGACCACCCAGATGAGTCCTTGAAACTTTCAGTTTGATTTTACATTTTAATCCTGTCAGTGAAAAAAATAGCCCCAAATTCTATTGGTTATTATTAAAATAGGGGTTATCCGTAAAATAGAGAGATTTCTTTGTGATCGGGTGTGGAAACATTGTATCAATTTTTCAGCAGGATTTCCTTGGTAAACTAATCATATGACGCAAATGAAAGGATGTTAGGATAATAAAGCCAGAAAGATAATGTCTTCAAGTACAATGAGTAAGGATATTACAATAGTGAATCTCTATTGAACTATTGCTTTGACGTTGCCTTTATGACTTAACCCGTCGGAGGTGACGTCGTGATGTTCAACCTCTATCACAAAATCCTCGATGATCAGTCCATTCGTGGATGATTGTCAGGTCTATAAGACAGACTTTCGCCATGATTAGATTTTTTCCGAACATGGTCTAAAATTTATACTATCAACACATATCTTACATTCTAAATGAAAGGTAAATAGTTTTTTAGATGACAATCATATTATACATAATAATCAAGCTGGATTTCGCAAAAACCATCGCACAATAGATCACATATTTACCCTGAAGACAATAATACATAAATATATTAACAATAAGCAGAACATTTATGTTTGTTTTGTTGACTTTGCTAAGGCTTTCGACTCGGTATGGAGAGTTGGTCTTTTCCATAAACTTCTCAAAAATAATATTAATGGCAAATTATACAGACTTATAAAACACATGTACACCAACACAAAAATACACATCAAAACAAATAATTTTATCTCGCCCAGCCTGAAAGTTGAAAAAGGAGTAAAACAGGGCTGTGTTCTAAGTCCTAGTCTGTTCAATTTATATGTCAATGACTTGAAAACAAATCTAGACAAAGTAAATACTCAACCACCAGTGTTGAATAATACTCCAATTAACTCATTATTTTACGCTGATGACCTAGTCTTAATTTCTACTTCAAAAGAAGGTTTGCAGAGGGAGTTAAATACACTACACACATTTTGCTCTAATTGGAAACTTGATGTTAATTTACAGAAAACTCAAGCAATTAATTTTAGTAAATCTCCTTTGATAGATAAACACTTATTTAACTATGGTAGTACATGCATCAAATCTGTGAAGAGCTATACATACTTAGGACTGACAATTAAATCAAACGGTAGTTTTAGTGAGACAATTACAAATTTGGCTGATAAAGCAGCGAAATCTTTGTATAGTTTAAAAAGGGTTTTATTGCACAACAAAAAGATAAAATTTTCCCTACATCTATTCAATGTTTCATTAAACCTGTTTTACTGTATGGCTCAGAGATTTGGGGACAAGATTTCATGGATTACAAGAAGTGGGATAAATCAGCAATTGAAAAAAACTCACCTCAAATTTTGTAAGAACATTTTACAGTGTAATAGACAAGCTTGTAATGCCGCTGTGAGACTAGGACAATTCCCACTTCTACTTGAGATCAAACTTAATATTGTTAAATACTGGCTTCATATCGTACAACTGCCACATTGTAATCTTGCTAAAGAAGCTTTTCTGGAGCAAATGGTAAACAACACTAACAATAGATCCTGGTTTAACTGTTTAAGTGCTTTAATTAAAGACAATGGAATGGACTTTCTCCTTGATAAAGCTCCATCACTTAAACACCACAAAGTTATAACTGGTTTAATGAAAACAAATTTAACAAACAATATGAAGTCTTTTGAAAAAGTTGATCTCTGATGAAAATAATAAACTAAGAATGTATGCCAAAATAAAACGTAATTTTAGATTAGAACCCTACTTAACACAGTTGCAAGGTGAGAAAAGAAAATTGCTCACCAAACTTCGCATTAGCAATCATGATCTAGCAATTGAAAAAGGGAGACACACTGTTCCAAAAACCCCAATTACTGAAAGATACTGCAATCAGTGTAACACCAACAGTATTGAAGATGAAACACACTTTTTATTAGTCTGTCAGAAATACAAAGTCCAAAGAACGAACTTTTTCAGTAAAATCAATTTCCCAAACGACGATACTGAAATCAGCTTATTTCTCTACTAACAAAACAAGAGTTATCTTTTAATGAACAACTTGCAGATTATATTTTTACTTTATATAAACAAAGAAATACCTAGTTATATTTATTATTAGCTACTATTATTATACTGTAATACTTTATCTTTATTGAAGAAAATTTTAACTTATTTTTGTATCACACTTTTATTGCACAAATGTGATGTAAATCCTATATTTACAAGCAAGCATAAAAATATTATTATTATTATTATTATTATTGTCAACACAAGGAGGTCTCTGATCGGGTGACAAGTGGTTTACAAATTGCAACTTTCGTCTCATACGTAGCGCAATCGGCTCGGTGTAACTGGATTCATTATAGCGCGCTGAATCAGAATACCGAACAACTAAGCTTAACCGCATATATAATGTACACCTGATACATCAAAAGTGACTGTACCAAAACCAATCTGAATTAATCTGCATTTGTTTAATTAAACTCAACTTACATACCGCATTACGGCGAAGATCGGGGGACTCTAGGCAAACACAGTTATTTTAATGTTTCGGTTTAATCATAAATTTTATAGAGTATTAAAGGGACAAAGTCGGCCATTTTATTAACATTTTCCCGACTATGAAGAATTTTAATTTGACGACTACGATGTTGTGCTTTTGTCTGACTCTAAATATCGGTTGAACTTCAAATCGATTTTGTGTAGCATCGTCGCGTCTGCAAATAATTACTACTTCATGTTCCATGAAAAATTTCGACGCTGAGTAACTTTTATCTCCTACCTTTTTCATGAGTTTACATCCTAATATTTTCCTTATGATATTATGAATCAATCCGAGTTTTCAACTTGACAATAATCAGCAATTAATTTCGTGGCTCACAGATGATGATTACAAGTCGCGTGGTAGGCCGCGTAGATAATATAAGCTTAAAACTTGCAAGTTGTACGTTTGGAAAATGCTTCTTAGATATTATGAACATTATAACTGCTGAAAGTTGTTCATAAACTACGTAAATTCTGATCACAACTCCGTGAAATGTATATTTTGAGTTCAAATGACTATCACTTGAGAAGTACTCTGAATGTTAACAATGCTATGGCATTCCCCACACATGCCACACAAATTCACAAGACAATGACATTGATGTGCTATGTTACACATCAAGTTCAGAAGTTTGATGCAATGTAAATAATATTATTTTGAGTGTGATTATATACTTTGACATTAAATGATTAAATAAGTGAAACTATAGGCCTACGTACCAAAATGACATAAAACTAGTCCAATAATCATTTCCATTCAAGGTAATATATTACCAGGTCCATGGGACAATTGTGATTTACAAATTTAAGTAGGACCATCCTGAACCACTGATAGATAGTGGTGGTACCAGGTGTCCGGAATGGGTAAGCATACCCTGCTAGCATGCTACACCATCAGGATTGGTCCCAACATTGTCTAAATATTGTATGAAAAGATACAGGGATGTGAATCACTGTAATAAGTCAAAGCCGGGAATGCTGTCGTTAATCATTTGAGTGACCGAGGTGTCATATTTGGCCACGATGTCGTCATATCGACAGTAGCACTTTTTGAAAGTCCCAACGAGTCTTTTTGTTGTGTATCCTTGTCTCAGTAATTTTGATGCCAATGAGCTGTCTCAGTTGAAAATCAGTGTAGGAATCACAAGCTTAAGCCCTACAAATAGGTAAATAGGTAGATCCCTTTGTAGGTGTTTATGTTTTCTTACATATCGAAATCTGACGGGGATGATGAATAAAAGAAATGCAGGTAGCCTACATCTATTCAAAATGAAATGTGCTGATTGACTGAATCGGCTGGCTGCAATATTCACAGTTATTATTTTCTTTTTACTTTAAATATGGCCAGCCACAAGCCTGTTCCCGACAGTACAGCGAACGGACTCACACTGTTCCGTTTACCGTCACTACCTTACGTTCAGATGCAGATACCGAGCTCATGCGGAGAATCGTAAATCATCGTAACGCTTGGGCACGTTAACAAATCTTATTACTGAAAGATTCCTTTAATTTAGGTTTATACTCCTATCGACATCGCTACGTCCTGCAACTTTCATGTACGTTCTGGGTCAACGAACTCTTACAGTCAGTGATGGTGGCAACCCCCCCCCCCCCGACAAAAAAGCGCAGATATGAGATCAAGTATTATTCTCGAATACATTGTAAGTAAAAGCGTTGTTTTCAATATTTCACCGTAGTTTGTCAATGTTCCAGATCCAGTGCAAGCCCGTCTCTCGCACATAAAAGTTTACGGGAACACATAGATTTTTTTGAACTTTGCAGCTTTGATCTCCTAGTTTAGCAGAACTGATTAATTTTCAAAATATTAAAAAAATGACATTCGGAAAGATACTAGTAACAATAATATTTTGGTCGATTTTCAAAATTCTCACCATGGTAGTCCGTGTACTGAAAAAGCCTGTGTGCTTTGATGATACTGAGTCATAGGACATTACTTCCTGCACACATCGCTCTGAGCTGTGCAGCATTGATAGACAGTACTTCTCCACAAACCTTTTCTTGCCACCGTCTCCCTGTAAACAAGTCCGTAGAGTGTTCACCTTGATGATGTCATACATGTACTTCAGTAGGCCGACTTCGCTGACCGGTGTGTCCGTAACATTGTCGGTACGGTCGCATTGAAATAGTATTAAGAAGACTGATCGCACACTCTGTGTCAGCAACTCTCTTCACAATTAACAAATGTATTCATCGTTCAGGTGGAATGCGCCTCAGGGGCATATATTTGGATTTTCAACTTTTTAATAAAGTTGCCCTAGTCTACTGCTTGTGAGAACTCATTTTGAAGCTTGTAGATTACCCTAAAGATACGCTCTTATGTTTCTGTGGAAATTGGAAATTTAGTATTTCACTTTACAGTTAACACAGGGATAGCCGCCATTGTGAATTTCAGCTACTAGTAAATTTTGAGTAATGTGTTTCTCTAATTCCAACATTCGCACGGTGAAATTCTACTCTGTGAATAAGAATAGTTCAAAGATTCTTAGGAAAATTTGAGCAAAGGTTTAAAAACTTTCGGTTTTTGAGGTGCACATTACCATAAACAATCTTGTAATCTTACGACTACGTATCATCATATTCCGGCGAAATGTACCCTTCGTCTATTATGTCTTGATTTCTTGACAAGAACAGCAAACTCGGAATGGAGCCAAGACTATTCTGGCCTTTTGGGAGGGGGTCGTTTCCGCGATGGGCGGTCATATTGATTCTGTCACGTGATAAGTCAATCAAACGATGCAGCAGGAAGTTTCCGGGCGACTCAGTATGCAGGGAGAACTGTCTCGATCGCCCAACATGACTAGTAACTCTGTGCATCTGACAGTGGCGGAATCGTAGCGACGTACAGGTAAGTATCATTTTAAACACTCACTCACACAAGCCTTGGTGAACGTGTTGATGTATCTTATATCCCACTCATTTCTTTTCGGATTCCCTTATGAGCTCATGTGTAAAGGCGATTCATGGTTCTCAGAGACTTCTTAGGTGAGAACTGCTAAGCTGAACGAAATCCGAAATTCTGTTTCATTTCTATCGAATACGTGACACTCAGTGTTAGGAACTAACAAAATACTCTGTCGATGAGTTTATTCCTTAATTGATCCCGTCAGTTTCAACATAATTTCTTACTTTCCCAACATCTTCAATACTTTCCTCAAGTGATGCAATCGCATACGTTGACAAAATATTCAGTGTCATTATCATAGCTTTTCCTGAAATTTTGATTTTTTTACGATAACCAATAGAGCACACGAATTTTCAATATATTGTTGCAGTCCACTTAACGTTGTTTGATAAAATAATATTTGAAAATATTGTTGAAGTTATGTTATTATTCCTTTGAAATTTTGAAAAAAAAAACAAATTGGCAAACAAATGCAGTCTTCCCTTATAATTTCTGTACAGAATTTTGATTTTGAACATATATTGTTATTCTGTTAAACCAACCAGTAGGTTGAGCAATTGATCATTTCCCCATTTTTAAACACTATATTTTAACCGCTCTCTGGCGTTTAATGAAGTCATGTCATTATGCTTGCATTTTTTGTTCACCCTATCCCCGAGAAGATACTAACATGAACTAGAATTTGAAAATGGCATGCCTTGAAATCCATAATAATATAGGCGTTTACGGACGATCGAAAGTGCCTGACGGTTACCAGTAGTGGTTATTTTCAACAGTGAATAGGGTCAATTTTTACCGTCTGTAATGTCGCTATACATTGTTTGTAAGTAAGAATATCGTGTCTTTCGCATTTCTCGAGCATGTAGCCATTTTACGAATTAATCTTTGGCACCGTACACGGTGAAAATTACTGTCAAAGCTAATCGAGTCCTAGCTATATTTACATAATGTAGAGAGTATGAAGGGTGATAGAATTTTGTTGCCCACCAGAAAGTGGCCGATCGGCTGTTTTTGTTCCTGTGAGTTTGTAAAGTGTGGAATTTACACAGAAGATTACCGTGTCGTCATATGAGCGTTATAAGAGTGATAGCACGTACAAATCACCGATAAGCAGTTACCCCGCGGCATTAATAGCAGATTGGAAACTGCAAGTGACCATTAAGCTAACTCTAGTATATTGTGACCTAGCGGGAAGAGGCGTGAGGGCATTTTTAAGTTCTTTGAGTAAGTAAAATGTTCACCTCTTTAGTTTAAAGTTCCATTAGCTGTATCTTCTTGCGATTTTTCCGTTAGTTTTGATTGAAATGATCACTGGCTCATGTTGAATAGCCTGTCAAATAACAGAGAATCGCATATTATTCGGAAACATTACGTGCCCTACAACTAAATAACATGTGATTTTACAACGAAATTTTCAATTTTTGTCCGGACAGAAATACAAACTCTGTTGACACGCGGATTGCAACGTAGGCATTCTTCTGCACCTGCGCGAGCCATTCACAGCGATTTCAAAATAAATATTCATTGCTTATGCCCGGTATCACGTCATAGTCCATTGTCCGAGCACGTTGCGTAGCCAGATGTCTGGCAATCCACGACGCAATGTTGTTTTGATCCCACAATAAACGTGAACTTGTACATCTGGCGTGATCGCGGCGTCAACATTATCTGCGTTCTCCCCAGCACGCTGAGCATGCCAGACGTCAACAAACGAGCTCGGAAGGGCAACACGTTTGAACAAAAATTAGCAGTTTTATGTGGCTATAACATCACTAATCATGTTTGTTTCTTCGTAAGACGACATTTTGCAACAAATATGAGCCTCCAACATGGAATTTTCCGAGGTAAAAAATGGTCAAAAGTTACAAATAATGGCCCTTTAACATAACTTTTCCCCCACAGAGTAACTCAGGAATTGCGGCTATTTCAAATTTATGATTGGTAAATGTAAGGTAATTTGTTTCTCTAGCACCAAAATTTGACTGTTGACCACTTTTATTCTTGATTCCGTAGGAGAAAGTTGGAAAGTTTCTTTGCGGAAAGTTTCAACAGAAGTGTAAGTATTTCAGTTTCGATGCACGTATTACTTTAAGCGCCTCGAGACATTTCTCGGTAGTTACGGTGACAGACAATGTCCAGTGCCATTCCTCAACTGGTCCGTTGCCAGGGACACACAAAGGAGTGGCAATCAGCTTAGTATTCCATGTATAGTGATTTCATTAATCGTAAAGCGTACCCCGGGAGGAGGATGACACGCAATGACGGCAAACAACATCATGTTTGAATGTTTGAAAAGTCCTTGTAAAACATTTTATCACTTGCCATTTAGTTGGCGGCGTTAGAGCAATGAAATACTTTATATTTCATTTTCTTTATGGCAGAAGTAATTTGACCCATGAATTCTGCCGATATTCCACCAGGAAACGGCCGGAATTATAAAATGCAAATATACAGTATATTGTTTACGAGTACTATCCTTGCTTCGAGATATATATATAGACGCCATTACATAGGAAAGACGTTTTTCGATAAGTTGTTGAATAACTCGTGGGGAGTACAGAAGTGTTGCAGTAATTTCAGTTTAGGGACATATTTCAAATAGAATGTCGTGGTAAACTGATGTTAAAATGAAGTCAACTTATGCTCATTTTGGATTCTGTCAATCAGAGAAAAACATGAACAAACATCCGTTAAATTAAACGACTTAATGTGAAAATGTCACTCTACGTCGCTGGTATTACAGTAGACAGGACTGCCCGCCTGACAACATTTTTAGAGAAGCTTCAAGCATAAACACAACCGTCGTCTCTTGTGTATATTGCAGTAAACTGTGCATACTGTGTATAGACGTGTGTATATACATACGTCTGTAGGGCGCTTAGGAGAAGGGCGGAATTGCAGCTAAAATGTGGCTGCGGTATAGCGTCTGGATGAAGACTACTACTAGGCGGCATTTGTGTAACCGACAGATCAAGAGTTGAAAACAAACTATTCAGTAAATTAAGAGCAGAGAGCAACTCTGAGTTTTTGGAAAAAGCGTGCTTTATATAGAAAATATTACAGACTAAAAAGTGAGAATGGAACCAGCTTCAAGTGTTCCCCTAAGGACTTTACATTTGTGTAAATATGCAATTTTTAGAGGTAAGCTAGACAAGGGACAATGAACAAATTAAGGCCGTGCTGAATAGTTGAACACTAGGAAGAATAAACTGATATCTAGACAAGGAACTGTATTTTACACCCAAAATGGAAAATTCATCAGAAAAGTTACCACTACCGCGGCTTTTATTCTTAAAACCTCGTGCAGCTATTTTCTAAAGTAGTGTTACACTTTCTATTACATATTTGACATCATTCCATATAATGCCTGGTGCCTTAGCAATTTCCGAACCTGCAGGGTGGGCTTTAAAAATACAAAAAAACTGTCAAAATGTCATGCATGTCTTTAAATGATAAATGATTTGGTGCAGGATTTTTCCTAATGAAAGAATGTGACCCTTGACCGGATAGCCTTCTGATCCTACATGCCTTAATTGTTTAGGTGATAAAGCAAAGATTCGCTAATAAGGGTGTTACTGAGATTCTAAAAATATTTACGCGTCATTTAAATGTCACTGCAGGAGATAAATTAGGCCCTATTCCCTAATCTTATATTTCTCACGAATAACAAGATTATAAGTTGCCATGAACACCTGTAATTGGAATAGACACACGAACAAACAAACAGCTTCCTGATAATCGTGATGCTGCCGATCACGTAGTTAGAAGGAAATGTACACTTGCACTACCGTTTGATAAAATCTTTACAGCCTTGATACGGCTAATGTGGACCTTTTTCGTACAGCGTACGCCGGCGGCGTAAGGGCCCGAGCACGCTCGGGCCCTTCTCCGCCGTACGACCTCGATCTGCAAAAGCCATATCCAGACCGTAAAGATTAAAAACATTGGAGATGAATTTCTGATTGACCGATGGCCCAAATTTATTTGACTATGCGTCACCCTCAAGTCGATTAAATTGTTGGAACATGGAATGGCAAACGTGAGACAAATTCCTTTAAAACGTACAGTCTTTAGGCTACATACACAAAAAGCGCGGGGGGAGGGGGCTGGAGGAATTCAGGGGATTCGAAAATTTTAGGGGTAGTGGAGGAGGGATATGAAAGTTTTTCACTGCCTATAGGGGGACTAAGTTTTTTAGTTTCTTACCTTTACATTCCCCAATTCCAAGGTTTGTCAGGTAATTCAATGAAAACTGAATAACATGTAAATGTCATCCATTTTCTAGTATAATGTTAGCTAGAACTATAATTAAACACTTTGTCACATTTCATGAATTTTATCTCGAAAACATCTAAACATGTATGGTCTTTGTTAGACTGAAAGATTCAGTCGCGTGCGGGCGCTCCGGCGCACTGCGACCTACGTGGTAAAGGGTCTGAGTTCGATTCTGACCCGGGTAGCGACCCGGGTAGCTAACGCTTACGTCATTGGACACTACTTAGCATGCGCAGAAATGTAACCCGGGAGATACGAAACGAACGACAACAGAGTAGCAACCTATGTAAACAATAATGGCGACCGAGTTTAATGAATTTCTAGTTTTTCGAAATTTTTTTGAGGATTGTGACCAAGCTTTAGACTCCGCAGCAGTTATTCAACTCCGGACAAATACTGCTATCATTGTCGCTCTGAGTTGTTTGTTTTTGCGCCGAAAATGTGTCCCACGGATTACAAACTTTGCAGAAAATGTCGTACCACAGTATTCTTTGCAAGATTTCTGCATACACTTCCGTATCTGCAAAGATATCTTCACCATTGTACTGGGTAGAATCTCCCGTGTTATTTCAATTGAGCATCCTGGTGGCCGACCTCAAGTGAGCCCGGAAAAACAGCTGTTGGTGTGGATTTGGTACATGGTAAATCAAGAATCAATCAGGGAAGTTGGGCACATTTTCAATCTCTCAAAATCGACAGTTCATTCTTTGGTAAAGCGTGTAACCAAAGCTGTCATTGCTACGATGAAAGATGTAAGTACACATTCTATTTTCTGTATTGTTTTTATGGTATATTTGGGAACAGAACTATATTTAGCATTAATTAAAGATAGGCAAAATCCGTAATGTATGAGATCGGCCCTCAAGTCATGCTTTCATTGTATCTCGCTTGGATTATTGCAATAGTTTACTTTTCGGCCTCCCTTCATTTGGAATACGCAAACTGCAAACAATTCAAAATTCGGCAGCTCGACTTGCCACCAGGAAGAAGAAAAGTGATCATAGCCCATTCTTTGTGACCTCCATTGGCTGCCTGTCCAACACATCTATTTCAAAATTCTTTGTATTACTTTCAAAGTTATCTGTAGCCTAGCTGTGGGTCCACAGCTGTGGTGTTTTCGGACGGGATTTCCACCTTTTAGGGGCTGGTTTTGACTTTTCCGATTCTTTAACCCGGTATTGGAAAAGTAAAAACTAGTCCCTAAAAGGTGGAAATCCCGTCCGAAAACACCACAGCTGTGGACCCACAGCTATCTGTAGCCATGTACCATCTTATCTTGATGAGCTTTTGATTAGACGTTGTACCAGTCACACCTTACGTTCACATTCTAATGGGGAAATTAACTTACGTCAACCCATTGGTCGCACATCTTACTACGGAGATAGAGAGCTTTTTCAATTTGTGTGCCTCATCTGTGGAATTCTTTACCGCACACCGTCACACCTTTGTGCACCTCAGTAATTTGATAATTTTAAAGTAAGGTTAAAAACTTACACTTTTAAGTCATTTTACATATGAGTTTAATATTTTGATCTACTTTTAACCATTCTGTGATTTTATAAGTTGTTACTTTTATTGATAATTTTTTTTATTGCTATTATTTTTCACTTTTAATGTAAATTGCATTGAGATATTTAAATATGTAATGTACTATATAAGAAATATAGATTATGATTATTAATATATAGAGTATTGATGTTTCTTATTAGATAGAGCAAAGTTTCTTTGGTGGAGAAAGAGTGAACTCATCAAGTTTTACACTTGTAGAGTCGTTTTGTCTGGGATTGTGGAGTTGTTTTTTGCCACAACTTTCATTACAAAACATGACACAAACACAGTGAAAATAAAAGTGACATATGAAAATTTTCATAGTGTCAAACAATCCATTAAATATTTAAATTTGTTCATGATTGATTATGGAGGATGTGATTTTTTGGGAATTGTATATTTTTGTGATCTAGGTCTAATAATGTAATTTTTCTACACATTTTTGTCTTTTAACCTTTTAAAAAGTTCTCACAATTTTCAAGATTAAAATATGTTAGCAAATAATTAAATGAAGAAAGTTTAAAAAATTCACTTAGATGAAAAAATTTATCCATATTTTCTCCTTTTTTCCAGATTATCAAGTGGCCAGCACAGGAGCGACAAAGGGAGATTTCCCAGGGCTTCCAGCTTGATTATGGTTTGCCAGGTGTCGTCGGAATTATTGATGGAACTCACATTCGACTGTCAGGTTGTATTGGTGGAGCTCAGGATTATATCAATAGGAAAGGTTATGCATCAATGCAACTTCAGGTGAGGATTTCTTATTTATAATGATAGTTTTGATTATAATGCATGCTGTTCCATCATGAGAGGTTTGTCCATTTATGTAATATTATATTACAGCTTTGTCAATACCAGTGAATGTTGTGACATCATACCCTTGGACTATTACTGATAATGTATCTGATTATCTGATTATTGTGGCCCAAGATGTTTTCTACAAAGCTAGAAAATCACTAGCATTGCCAAAACTACAAAGTAATAGCAATGATACACCCCCTCAGTGTCTATAATGGACTTGAGTAAACTTTACACAACATAATGTTCTCGGCTTTGCCTCGTACATAATGTCATGTAAACTTCGCTTTCATCCATTATGGGCCAGGAGGGGTAATTGTGAAATGCTGGATGGTGAGTTATAGCAGTCAACTGTTTGGAGGAATATATTCTATTTTGAAAAGTTTCATAATCTTATTACACGGAGACACTTTATTCTGCTGTGAATATTTGGGAATTTGCTGAGTTTAGTTGCATCTCATTTTTTTCCAGGTCATTGTAGACGATCATCTATTGATCACTAACGCATACACTGGATGGCCTGGCTGCACACATGATGCCCGTGTCCTTCGGAATTCTTCAGTGTTTACAGGAATTGAGACAGATCAAGTGACTCTGGATCCCGGAAAATATATCATTGGTGATTCAGCCTACCCTCTGAGAGAATGGCTCATCACTCCTTTCAGAGACAATGGATTTCTCAATATTCAACAACGCAGGTTTAATCGTGTACTTTCATCTTGTCGTCAAAATGTTGAAAGATCAATTGGGCATTTAAAGGGGCGTGTGAGGAGGCTCAGAGAATTGCCAATGCATAGTCCAGAGGATGTGTGTGAGACCATTATTTCTGGTTGTATTCTGCACAATCTATGCATTGTCCATCATGATGACGTGGAAAACTATATTGATTTAGATCCACAACATATCAATGATCCAAACCAATATCCAAATATTCATGTGAATGCACCTGGAGGTATTGTCAGAAGACAACAACTGATGAATCATTTACAATAAGGGATAATTCAAAAATCAGTGAGACTTAATCTTGAAAGTTGTTTGGCTGTTATAAGAAAAAAATTAATATTAAATTTTGCTGAATGTACTTCTAACCTGAAATATTTAATCTTAATCCTTCTCTTAATTTATTGTTAGACATAAATTATAAATATGTTTTATATGTTACAGAAAGACTATTCAATGAAATCGTTTTGTCAAGTATTATTACACTAATCAGTTATTTAACTACAAGCATTGTTAATTTTTTAAATATTTGAAATACTTGTAAAAAAATTCACTGCTATGATTATTTGTCAGTGATTTGCATTAAAGGCATTGTTCATTCATTACATTATTGTTTGATGTGTTTTTATCAAATGTCTCAGAAATGACAAAAGTTATCACAGCTAATACAAGGGTTCATTTGTACTCATATACGGTACATGTACTATATGTGAAGAGATACTCAAATATTTTCATAGAAATATATTTCTTACAAAGAATTTGAAATTTCCAGATGAATTCTTCAGTGTCATACATAAGTTAAACAGCTCTGACAAAATTTCTTAATTTATCCAAAAAATTAATTTGTGTCATCCTGTGCAATGCCAAATCCAGTTTACCTTCTAGTGGTCAATAGTTTCACCTGTAAATATTTCAATTCCATGGTCTCATCAGTTTTCTACTTATTTCATTCAAAAGGACCCCAGGGCATACGCTTTCTCAACATCACTTCTTGATCTTTTTGCCAGAGGTCCACATATCTTTCTTCCATTGATTTGACTTTGTTGTGTGTACCGATACTTTACTGTCTGTTCTGTGCTGTTTTGTGTCTGTGTTTGTAACAATTGACCATGTATATTATTAGATTATGGATGGGTACAATTTTGATTACTTTACTCATTGCAGAGTCTGAAACAAAGCTAACATAAATGTTTACACAGTTCCCATGCCTTTACATAAGACACAGTGGTGGGTTAATTGACTACATATTACTCTAGTACAAGGATTTATACAGTGACACAATAAAACATCAGGTTTAGCAGTAATTTTAATAAGAGAAGATAGTGTCATATTACAAATTAATCAGATATTTATTGATAAATTAAGATCATATATTTATAAATATTTTATTGCATTAAATATTAATGTTATAGTCAGAAGCTATAAAGCTAAAAACATTAATAATGATTGGAATCCACATTTGCATAAAAACTCTTCCTGGAAAAGCAAAGACCCTTTTCCAGTATTGTCCTATCTAAGATGTTACAAATGAGTATATTAAATTACACACTTGTTCTATTCAATGTCTACTACAGTACATGTGAAATCTATTCTAGGTATAATACATTACATATCAGTTCTACTGAAGTAAATTACAATTCAAATTCTATTCAAGGTATACTACAGTACATGTGAAATCTATTCTAGGTATAATACATTACATATCAGTTCTACTGAATGGAAGTAAATTACAATTCAAATTCTATTCAAGGTATACTACAGTACATGTGAAGTCTATTCTAGGTATAATACATTACATATCAGTTCTACTGAATGGAAGTAAATTACAATTCAAATTCTATTCAAGGTATACTACAGTACATGTGAAGTCTATTCTAGGTATAATACATTACATATCAGTTCTACTGAATGGAAGTAAATTACAATTCAAATTCTATTCAAGGTATACTACAGTACATGTGAAATATATTCTAGGTATAATACATTACATATCAGTTCTACTGAATGGAAGTAAATTACAATTCAAATTCTATTCAAGGTATACTACAGTACATGTGAAGTCTATTCTAGGTATAATACATTACATATCAGTTCTACTGAATGGAAGTAAATGACAATTCAAATTCTATTCAAGGTATACTACAGTACATGTGAAATATATTCTAGGTATAATACATTACATATCAGTTCTACTGAATGGAAGTAAATTACAATTCAAATTCTATTCAAGGTATACTACAGTACATGTGAAGTCTATTCTAGGTATAATACATTACATATCTACTGAATGGAAGTAAATTACAATTCAAATTCTATTCAAAGTCTACTACAGTACATGTGAAGTATATTCTAGGTATAATACATTACATATCAGTTCTACTGAATGGAAGTAAATTACAATTCAAATTCTATTCAAGGTATACTACAGTACATGTGAAGTCTATTCTAGGTATAATACATTACACATCAGTTGTACTGAAGTAAATAACAATTCAAATTCTATTCAAGACATAATACGTTACATATCAATTCTATCTAAGTCATATAAAATTACAGATCAGTTCAATTCATTGTACATTTCTCAACTAACTTATTATGAACTCTATTCAAGATATAATAACTTACAAATATTTTCTTTTTTAGGATTTAATAAACTTACCCACTGCTATGCCAGCTATAATAATTACATAATAATTTTACACAAGGTATACTAAATCACTATCATTTTTATTAAAATTATAATATTTTACAAATCAATTCTCTCTGGCTTGCTATAAATGGAGATGTATTTTTGAACATATTACTTGTACCAAGGTTTGAAATTTAAACAAAAAAGTCAACTATTTTCAATAGAAGTTTTGAAAAAGACTAAGTGCTAAACTTTGCATTACTGTTTCTCTATTTGATTAAATTTTGTGTGCATTTTTGAAAAGTTAAGCATATTTTAATTCCTGTCAATTAATAATTCTCCCATCTATCCACAAAGAACATCAACTATTTCATGGAACAGTTTTTGATAAAAAATTTGAAATGATCAAAACAGTCAACTGGATGAAAAACTGTGATGAAATTTTTAAAAAATTACACAAGATCGATGTTGGTCATTATGAAACATTTTTGGTAAAACTGTGGACAATGAATATTTGTAATTGTATGGAAATCAATGAAGGCCATCTAATGTCCAGATGAAAAAAATTATTCAAAAAATCATTGTGTTTGTTACAGACAACAAAAGACCTCTACTGAAATATTTAGGAAACCTATCAAAGCACTCAAAAAATTAAGGGTGACTTTTATTAGCACAAACTATTTTTGAAATTCAGATCGTATTTTTCATTGTAATTCAATTTTCAATTCTTACTCAGAGACCGTTCGTATAAATTCAACATTCTATCCATTCTCTTCATTTTTTCTGTGTGTTGCTTCTCCATTAGCTCAAACAGATCATCATTTTTCTTTTCCATTTGTGAAATTGCTGCAATTATTTTGTCTTGAGGGGAAACTCTGTCAGATGTTTTGTTTCTTTTTCTAGATTTACGTGGTGTTGCATCAGTAGAAGCTGTGGTTTGTGTTGTGTCTGCTGTATTTGTCGTTGTCATGTCTGTCATTTCTGTCACTGTTGTTACTATAGAATCCTTGTTCTTGTTACTTGTGTCTGTTAGATTAAGGGAGTCAATGGTACATGTAGGATTTGTAGACTCTTTCATCCCATACAGATTATCAAATTCTTTGAAATGTCTACAAGTTTTCCTTTCACCACCAGTTTTCTTTCTATTATCGATTACTTCCATGTAGGACTTTTTTAGATTTTTCCATTTATCTCTCACTTGTGAAATAGTAACATAAATACCTGCTTTTTCCATTTCTGACACAATGCTTTGCCACAATTTTTCATGTCTTACACTTTGTTTAAACACATCTTCCATATCTGATCTCAGAACAACTAATAAAGTTTCTTCCCTATCTGTCCAGATATGAACTTTATCTATGTTAGTGTTGTTTTCTGTGCTTGTTTTTTTTGTAGGCTCTACTTGATCTTGTTGTGCTTGTGTTTCATTCTCTCCATCTTTGCTATGCTGACTAGTTTGCTTTCCATTTTCTTTTTGTTTTCCGTTATGTGCTGCTATAGCCTGGTTAAGTATAGCTTGTTTGATGTTGGAGTCTATTCAAGATAATAATTAGTGTATTTAAGTCACGAATCAATTTTTATTCATTAATTAATTTATTTGTTTATTTATTTTAATCAGGCTCTAGGCACTAAGGCCAGTAGAAATGTAAGGGAAAAAAAACATAACATAGATGCACAGTTAATATAATTTGCCCAGTAAACATAATACTTACAGTGCATATGTCATCATGCTGCATAACTCTCGCACAAAAAATACTATGGTCAGAATAGCAAGTACAGACCTCACACATGGACATAGGTTGACTTGTATCGTTACAATGTATCAGTACATAATTTCCAGTCAGCTGACTTCATTCAACGCAAAAATAAACAAAACGACTGCTGCATGACGTTTGATGAAACTTTTGCGTTTATTTGTCGTTACTAAGTAATACTTACCAAGGTTCGGTGATTTCAACAAATCTGCAATTTCTTTCTGGACTTGAATAACTGTTCGTGGGCGATTTTCGTTCGCCGCATCAACAATTTCAAGCTGAAAGCTGACGTGAAACATTAAATTTAGAATATGAAAATAATATTGACGTTGCCTGATCGGTTTTGCATTTCATTTATCATGTCGAAAAAATAATAACAAAAAAAAAATGCCGGAAAATCGGGAGTATCACAGTAAAACATATATACTACCTAGCTGCAATATATAACCTTGGTTGGCCGTGGGGCTTGGACTTCTGTCGTGCGGCTCGTACCTTGAGGCAAGGCGCCAGCCGCACAAGCTGAGATGCCCAAGTACCACGGCAAACCACTCAAATTTCAAATTTGCAAAGAGAGTATCGTCAGATTTTGTCGTCTGCACAAGTACAGCAAGTGCATAGATACAGATGCACTGTAAAAGTTATGAACATTGCTGGTTAGTTAATGCAAAAGCGTCGGTTACCGCTTTCTTTCTCGAAAATGACAAAAATATATAAAAAACTGTATCTACTCACGATTGTTTGGTGGCCATTTTGTCGAGTTCTAACCCAAGTAACCTTGGTCGTAACGCAGGAGAGGCCCGGGTTCAGTTCAAAGGTCAAATGACGTAATTTTCGTCATCAGAGTAGCAACTCGAAGTCGTTCGGTTGCGACGCGCGCTACTCGGGTCGCTACTCGGGTTACAATCGAACTCGGCCCGTGGTAAAGGGTCGTAGGTCGCAGTGCGCCGGAGCGCCCGCACGCGACTGAATCTTTCAGTCTAGGTCTTTGTAAAAAAAACCCAAACAAGTTGGCCTAGTAACGGGGCAGAAGCTGCGACTGTTGATCATTTTTTCAAATATATTTTTATGCAATATATCAAATACAGTTTCTTGCTTTCTCCCTACAGTATGCTAAACACACAATAATATTCAGTTTTATCTACAAAGCCTGTATATATAAATGTGTATTAGATGATAATTGAATTAGAGTGCAGACTGAAAGTCATTTGTCAATGATACAATGCACAGAACACATACATAGACTGTGTTGTTAAGCAGAATACTGGACAGTTCGACATGCTGCAGGGAGTAGAACAAGAACACAGTTGTATAAACTGAATAAAAATATTGTCAAAATTTGGGAAAATGTAGACAGAAATTCACAATTTGCATACTCTTTCATTATTGACATTATGTGTGCTCTTCAGCAGGTGCCATTTACTTGGTCAAAGTTGGATTACCTGAAGTCGGCTTAAACTGATAAATCCAAAAAATCAACTGTGTTTAAAAATGACTCAATTTAAGAACTTGCCTTATAGGAATGTGGCTCTTGTTATTATGTTGTTTTTGCGTGTATCCCTGATATGTATGTTGCTATATGATAATCGAGGGGGGAGGGGGCACTTGAACAATTTTGATCTATAGACGGGGGGATCTGAGAATATAAGATTTCAATCGCGATTCCTCCAGCCCCCGCCGTTATTTGTGAACGTAGCTTTAAGTTATCGGATATTCTAAATCCCTTTACCAGCTATCGGCTGTTGTAGGGCCTTTATCTAAGATACTATTGTGGTAATTTCATAGAATAACGAAGTAAAGGTCCCTGAAGTTGTTGGAAGGGGTGTGAGGGCGGCGCCAAGTCTAGATTAACATCTATGCACTCGAGTAAGACTTCTCCCACATCGACTGCCATAAATGCATTCCTTCTATTTCAGAGGAAGGCCAGATAGCATGCTTCACGTTAGCGTGATAATTTGAAGAGCCTCCATTATTTTAGATAGAGAATTTTTTAAGGTATTAAATAAGGACATGTTTGAGGTTTTAGCAACCGTCTGACAAGCACTGCTTGGTTAGGTCATCGTAGCACAGTCTCCAAATTGCTGTTTTGATGGAAAGTCCGAGCCAAATTAACACTCTAAGCTAGCGCAGAGTACTTTGAAAATGACGCTTTCAAATCCTGTTTATGCTGAAATAATACAAAACAAAAATTCGAAGTGATTGTCTTTTGTTAAAACTGTCCAACAAATTACGAAACAAACATGAAAACTCAACCAATAACTTTCTTGTCGATCGTCACGACGTTATAATGTTGAAGACGAGCGTGAGTATGTCACCTTTTTTCATCGGAAACAATTGCAAAAAACTTGGTTTTTCTAGGTTGTTTCTGGATGAGTTTTTCGGTCTAAGATGTTTGAAATAGTCATTGACAAATTCAACATTTTCCGTATCTGATAGCGTTTAGTAAATGTCAAACAGGGCAAAGTATAGAAAATTATGATTGAGTCAAGCAAATGACTTTTTTACTTCATAAAAGAGAGACAGTAAAACTCGTCAGGACATTTTTTCCAAATTAGTTATGGTCACTTTTGAATTCCGGTATTTGTAGGACGACTTACATAATAAGTGCCAACACTAGGTCTATCTTTATTTCCTTAGACATCACACAGTGAGCAAAAAGTTTGCCCGTCTGTCTTAAACAGTTTTATCAAGAATATCTCTCTGTGTGTCTCTGTCTCTGTCTGCCTGTCTGTCTGTCAGTCTCGTTGTAGCAAACATTTTGGGGTATTTTATGTCCTTGGAAGTTTTAAATGACAAATTCATGTTGATGAAATGAACAAAAATATCAGTCACTGTAACATCGATGTCTTTGCCCACACAGATCTGTGCCACAGAGTTGGATAAGAACTAGCACAGGGCCTGTGACAGGGGCAGAATGTCCTGTATAGTAAACACATATTGCCTGGTCATGAGGGCTATAGCGCCCGTCTATTGCCCCGAGGGGTCGTGTGTTACCAGAAACACATCGCTATTCCCCTAGGCCGTAGGCCGAGGGGTATAGCGATGTGTTTCTGGTAACACACGGCCACGAGGGGTAATAGACGAGCGCTATAGCCCGAATAAAGACCAGGCTATAGGTGTTTTATAACACACCACTTACTCATGTTGTATTGTTATATAGTTTTTAATGTGTTTTGATATTTTGTACCTCAACAATCCATTGTGACAAGTTTACTGGGCGATGTTTCCACAGCGCTTTCAGTTGTACGTGGTACCACTTTCTTTCAAAAATATTCTAAGCATACCTAGCGACATCCCTAGTCGCACTTTAATCTTTTCCGTCGATGAGCTGTTCAAGTTCCTACATACGCTGTTGGAATGTTGGAAAATGTTGGAAAATCTGTTTTAAAAAATGTGTCGTCACCTATCCCCGGCGCACATCACATTCTACTCACCCGCCATTGTTGCAAAGCTGCAGACGACACTACGGTCACGTGACCGGGCACTTTCCCAAATTTGGTCAAAACTATTTCCCTAGGGAAATAGCTTTTCAAAAAATACCCTCTGACGTCACTTTTTTCGATCCGATGGGGACTAGACGTATCTATTTTCTCGTCACGTGACGTATTCTGGCGAATCGCGACACGGAATGAGCATGTGGCGTGTTATAATTAAGGTTCCAAGACAAGAAATGTGACCTTTTTAATCTACCAATTCTCTAACGGTTAATAAACTCAGAACCCCCGTAAAGTATACATTTTCTGAAAGCCTACATATATGGGAACATTTTGGTAACCACAGTGTCACCATTGTTTACATAGCTATCACGTGACAAGATAATTTGCATAACCTTTCAAAAGTCGGTTTTCCCTATGTTTTGTCTCAATACTTCAAAATATCTGACTCAAACTTGCTGGAATGCAAGCTGTCACAATGCTCTTTCAAAGTGTCCTCAGATTTTCTATATCTTGCTTAGTTTTTTTGGAGCACAATTTAAAGAAATCAACTATGTAAAATTCACTGCTCTGGAAGTTTTTCTGGCATAAAAACTGTTTAAGAAGGTTTAAAAAAATTCTGAGACACGCTTTTGAAGACCTGTAGGATAGCTTACACTCACATGAATTTCAGCCACATATCTCAAAGCATTGAAACAAAACATAGGGAAAACCGATTTTTGAAAGGTTATGCAAATTACCTGTCACATGATAGTTATGTAAACAATAGTGACACTATGGTAACCAAAATGTTCCTCTATATCTAGGCTTTCCGAAAATATACAATTTACGGGGGTTCTCAGCTTATTAAACACTAGAGAATTGTTAGTTTAAAATGGTCAATTTCTTGTCTTGGAACCTTAATATTATAACACGCCACATGCTTATTCCGTGTCGCGATTCGCCAGAATACGTCACGTGACGAGAAAATAGATACGTCTAGTCCCAACCAAATCGACAAAAGTGACGTCAGAGGGTATTTTTTGAAAGGCTATTTCCCTAGGGAAATAGCTCTGACCAAATTTGGAAAAGTGCCCGGTCACGTGACCGTAGTGTCGTCTGCAGCTTTGCAGCAATGGCTGGCGGGTGACTAGAACGTGATGTGCGTCCGGGATAGGTGACGACACATTCTCTAAAACAGATTTTCCAACATTTAACAAACTTCCAACAGCGTAGGAACTTGAATAGCTCATCGACGGAAAAGATTAAGGTGCAACTAAGGATGTCAATAGGTATGCTTAGAATAATTTTTGAAAGAAAGTGGTACCACGTACAACTGAAAGCGCTGTGGAAACATCGCCCAGTAAACTTGTCACAATGGATTGTTGCGGTGCAAAATATCAAAACACATTAAAAACTATATAACAATACAACATGAGCATGTGGTGTGTTATAAAACACCTATAGCCTGGTCTTTATTCGGGCTATAGCGCTCGTCTATTACCCCTCATGGCCGTGTGTTACCAGAAACACATCGCTATACCCCTCGGCCTACGG
Organism: Ptychodera flava; assembly: GCF_041260155.1. Classification (NCBI taxonomy): domain Eukaryota; kingdom Metazoa; phylum Hemichordata; class Enteropneusta; family Ptychoderidae; genus Ptychodera; species Ptychodera flava. Next base: position 1,254,170 of record NC_091948.1, read on the forward strand.
CCTAGGGGAATAGCGATGTGTTTCTGGTAACACACGGCCCCTCGGGGTAATAGACGGTCGCTATAGCCCTCATGACCAGGCAATAGGTGTTTAATACACTGAGCATTTTGATTACTATGGAGAGTCAGCAATCAATCTTCCATAACCCTTTTTCAGGTCAACATCCGGACTGAGCCGTTCCGAAGAGGAATAACGTATAGTAATATACCTACAACTGCTAAAACAGAGACAACTACTCTATGAATTCTACTGACAAGGCGAGCACTCGACGATATGGCGATTAACATATTCAGGGCACAATTGCTGAAATTCGTCGTGGTTCTTCTCGTGTATTCTCTCGTCAACTTCGTGATCGTGTTCAATATGGTAAACAAAAATGGCGGAGAGAAAAACGGATTGACTAGGGAGTCATTTATACATCAACGAGCTGTATTGACAACAATTGGAAGCCAAGGTAGTACTGTGAAATCTGGAGACGAAGGTAAACAACTAACACCTAAGGATATGACAGAGATTCTTCTGGAAAATCCAAAATTTTTCATCATAAAACAGAATTGGGCTTGCAGCAGTATTACATTTAACGAACTGCACGTTCTCATAATTGTCGTATCTTTGCCTCAAAGTGGCGAAAAAAGAGCTGCCATTAGGCTATCCTGGGCAAAAGGAATAGAAAAACGTGGAATTCGGGTTTTGTTTCTCATCGGCAAAAGCGAAAATTCTGACTCACAGAAACGTATAGAAGAAGAAAACGCCAAACATCATGACATTATTCAAGTTGATTTAAGAGAAGAGACATCTATAGCTAGTTCAACACAGAAACTAATTGTGTTGATGCACTGGACGCGTCACAACTGTCGAAATGCAAAATATGTCCTAAAAGTCGACGAACAAACACTAGTCGTGCCCGCAAACGTGCTTGAATTTCTTGAGAAAGCCCCACGGACTGGGTTTGCTGGAGGGTGGCCATTTATAAACATGAAGCCTGTCCGAAACATTAACAGTCCATGGTTCATATCGGAAGCAATGTGGCCCCATTCAAAGTACCCTCCATACTTAGGAGGATCGACATTCTTGCTATCCATCGATGTATTGCTACGAGCTTCACTTTTTTGCAGAAAACTTGTATCTTTTCCTTTCGAAAATGTCTACCTCGGGAGCATTCTTGAGAAATTACGACTAAATCTTACTCAAGTGAACAATTTCGATATCCAAGGAAGCTATCGGAAAATATGCCAAGTAAGATCGTCACTACTGTCGACGAAATTCGAAACAAAACAAATGATTAAGTATTGGGATGCACTGCAAACAGATCTTCAGACCGTGTGCGATAATAAAGACCCTTACCTAGATAAACTTCGATTTCAACAGCAAAATGATGGATTGAATGGGAGTAGGATCATCAACGATTTCTCTTATCAGTTTAGCGTCAATCCCAGGAATTTATGTTTTCCAGACTTTCCAGATAAGCAAGACTGGAAAGAAGTTTTCCTGTTGATAATAACGCCATCTCGAGCTGTAAACTCAAAACAGAGGGATATGATTCGTAACACTCGCGGATCACGGAAATTCACGATCGGGAAGAAAATCGTCCAGCTATTTTTAATTGGGAAAACATTTGATACACAGCTTGATGCTGATGTATTGCAAGAAAGCCGAACACATGAAGATGTCATCGTGGTAGACATAAGGGACAGTTATGAAAATATGACACTTAAGACAGTAATGATGCTTAAATGGACATCGCTATATTGTACCAATGCGAAATACATTTTAAAAGCCGATGATGATGTTTTTGTTAATTTGCATGATCTCGTCGTAACCCTGATAGATCAGCCAATATCTCGTTTTGTTCTGGCTTATGTCCACAAAAAGACCTGGCCACTTCGAGACAGAAAACATAAGTGGTATGTCAGCGAGGACGAATGGCCACTGAATGAACCTTACCCTCCCTATCCAAATGGACCAGCCTACGTCATGTCGTATGACGTTGCCACCAAAATATACTCGTCATCATATACTACAGAACTGTTTCGTTTTGAAGATGTCTATATTGGTATTAATTTGCGACATATAGGTATAGTGCCAACTCACAGCGACAGATTTGATAATTTTGGTAAACTGAGAACGATTTGTGAACTAAAAGGCTCGCTGTCATCTCATTATGTCCACGAAGATATGATGTACAAGTTGTGGCGGCAAACGGAAGAATGGGGTAAATTTGTACACTGCAAAACTAATGACATTGCGTCATCCTACCAAAATATCGACAAAGTTATTGTTGATAATGGGAGAGTAATCATCCCCGGGAATGTCTCAAATTCAACAAGATTGAACACTTTTATCATTAACCACGCACAGAAGTGTTCGCCCGGGAAAAGTCAACCGTTCCTAGTGGTTTGTGTCTTCAGCCGACCTGGGAACGTGCAATTACGGACGGCAATACGCGATACCTGGGGGAAACCTGATCAGGAAATTAGCGGTGTCAGAGTAGTAACTGTATTTTTCACAGGTGTATATGAGGACAACGTGGAGATGCAAGAAGCTATTCTCGAGGAGGATGCAAAATTTGGTGACATTATCCAGAACAATTTCATTGATTCATATGAAAATCAGGTAATAAAGACGGTTACTATATTACATTGGACTTCTACCTATTGCGCAGGTGCAGCATATCTAATTAAAGTAGATGACGATGTCCTCCTGAATATTCGTAGTTTAATAGAGTTTCTCGAATATTCGCCAAGAAAGGCTTTATACTTCGGCGATCTAAAGTTAAACGCGAAACCCGAGAGAGGTGAAACTTCCAAATGGTACACTCCTCCAGAAGCTTGGGAAAGAGGCGAATATCCGCCATATGCAAGCAAATCGTACGTACTTTCTCTCGATGTCGCCGATGCTGCTTCTCAGATTGCTCTGGCTACACATGTTTTCAAATGGGAAGACGTTTACGTTGGGATTATGGCGGAGAGATTAGGAATTCAGCCGCTGCCACATATCCACTTTGACATTACTGGTGCTTATCGTTCACAATGCACATTGCAGTCAGCTATTATGTCAAGTCAGTTCTCGGCTGAAATGCTCAGAAAGTATTGGAAAATCTTGAGAAATAGCACTACAGCTGTGGGTAAATGCAATGGTTTGTTTGCTGAAAAAGTCAAGCCATACGTTCGAGATCATGCATGGACTTCACAACAACTTTGCTCGAGTAACTCTGCTGATATATATCCCATTTTCTTGGTGGTACTAGTCAACACAAGTCCGGATCAGCTGGAAAACAGAAACGTCGCTCGTCTGACGTGGGCCAGGATAAATAGAGTCTTAGGGGAGCGTGTTGAAGTGAAATTTGTAATTGGAACGTCGAGCAATGAAAGAGTGCAGAATGTCATCGAAAAAGAAGCTAACCACTACGGTGATGTAATCATTTCTAAGCTACTTGAAGCTGATGCAAATTCAACCTTGAAACGATTGAATGTTTTTCAATGGGTGCGCGACTTTTGTTCTTCTGCAAAATTCGTCATGGTAGTTCCAGCCGACAGTTTCGTCAATATCAGAAATGTTATCAGCCACATACGCCATGCTCCACTATCCAATCATATAGCTTGCTTCGTACAGAGAAACGTTAAGCCAATCAGGCAAAAGGGAAGTCCATGGTACATTTCAGTTGACGACTGGCCCTTTGACTACTTTCCTCCACACTGCAACGAGAAAACAGCATCGATAATGTCTATGGATATCTTGCAAGAAGTTTTGTATCACTCTCAGAACAAAAAAACTATCAAGTTTCCTGAAATACAAATCGGTACGATTCTTCACAAATATCTGAAAAACACACAACTCTCGCACAATACTGCGTTTTACGTAAAAGGCATGGCAAGATATTTGCAAGATGGTGGAAACAATGATATATGTGGCTTAGACAGCATTATGGCGACTAATGGTTTTACCGGACAAATCATGCAGTACGTCATTGAACAGGTGATCAACGACAATCTAGAGAAGTGTCAAGATCAGCGACGAAAGGAACTTGCCGACAAATATTTACAGAAATTCAACAACAGAGAAAAATTTAACGATATCATCAATGAACTACAGGCAAAATTAAACAACCAGACCATTATCAATATCCACGAGTACTCTACTGTCATTGATCACCCTGAAAGATGTCGACGTCATTGGAATGGCGTCTTCTTATTCATAATGGTGAGGTCAAACCCTGAGGAGAGAGAGTACAGAAATGCCATCAGGTCGACCTGGTCAAAAGAAACTGCTGTTGAAGGAGTCCGCGTTGATTACATATTTCTCCTAGGACGACCTGAGGATGCTCAACTCCAGCGAAAAATCTGGTTGGAAGATGAAGAAAACGAAGATATCGTGCAAGAGGATTTCCTTGACGTATTTCGGAACCAGACATTAAAAATTGTGATGGCGCTCAAATGGGCATCACAGAATTGCGCAGATGTGAAATATATCTTTATGACCAAATCCAACACTTTCATTCATGTTTCAAATATGATGCTTTACCTCAAGTCTTCGTTCACTCTAGAAAACGACCTCGTTGTAGGACATATCTTGAAGAATACAAGACCAGTGAGAAATCCAGACAGTTCATATTTCGTCCCAGTTGAAATATACCCAGAAGAAAGGTATCCGCCTTACCCCGAAGGAAAGGGTTACCTGATGTCCGGGGATGTTATGCACAAGGCCTATGTGATGTCACAGTATACAGCCTCATTCCTATGGGAAGATGTCTACTTTGGCATGCTGCTGCAGAAACTGTCAATAATCCCTCGCTTCCATTCTGACTTCATTAGTGATTCGTTGAACAAGGTTCCCGATGTGTGCTATATGAGAAATGCCTTTATATGGAATGTGGTGGCGCCAGAGGCAATGGGCGCGTCATATTACAAACTTCAAAATAGCCAAAATATATCTTGCTTTGAAAAAGATCGTATTAAACCGGACTTGTACGAATTCAAAGTATCGAGTGACCACCTGTGTAAAGAACCATCAGACAATATCTATATTCTGTTGGCTGTGATGACATCGCCTACTAACTTTGGCCGTCGACGCGCGATAAGAGAGACATGGGGCATGCATTATGAAAACATCACAGATTTTTACGTCAAAACCGTGTTTATGGTTGGAATCCCACGTGATGAAGAAACACAGTTTATGCTTAAGGAAGAGAACGACTACTACCACGACATCGTTCAGTCAACCTTCATTGACAGTTACCAAAACTTGACTCTAAAAACTGTAATGATGTTAAAATGGGTAGCAAATTATTGCCCAAATTCAAAGTTTGTAATAAAAGTCGACGATGACGTCTTTGTGAATATAGAAAATGTTATTTCGTTACTCAATGGCGCACAATCAACCGAATATTCTTTGGGTTTCATATTGTATAATAGTTGGCCTATTCGGGATCCTAAACACAAAAACTACACACCGCGCCGTCTGTGGCCTGATAGAAGCTTCCCGCCGTACTATTCTGGACCATGTTACTTTCTCTCCACTGATGTTGTCAAAACCTTATACAAGGCTTCGTTCAGTGCAAGGTGGTTTACAAATGAGGACGTCTTCATAGGCGCTCTCATGCAAAGTATTGGACTATCTCTTCAGGGAGATCCTCGCTTTGATATCAGTGGCGACGCTCGTGACGTCTGTCGCCTGCGTAGTGTCCTAGCGACTCATAAAGTTATGGCTCGTGACATGTACAAATTCTGGTATTGGTTAAACTCACAGGAGAATGTTGAATGCAATGATGCTAATTTACCGGATAGGCACTTCTACCTGTATTACCAAAATCAAACCAGTTGGCAAAATCAAGAGTACGCATTCCCGATAGCAAATCGAAAATTTTGTCATAAATCGCTTACATCACTCATCGACAACGCAAGGAAGTCGGTCTTAATCGTTGTAGGCAGCCTGCCAGAAAACGTTGAAGCACGAAACGCAATAAGGGACACGTGGGGGCGCTTACATGAAAATTACCATGCTGTAATGATAACGCTCTTCTTTATCGGAACCACCACAAATCATACAGATACAGTACAAGCTCTCGTCGAAAAGGAATCCGAATTCCGTGGCGATATAGTTCAGACAAATGTGTCCGATTTCCTGTACAGCGCTACGTTTAAAACAATAGCCATATTCACGTGGTTGGCCAAATTCTGTGACGATGTGAATTACGTCATCAAGACCGATGATGGTACATTTCTGAATTCACCAATGATTCTGCACTACTTCGAAACATCAAAACCACCGACAACCGATCTTATTGCGGGAAGCGTTATCCACAGTTCAAGACCGATACGCGATGTCCAAAGCCAGTATTACACACCAGAGGAAGTCTGGCCAAATGAAAAATTCCCCGTCTATGTGGAAACACCGACGTATCTTCTGTCCATGGATGTAGTGAAGAGAGTGGACTCCGTTGCAAGGACGACACAGCCTGTTTTCTGGGAAGACGTCTTCCTTGGTGTGTTACTTCAGAAACTCAGCATAAAGCCAAGTGAGCTGAGGGGCTTTGATTTTAAGGGAGAGAAGCGCATAAACTGCGAATACGGTCATTCTCTTGCAACGGCATTCTTCACACCCAATCAAATGCGTTCATTTTGGAGGGAATTAAGATACGTTGATATTGTCTGCGGCGACCAGAATAACTAGGAAAGGCCTTTGGATTCCTTTGAGGTTATTGTGATTCGTCAGTAGCTCGCATGATCACTTCAAGGGCTATTTTGATATTTATAATAGGATAAATTGTCTATATTTCATCAGTTGTAAGAGAGAAGCAAAGCCTTCACGTGTATTGTTTGAAATCATATATTCCATAAATATCGTGTGCACAATGACCGTCAGGACGTACGCAACACGACTGAGTCTACTGAGACACTTTGACACAATGAGTTAGTTATACATGTAGTATTTTAGGAAACAATTTTACAAGAATCTGATGATTGTTGTATCAACAGGTGAAGGGAAGTGATGTTAACTGCTTTACAAAAGTGATTTGTGATTTTGTGACACTGTCAAATTTGTTTTCACTTTAACTTGTCTTTTACAGGCGAAATTTAACAATATAAACAGATAAGTCTTAGGAACTGGCTTGGTTTTGCGTTGAGATCAAAGACTATATTAAGATTGACTTCAAGTCTTTGTGGAGTTAATTTCTGATTAGTTATCGGTTTCTGATATCTCAACGTCAAACCAAGTCAGTTCACGAGACGAAACCAGGAATCTTTATCTATTTTTACTATAATTAAGTAACACACCATTTACTTTTTTACCTTGTTTTTCATGGACATTGATTTTGCTGAACGGTCTTGGTGAGAAACGATCGTTCATGATTTGAAAAGTGGTGTCGATTAAATGGTCGTGTAGACTGCAGTCACTAGCAAGATATATGTATGTCATGGCTCTTAACAGATGTGTACAACACCAGATAACCAGTTCTATCAAATATGACCAGCTTACAGTTCGTAAAGACTTACAGATTCTTTAGCGAGACTGTAGTGTATGGCATGGAGTTGAACTGTACATTCTACAATGTTAAACGTCATGTGTTTTAACATCTAGCAGTAAAATTCAGGGGCAGTCTATTTCAAAACATTGTTTCCAATGTTTTTTTGTGTAAGTATAGCATTTGCAGGATTTTCAAGCAAGATGAATTTTTAAAGGGAAATACCGAATTTTCGTTTTGTATCGGGTTTTAGAAGGCACACGTCTTACTTTAAGGTTATACTGAGTTGTTTGATACTGTCGGTAGTGAGCGTCATTGAAGTATATGAATTCGCATTCCTTGTAATAGATTCCCGCCTTTATATCCAACGATGACAATGCTAAATGTAGCTTTCATAAAAAGGACCCCTTTGAACTATGTGTCTCTATAGGTAGCAGCCGCTAAGTAATTGTAATGCAGACAAACTGTTTAAAATTTTGTACAAGCTTACATATCGTACATACGGGATGTAAAAGATTTTTATAAAAGGCACTTACTCGTGAATATTTACTGACAACACTGGAAAAGATCCCATTTTTATGGAAATATTGAGAGAGAAGAACCACTCTTCCCTGAAAAATGGTCAAGCAAATGTGACACACACAACAAGAAAAGCCGCCTTATCTTATGGTACCCGTCTGTAAGTGAGTGATACAAGGCCATACTCAAATTTACTCATACACTTTGGTTGGGTATTATTTTATTTACTATGGGTATAATTAACTGTTGTCAAAATGACCAAGGTGCCTTTCTTTTATGCATAAGAACATTTAAAGTTCGACGCCTTCAATATGCTGACATGTGATTAAAAGGATTTACGCCGCTCAAATTGTTGTCTGCAATTTTGTCAGATTTCTAACCCCTCAACTAATGTCAGTCAAAACTCCCATGGGAACATAAAACTGTTATCTCACATATCTTTCACATCTCAATCTCGATTTCAACAAGTATGAATGCAGGTCGGAAAACTCCAACTAGGGTAGTACTTTCATTACGGACTATCGTCGTGGGTAACAAATGCATTTCCACATGACTATGAAAAACATCTCCGTACGTACAGGTTTCACCGACATTGAAAAAAGTATAGAACCCCACAAAAACAATTTTGTCCACTTTGGGATGACGTGTGGGTCAATCAGGGTCATTAATCTTAGAACTTCACCGGAGTAGTAGAGGTTTATGCATGCCGTTGTTTGCCGTTGTTTGGTTCCGACGAAATCGGAGAAAATATTGAGCTGATGCTCCGTTGTTTCGTGGCTAAATGTCGTCTCAGAAAAATGTAGCTTTGTTAGTCTTTCTATTGGATTTAAGTCACTCAGGTCACCCAACACTGCTTTTTGAACAGAACACTCTTGTCTCCCTTACTTTTCACTTCTTCAAATTAAATAAGTATGAATATAGGTCTGAAAAACTCCAACTCATGTATTTCTTTCCATACGGCCAAGCTTCGTGGGTAACCAAAGCACTCCGTATGACTGTGCACAAATCTCCAGCCAGGTTCCAACGACATTGGGAAATATAGGGATCCTAAAACGGATAATTCAGCATCTTTCACAAAGAAGCTTGATTGCAGTTTGGGAAACTCGAACTATAAGGTATAACTTTCATTATGGACTATCTTCATGTGTAGCCAAGGCACTCTGCATTATAGTGGCAGGCCAACAATCCCCAAAACAATAGTTACTACCTCGGGATGAATGAGTGTCAATCAGGTTCGTTAACCTCAGAAGTTCACTGGAGTAGAAGAGTTGTACACATGCAATAATATTTGCATGCCGTTTTTTGGTCCCACTAGTTAGATGTACGGTATTAACACTAGGGGTTCGACCCAAAATACCCTTATGGTGAAAATTTCACGGAAATTGAACCTATTATTATTCGCGTTATTATTTCTATATAATACTTATATTAATTATTATTCCGTATCAAAGTCGACATATTCAATTAAAGTGCACATAGTCTACAGAGTCACAATTGGCATTGTCATCCATGTCAAAGATTGAGTTTATCAGTGTCATTCAGAAGTTGTTCTTCTCAATTTTTTGGATATCAGACGCACGCTCAAGATTCTGCATGACAGTCTAATTTGTTACGAACTCGAACCGAAAACCAAAGGACATATACACTATCAATAAGGGGCGCTCTCCTCGCAATTTCAGTCGAATAGAAACTGTTAAACATTGCTTTCTGCATTGCAGTTTAATTTAACCAATGAAGTTCATTGTACCAACAAACTACAATAACGTTACCAAATACTTTTCTTTTTGAACAAACAAACAAATTTTAACGACTTTTTCGTAAAACTGTGCAAACAAAAACCTAATGCAACGAATTTAACTGTTCATTGCTGACCGTAACTCTATTCCCTGTTTTCTTAACGGGTACAGATCGAGGTTGAGTCATAATGGATGGGGAATCCATCTTCACGTAATCGATGTAACAGTGATTAGTGCCTATGAAGCCAACGAGAATTTGAAACCCAACATACAGCAGTATTATCTCATTGTTGGTGACAACACCCAGAATCCTATAACCGAGTACCTTTCAGAACATATGTCGATTGTAAATCAACAAACAATGTCAATGGTAATAAAGTAAAAAGTTTTCTGAACGCATACATGATGTGATGTGGTAAGGTTTGTGATGGTAAAATATGTCAGGCCTGGGGCCAGCAAGGTATTCCGATGTTGGAGAAGCCTAACAAAGACCGTAGTCGGCAAGTAGGCCCACATATACTATCTTCAAATTTACTTTATTGTTCATTTTTCGTTATTGAATTCATACGAACGATTCCATAATTTGATATCGAAGCCACAGAAACAAATTAGAAAATCACAAAATTTTGGCTCTCGTTTGATTTAAAGTATTCATTTCTTTATACATGTGGTCGATGCTACGTACCCACGTAATTACGTTAATGGCATCAATAAATGCAACAACTATTTGCTATGAAAAATAAGAATGTCAGTCCATGGACATTTGAGGAAACGTTTTCTCGCGTCTATGATGAGTTCCAGCAGTTGTTATGCTATTATGTATGTGGGACTCGGTTTTTGAGCTTGTAATAGCCTGTGCAGTTAGATCTTCCTTGTCGTTTCTCGTGTCTACTGTCCTTGTCATTTCCAGCTGTCGTCTACTTTCCTTGTCGTTTCCAGCTGTCGTCTGCTTTCCTCCTCCTCTCATGTTCTCACGACATTTTGATAACAGAACGTCTACCATGGTGTTATCTACCATTCTTTTAGACAAGCATGAATAAAATGTCAATGTGAGGGATGAAAGTGAGAAGACATGATGGAAATCATGAAACTTTTACACTCGCTCCATAATTTTCTATGAAATTACGTTTACGAAGACTAATTGAAAATGTTTAACACATGTACATGTTAAAGGGTGACAGAGAAAGACATGCATCTGTGCAGACTAACAATTGAATCAATCTTGTTCTGATGTGGTATGCAGTTCGTTCTTGAAGAAAAAATTCCCGTCGCCAATGATCTGTTTGTACAAGCATTGCATGGATGGATGTACTTCCTAATCATTGCTGCATGATTTTGTTGTATTGGCACAAGCATATAAGCGCAGAAATGAAGTGGGGTTTGAGTGAACCAGCTGTGGTGTCTGTAGGTACCCGTCAAGGAGGATTACAATCCAGTTTCTTTTTGTTTTGTCAAGATTTAGTGGATGAATTGTCGTCATGTGATGGTGGTATCAGGGTTAATAATTTGTCTTTTAATGTTTTTGTTATACCGACAACTTTATGTTGGCCAGCCTTTCTGTTACTGGTCTTCGAAATATGATCAAGAATGCAAGCAGATATATAACAAATCATGGCTTGTGTTTCAATCCTAGAAAGACAAACTGTGTTATTTTCGGTCAATGTACACTTACACCACATCCATATTGGTCACTGAGTGTGAACTATTTAGGTGTTACTCTTTCATCGTTTAATCCAAATGAACACATTACAAATAGAATAAATACATGTAGGAAAGCTTTCTATGGACTTCAAGGTGCTGCCTCTAGTAATGCCCATATTGACAGCAATGTACTCGCTTATGTTTGGATGCTGCCGTTAGAAAGGCAGTTGTAATGTATGGTACTAACTGCGTGCATATATCTAAATCATCAATTAGTGAGGCCGAAAAAATCCCGTCAAAATTACTTAAAGATTGGTTTGGCATTCACAAATGTTGTAGAAGTACTTCTTTCCTGAACCCCATCAATGTTATGAAAATTGATGTCACATCAAATCAGTTCCATTGATTTGATGACATCCATCTTCAGTAATAATTATCGGGCTCGTGGTTTTTACCTGTATCTTTAGAATAATTATCCATTTATGTGGGGTCACACTGATTTAGTATCAGATGTTAATAGAATTTGTGTCAAAAAATGGTATCTCACTTTTGCGGTATATTTTTGACATGCAATTAGTCACATTCGGTCCGTAATGATATATGAAGACATGTTTAAGGCCAGATGGGCTGACTGACAGCATTCGCCAGCTCTTGCTGGCAAAAGATCTACACAGCGGTTATCGTCTAATATGTTATTAGGCCTAAGACCATTTTAAACATGGATTTCCTTTTGTCTTGTACAAAGTGTTTTCATTTAATGTATGTTTTGAAATTGTCTGTGTATCAGTTTATATTTCTCTTCTTTTGAAGGCTTTATAATAAAATAATAACAATACTTATAATAATAATAATAATAATAATAATAATAATAATAATAATAATTAGTTTGCGCCTGGAAAGTCAGACTTAAACTTTTGCTCAATCTTTCCTTAAGGAATCGTTCAACTCTCTTTCAAAATCAAGAATAAAACTCGGGGAGGGGGGGGGGGCCACCGTGCAAAGTTTGGTACAAGAGAAACATATAACCCAAGATCTACTGATATTTAAAATTCAAAATGGCCGCCATCCCTGTGTTAACTGTATGGAGTAAAAAGAAAATTTTCGAATTTCGAAAAACTAAACTGTTGAAAAGTTTTCCAATACAAAGAATGAACCCCACAAGAGGTATATCAGAACAGAATTGTAAAAATTTGAGAGGCCGAATATCTGTCCTTGTGGCGCATTCTACCTTAAATTAATTCAAATTGTTATAAAATTTGTTGATCTTAACTTTTTGGATTTATGAAGTATTTTTCTCTATATCACCAAAATGGTGTTCAACTTTTATATGCTTTTAGCATCTTTTGAGTAATCATTTCTTTCTTCTCTGTTCAGATTAATGGAGAAATGTGCATGTCATTGAAATGATAAAGTGATTATGTGTAATTGCTTTCCTACATTAACAGATATCCATGCTGGTGCCTACAAGTAACTGGGTTTGATTTGGCTCAGAAGCAACACTATATTTTCCATCTTTCAGATTACTGTTCATTGTATAGCCTGGCAGCTGTTTTCAGCAAGTCATTCAAATTACAGAATAGTATTAATTTCATCAGTTTGACTTGCTTTGTTTGATGGTAGTTTTGAATTCATGATTCAACAACCCTGATTTGCAGAAGCAATTTTTACCATGTAACTTTTTTAATTTGAGCACAGAATCACAAAATCTGATGACCAAAGGGGAAAATTCATGAAAGGCTCGAGGTCAGAGATATACTATATTGTAAACGCAGAATAACACACCCATTAATGAATTGGCAGTTTAGAGTAGCATCAAGTACTATTCAACACTCAAGATCAACACAGACAGAACATTCAGTTATTTGACTGACACCTGCCTGATCCTATGTTGGTCACTATTAATTGACTGCCTCTCCTTTATAAATTTGATTTTATTTACAAAAGTTGAGGCCTTAGCTTTGCTCTTCTGTGATGACCACATTGTGCTTAAATTGCAAAGGGCCAGCTTTTTGAACTGAGATCATCTCTTGTCACACTCATTTATGACATAGCTTGGGATAGGTTACTATTATTCTTCTTTCAATTCAGTTAATTTAATCCTCTTTAGGCATTCTACCATACATCAGTTAACTTAATCCTTTAGGTACCTTTGTGTCTTTGAAGGTCAAGTACATGTAGCAATAACAATCAGAGTATTGGAAAGCTGCCACTGCAGTCTTGCAGCATTACTGAGGTCGGGTTGACCTTGGGTGATCCAATTTAAGGTAAAAGACACCACAGCAACACGGGGTATTCAAAGCTCTATTTCCTACAGTTGTAATCTATCAACAAGTTTTTAAGGTATCAAACTTTCTAACTGGTAACTTTTTGTGCAAATGGTAACTTCTATATTACCCTGGAAGGCCAACATATGTAATGACAATCTGATGAGTCCAAGTATTGGTGTCCATGATACTAGCTTAAGGTAGAACGCACCTCGGGGATAGACATTCGGATTCTCAAACTTTTACAGTTCTCTTCTGATATACCACATGTGGGAGTTCATTTTAAAGGTCTTGGTGAAAGAAAACTTTTCACTGGTTTAGTATTTTCGAAATTCGATTTTTTTTTATTTTTCTCCATAGAGTTGACAGAGGGATGGTGGCCATTTTGAATTCCAAATATCGGTAAATATTGGGTAATTAACCAAAGTTTGCATGGTGACCCTACATTTTTATTCTTAATTTTGAAATAGAATGGTTGAAAGGTTCCTCAAGGAAAGTTTGAGCAAAAGTTTAAGTCTTTCACTTCCAAGGCGCATACTAGCTTAAGAATAGAGACAGCATGATAGAGTGAAGTCATACAAACACCAATGCAGGGAATATTTCTGGAGTCAGATATGTCTTGTTGTTCCACTGTAATATCTGTTTAACTTTATGAAGCACTTTCAATTGATTTCCAAAAGGATTGTTACACATATGTAACGATCAATGAAATTTTTAAATACAATTTACCGAACCAGACTTTTGATATTTTTAATTGTAGCTATGGTAAATTCTGCAGGTTTTTATTTAACTCGATTTACTCGTCTTAATTTTGCAACTTTTGTTCCTCTTTTTGTCACTTGTTTGTTATTTATTTAAAAACTATCTACTGTTGATTGACCAATCAGAGTGCTCAATTCAGGGTGTTTTATTTACTCGTAAAGCCTTGGTCACCAAATTCCAGAAACGAATGACAGCGCCGTAGTAAAAGTACTGTCCAATCAAAAGTGAACATGTCATATTCTGTAGACATCTGGTACGTTTTAATATTCAAATTTGGTAACACAGCGGAAACCAGCTGCAACACAAAATCTGCTGTGCCCTAGGGCATTATATAATGTGCCCTAGGGCATTTATAGGATGTTCCATTACATTGGAAGGCTAATTTACAAATAAAAGTTTTAATTCATATCCTAACCATGTTACATTGACAAAGGGGACAGTTGACGTAAACACATTGAAAACGAAAATATATCAGTTAGGGGCGATAGTTTTTAAGTCGGATAAAACCCTCGTACTCGGGCTCTTCTGGTTTATAAAGTCCCACCCTACGACAAAATGTCTCGGCCTGCGGCCTCGACATTTTATCGTTGGGTTGGACTTTATATGTCAGAAGAGCCCTCGTACTCGGGCTTTATCCTATACTTGTTCCCTGGTTGTATGTTTTCCACTGTTTATTTTTTTTAATTATTTTTTGCTGGAACTGTAATTGGGCGCAAGCTCGTTGTTCCTAGTCAAATAAAATAAATATATAAATAAATAAAATAAATATATGAACACAATGCCATCGACACACTCCAGTTAATCAGCTGTCTATTTAATTAAATAAACATTTAAACCATTTAAAATGTGTACTTACAACAATGTGCACGATTGATTTAAAATGAAACACACCAAAGATGTCTTGATTATCAGGACATTATAAATACAAATATCACCAATAGTATATGCATTACATGAGTTTTCTTAGCAGAAACAAAACAAGTTTTGCTCAAATCTTTACATTGATTTGCTCACTACTTCATGAGATGACATCACGACTTATGCTTGACCATCTACTCAACAAACGTTCTTAGGCATCTGGTCCCAATACTCATGAAATTGTGTCAATAAATTACCCTGAAAGCTACATAGTATTGCAGTACTGTGCAAATTGAGAACAGAATTTGAATGTATATACCAAAGGTCTTGTATTTATTGACAATTTAAGTAAAAATAAAAACAAATTTGAAATGGCGATGACATAAATGGATTTGAATTTTGAACCACAAATATCCAATTTGACAAAAACTTCAACAGAGTTGAATCAATATTACAGTGTCCATTGATTAAACTGTGTAGTCCATCTCAATGATGGACATTCTATGCAGTTTTAGAGTGACCAAATCCATTCATTGTTTGTGGCCTCCAGACAATGTTTTTTATTCAAGTCCAGCAGTCCTGGAGCCCAGTTTGCAAGTTCAGTACTCACAAGTGTGTTAGTATTGAGATGTACATTGGCCACACTGCCATGACAAATTTTCAGGTGAACACCAAAATCTTTTTTTTTTTTTTTTTTTTTTTTTTTTTGGGGGGGTGGGGGGGGGGGGGGGGGGGGTTCCTTCAAATTTGAGAAATAGATTGGCCCAACTGGAGTTGAAGAATGTTGTGAAGCTGATATTACATGCATAAGCAGCAAAATCTGACAATGGCATGGGCACATGACAACAACAGTGACAATAAACTTATTGCAAATACAGAATTAAGAGAACATAAAGCTTCGTTAGCTTGGACATTTCGTCTTCCAAACCAATCAAAAACATCTTGCCATCAACATACTGGGCATCACTTGATGGGCATTAATAGAGCTACAATATGAACAATGTGTCTTGTCGCACATCTTTTCCATATATGAGTATGGAATTTCTTTATGCAAGTCTTGTTTCTTGGGCTCTAACTTCCAAATGGTGTCTGCCTAGATATATAGTTGAAAATCTTAGACAAAGGGCCAAACTGAGTACAAATGAAACTGCTGTAAGTTATGTAATGCATGTTTCTCTAACCATGAGTAACACTTTAACCCTTTTCCTGCTAGACAGTATCACTTCCCCATCAGCCAAGTCAGTAAAATGCGGTATTGAGCCAAAAAATGACATATTTTCAACCCACTTGGCTTGGTCTCTTATAGCATGTTTAGTCCAAAAAAGTCAAGTTTACAGTATTTATGTTTTCAACAGCTTTCAAATGTACAGTATTATGTTAAAGTACACCGTATGGAATATGTTGTGTTTCATTAATTTTAACCATCTTGACCTGGTGGTGAAATATGGACTTGGCAGGAATAGGGTTAACTTTCAATTTAAACATCACAAATGACCACACTACACAAGACACAAAGTGACATAAATGTACATATTCGCTTTCTTTCTCGTAGCTATATTCTGCTTTTTAAAATTTTAACTTGAGTACGACATATAGATGATTATTAAACATAATGGTATTGTAAAGTACAATCATGCAAATTATCTGTATATTTGATACTTGTAGTATACTTATAAAACCATATAGTCAATGTCTGAATTGATGAGTTTCTACTGCTAGTACATGCACATCAGAAATTACAAGAATATGGCTTGATACTATCTTGCAAATGTATGCAAAATATTACACTACATGATAATACTCACTTTACAGCTATTTCATTCTACATTTGATTACGAATGCTAAATAATGACCAATAAAGTTTAGTGTGATGGCAAGGAATCAATTAAGGCACACATTTCAATTCTTGTTACAATCAGACCTTGACACTGTGTCCAAATATAATAAATCAAGGTGCACATGTGTGAAATAGGAATTAATTCTATTGTTGTCATTAGCTATTCATTCAATAACCCACTGATGTAAAGTTTTATCCACAAAACACTCAGAATCTTAGCAGGTGAAAGAGTGCAATATTCTGTACTTTTGAACATTAACATAGAATGCAAAAGATATCAAATAGTAGCATTTTGAATCAAACTATGTTCAGTTTGCATGTATTTTGAGCATCTTGACTTTCAGAAACACTCAGTCCCTGAATGACTGCAAATAAGTTTCGATTATGTCAAGTTCATTTTGCAAGAAAAGTTTGAACAGAGTACAGATGTACTGAGAATGCCAAGACTTTAAGTCGGTAGTTCTGTGAAATTTCTTGAGAAAAAACTCATCATCTACTGTGAAAGCCTTAATACACCATGGTAATATCCTTTGAATATTACAGTAAACTGGTTTCACAGGAACCATCAATAAATCTGACCTAATACAAGTATACTACCACTGTTTGAGTATGTCTATTCTACTATTAGTGACATGTCCTGTAATGAGAAGATACTATGGTTCAAACTAAATGATTTTCTGCACGATTGCCTATAAAACAAAACCCTAAAAACCCAGACAGTAATAGACCACCAATCTAAGTTTAAGGATAGACTTCCCAGTATTTGAAGTGTTTTGTAGAACATAATCTACTATTACTACAACCCTATTACTCAGATCTAAATGATTTATTGGCAAGTAAATTAATTTTACCACAAAACATTTAAAACAGTGGCTTTTTAATAACAGCAAATATTCTCATTCCTATCGTAAAAGACAAATCAAAGTACTGTACTGCAACACTACTTGTAACAAGTTAACCCTTTGAGTGCTGCAATTTTTCCCATGGAAATTTTAGTGCAACATTTTACCAATTTTTATGAATTTTTCTCGACATTTTTTGATAATTTTGGACCAAATTGATATCACATTTCACTGGCTGCAGTTTTTTATCAAAATCAGAAAAACATTGACTGGGGTATATTTCACAAAGGGGACAAAATTGACTGCGATGCTCAAAGGGTTAACTGTATCAAATGAGGTTGTTTCACCGTACCAAGAATCTCTTCTTGTTTCTAGTACAAGGAAGGTTTAATATTCATTTGCTCTGTCTTTAACAATGAATCAAAACCATAACAAGATACCATTTTAATATATACTTTTGATTTTCTCAGCCACTTTCTTAAGGGTGGCTTTCTCCCACATTGTCTTGTAACAGTTTTAATCAATGTGTAAAGTTCAACAAACATCATCTATACCTTTTTTCCACTTTCTTTTTCATTTAACACACTTTCTGACATTACTTTGGGGATCAAGAACATTATCCCAAAGTCATGACTGAGTAAGGTATAAATGGACATCATTTTTTGTATAGATATTAACCAAATATTTTTTTATAATTATGCCCATGTGGCCCTGTTCATTATTTACATGTTACCTATACACTCTCTGCATTTTGAAGATAAATGGATTTGAAATCCCTGTACAATTAGAAATTACAAAACACAAACAATTCTTATTTTTATTTACAGCAATGAAACTGTGCAGACATAGCAATTGTTTCTGAGTATATTTATATTTACGGTAGCCGATCGGTTAACTAAAATTTGATCACTCACAATTTGCACAACTAAATAAAGCTAACAACGCAAAATAACAATATGTCATCCAACTTTTGCTCTTCCTTTTCAGCCATTCTACTTCAAGCACAACAGCCTGTGTTACTGTAGACACATATCACTTTCAGTAAACATTTTTTTTTTATTTCAAAGTCTATTTCTGTGAAGTGAACAAATACAACACTAGAAGGATATATGTCACAGAAACTTACTACTTCTTCTTCAATATTTGTGGCTGTTGAGATTTGCTATTTTTTTTTGCAGTTAAACAGAGCAATTTCTTTGAAAATTTTCTTAGTGTAAAACAAATCTGTCTGACTAGAAAGGTCTGCATGAAATTAATACAACAACCTTTCAAAGAGATGGTTGAAAAAATTTAAAAAGTAGCAAATTGTGTACTGCACTTCTAGTTTGCCGGGCAGGTGTCCTCTCCAGTGCAACAATCATTGCAATCAATGACTTGAACTTTACATTGACAGCTTTCATCGCCCTATAAAACAAAAGAATACACAAAGAACATTACATGAGTAGATTTGGTGGATGTCCTGCAATGTCTGACTTTTACATTTCATTTTTCATCAAGGTGGTATAACAGTGGTATAAATGAGAAAACTGCTAACCTATACCTTTTACCTGTAACTGGAAGCATTACTGTGTCGAGACATTTTGGCAACTACGAAACTTTATTTTTGCATTAAACCATAAATGGTAGAATGAGAAAAAACGCAAACTACTGAATACTAGACCTCAGGTGCTTTGCACAGCATTGCATAATGTCATTTTCTTGAAATGTGTACACTTTCCAGACTTCAGTCATGGGATGATAGATATGTGATGAAAACTTGAACTGCAGGGGTTGGTTGTTTTCAACTTTATTATTGCGATAGCTTGGAGCACAGTGGCATTGTTTTGGCGGCGAAATAGTTTTTGGGTGACATGACTCGTGGGGCGATGAGGTTTTGGTACAAGGTTATTTTTGTGTGAAGTGGTTTTGGTGTGAAATGGTATGGTATGAGATGGTATGATACAAAGTGGTTTTGGTGCGAAGTGTCTGGGAACCCAATAAAATAATTATAACGAATAGTTTGGTTCTGATGTGTCCATGAGGCAAAACAATCTGCATTAGATTTGTAACTAGTATCACGTACATTTTTCATATAAAACGCTTGTCTTGTTTTTTGAAATATCTGAATTCTAAACCAATGACTCTAGTTCATTGCATAACAATAAAATGCCCATTCACGATATACCAATGTAGCAAAACTTGAAATTTTAGTGAGTACAGACAATAATGCATTGTAAATACCCAATTTGACATTTATTTTCTTCTTCAGCACATTGCAATAGTAAATAACATCCATAAATCTGTTTGATTTGCTTCATTGGGAGGAAACAATAGTTATCGTATTTTCTTCCGGTTAAAAATACTGAATTACCAGAAAAAATCGATTTAAAGTTATCCAATTCTATGACGTCATATTTTTTTACTAAAACCTTATGCATTTTAGAAAGACCAGTATCTAAGCTTTCTAAAACTATAAGGTATATGGCATTTCAAGCCAGTTTACTTCATCAAGGAAAGAATGTTGTACCCCTACCCCTAGCTTTTGCACACCCCATACAGATACACGCAATTCAAAATTGACTCCAGAGAAGTAGTGTATAGTTAAATATCTGATGTTAACACTTTTTTTCTTGTTTAATATGTCGGAATAAATAATTTAAACACAAAAAGTTGTGAAAATTTTGCTCAATAAAAAGTAAATCACAATTGTTACATGGTATTTTGGGTAAAAAATTTCAAAATTGTCAAAAAAAATCATTTTAAAGTCGTCCTATTCTATGTACACAAATCAATTTTGCTAAAGTTGGTGTTCCTCAGAAAGAGCAGTATCTGAGCTTTCCAAAAAGTAAGGTTTTGTGCTATTTCATGCTAGTTTACTCAATGTAGGGGAGGATATAGTACCCCCTACCCCTACCCATTTTTCGCCATTTTTTGCGGTACATACAAATCAAAACCAGTGCAGACAGGTAGTGCATCCCAAAATATCCAATGTTAACATCTTTTTTCTAGTTCAGCAGATCCAAAGAACAAAAAAATACCCATGTAGTAGGTTTGGGGGGGTGGGGTGCACGGTGGGCCCCTCCAGCCCATGGACTAAATGATTTGAATCTTAATTATCAGAAATATTGAAACAACCAAGGTATAGATAGCTCCACTGCATTGATCAGTGATGATGGTGAGAAAAACTCAAGAATTACAAAAATGGATGCTGACAACAGTAGCAATTTTTTGTAATAGTTTCACAAAATTTTCCTAAAATGTAAAACTGACAGCATGAAGTGAAGACAAACTGGACACAAAATACTACTGGTATGTCATAAAAATAGGCAATTTTCAAATGTGGAGAATAGCGATTTTATTTTTACTTGCTGAACTTCATGATGGACGCTCTAGAAAGTTTGGTTTGCAGGGTCCATGACTCATAGTCCCTAAAAATTCAAAGACTTTAAGGACTTATTCAGCAATTATCAAGGACATATTTAAGGTCTATCATACAATTTCATTTTACAATATATCATTTACATATATATTTCATTGTACAATTTATTTTTATGATATCAGGACTGATCATCTTGTCACTTTTGAAAATTGTTGGTGGATTATCAATTTTACAGGACTTTGCAGGACTCAGTTTTACTTTCCATGACTTTGAAGGACGCTTTAAAATTCAATGACTTTCAAGAAGTGTACAGACCCTGAATTTGTATTTTTTAATTTTTCCTATCTTCAAAGAGTATACTTCCCTTGTATATCTTATACTGGTAGTTCCTTTCAGACCCCATTCCTCCATTTCTACATAGCTATCAAAGGCACAGACAAACATTCACTATACATTCTTCATGAAACTTCACAGACTGTCCCAGAGTATCAAAACCTTTCAAAGAATAATGTTTCATGATCAATGCTGCATATTGACACAGGGATACTGTAAAAGTCCTATGAGAGGGTGCACTTTAAAGTAGCAAAACCCTTTGCACCCTGGCCCCCTGGTACCCTATGACATCATGCAGACATTTTTGTCCGAGCCGGGTTCAAAGGGTGCACTTTAAAGTAGCAAAACTTTTTGAATCAATCCTCTGACATCCTCAAACGTTTTACAGAGGAATTGCACAAAGATATTATAGAATTATTAGAAATGTTGAAGTTGTGAAAATTGGCAAGTGTCTGATAAAGTATACATGAAACTTCAATAAGGCAATTTATGGTAACTGCCATTGCATTTGTATTGAATATGTTGACATAGCATGTTCCTGTTATTCTCATTGATTAAATATACTCACCGGTGTTGGTGTAGGGGTGGTACAAACTATCTCATTTTCAAGGTCTGTATACTTCTTATGTGCCTCTTCATACCGATCATTTTGACACTGTATGGATGTTGCGGTAACACATTCTATCAAAAGGAAATATAATTTTAATGTTTACCTTCAACATGGTATTCCTTGTTGAAGATCTTATAAATATATCTGTACACATATGCATAATTAATGAATTATACAGCTCCCTTGTTTATTTTGTAAAAATGCCCTGAGAAGACTGTCGTAAGACTTTGGTTACCATCTTAAACTTTTAGAATTCAACAATAGCACACAGTTTATTTGTGAAAATTTATCTGAATTAAAAATGTGAAAAATATATTACATCTTATACAAATGTCTTGCAGTGTGGTACAACTATCACACCACTTCAAAAAATTTCATTTCACCACACTGGCTGACCAAAAGAAGAAACTGCGACAGATTGCTACACTTTGTGAATCTTCAATATGACTTGCTGAACCATCTGGTCCCAGCACAGGTTTCTTCTTGCTATTGTTTATTTTAATACATTTGACTATGATATGTATTACCAATAAAGATTTTTATACTACCAACCTCTGGTGTATTGGTCTCATCTCAAAGGCCTTCATTGGCACCAGATTGTCTCATCAGAAAATTTACCCACAAGATTACAATATCAATGGAAAACACAAGGCTATCACAACTCCATAATCCTCTTACAGACTAGAACAAAAAGGCCTTTGAAGATTTTTTTCTCTCCTTCACTGTTTCATGTTGTTTGTCTTTTAGAGTCTCATCATAGGGAATTGCACAAAATTCCGTCCCCAGGGGTAGGGGTGTCTTGGGCTCAGGACAGGTTCTTCTTGCTATGTGTTTATTTTATTTTACTACTTTGACTATGATATATTTGTAATATGGTTAGCACTGGTTTTGTAATGATTTCGTTTTTTCGTATTTGTCCTTTGGCAATCTTGAGTGAAATTTTGTCACTGTGTTGCGTCTATTATCTGACCAGTTTGACTGCCTAATTCGCCAAAGCAAGCAAGGGTAGTAATTTAGTCTATTATCTGATGAGTTTGAGTGCCTAATTCGCCAAAGTAAGCAAGGTAAATTACTAATCTGGGGACGCTGTCACCAGATTATCACCGGATTAAGTTTGACAAAGTCAACAACGAACGCACCAGCAAGGTATAACAGAAGGAAGGGGCGAAACTCTCAAAAGCCGTGTCCAGATGTGGTCCGTAAAACTAGTGGACACTTTATATTCATGTATTCAGAAACAATCAGGAGGCAAAACAAACTTGAATATTCATTTGTAAACGAACAGGTCGGAAAGGAGGACCTCCCAGGAATGCGTGGTATGTGTTCAACACACCTTGCTAACGTATCGGAGGTGTGTTTATACTCTTCCGGCTGGCCCGGCAAAAACCACGTTGTCGACGTGCCTAACACCGCATCGAACTGAATCAGACTTCATGGGTATACTGAACAATTCCGTGTAAGTCAAGAACAAGAACGGAAAAGGCTTTATTAACTCGACGTTCGCGCTCGCCTTCAACTTGTTCAGTTTATCAACTGCGTTCTTGCAATAAGTACACTTTCGTCTTTTTTTTCAAATAACAAAACAAGACATGTTTTACATACGCCCAGTTGTGTGCTACAAGCAGGGTTGTCGGTTGGTGACTGCGACCGTGCTGCAGATTTTATACCCCGCTGTATTTTGCTTTGAATTTTTCAACTGACCCCATGTGCTAAGTTAAAACAAAAACAAGAAGAGTCGAGTATTCTCTCTGCAAATCAAGAAGCATTTCGAACATGAACGATTCTGATATCTTGACCTCAACATTACTAGGCTACGCAGCTCGAAAGTTATTCTCAGAAACAGGACGGGAACATTAGTCAAAGCCGGAATTTGCATGGTAGCTAAGGAAACCGGCTTTTCTTTCTCAGAAAGCATGCAATGTACTGCATACTGCTTATGCTCCCTTGGGTCTGAGACTTTCGCCCTCTCGGCCATAAACGTCAGTGAGCTGCCAAGAACATGATAGTTCAGTAGCGTGAATCTGTTGTATATTTTGATACATTAATTTATCAATCCTTATACTCAACTACCTAACGCATCAAACAAGGGTCACAGTCAGGTTCTTAGGATGTTCTCCAAAAGATATAATCGATTAGTTGTGCGGAATTGGAGGGTCTACAGTGTAGTGAGAACTAATAAATAACTGGTCATCAGTGTGTCTTCGCACATCAAATCGACAAGTGTATTAATAACTTCGAAGGTTTATATCCTTCAATGTAAAGTTGTTGTTATACAAAAGCACATTTTTGGGAAAGCGGACGTGCAAGGGAAAGACACAGCGACTGAGTCAGTCAGAGGCACAAAAACACTGCATCCGCATTTGTGTCCAATGCACACATCTCTGTGATTCCAGTTTCTCATTTGAACCTTACGTCAAATTGTAGTGAACTCCCTACACAGTGCCGCATATATAGGCGAGCCAGTGGCCACATATGATGATGGATTGCATAAACTTGGAAGTCTAACATCCTTCACTGTAAAGCTGGGTTTTTTATACAACAAAAACATTTTGGGAAAGCCAATGTGCGCGGGAAAGACAGCACGATCGCGCAACTGAGTCTGACAGCGGCGCAAGAAGTGTTTCCCCGACAGTCAGATATACAGTATGTATATCATACACTTTTAAAGCGTGTCAAACGTTGACATAAAAGATATGTCCAAAAGGTTTTGTTTATAGATAGTTATTATATTGTTATGATGGGTTTCACATGGGTTCAAAAAATGATATAAAAAAGATATGATGTCCAAAAAATTCGTTTTATTCAACTGACTGATTTATCGTCTTTACTATGGCCTAAACATTCCCGTTTTCGTTCGACAAGACTCTGACATCAACATCTCCCCAACGTATAGATCAACCTGGTTGAGCATTACTGTGCTTCTAATGTGTCTTTGCAGTTTATAAAACATCTCGCCTTGAAATGAATGAGGATATTGGGCATGAAAATACTTTTGCCGACGAGTCAGTTTTTTTTGCTACAAGCGGTGAGTTTCTTCCCTGAAACGATGACCGACTGTCGTCAAAAGCACATAGATTTTCATGTCCGTGTTTATATACACCGATGAGCCTGACCCTCGAATCGCACATCCCAAAGCATCTTGGGTATTTTGTTTACCCGTGTCGATCATGTGAGCTTAAATTCAACAATCTCAAGGTCAAAGGTTTCTAGTTCTGGCTTCCGGTCTGACGGACCACATCGGGACACTGACTCCACGGCTTCGATTAGCGTTCTACAGCTCAAAGAAGCAACCGACGAAGTCATAAATTGGCCTGTCCCCGTTTGAACATGTCAGAAAACTGTTGGCGTTCGTAAAATTGGGAAGTGATCACTATAAAATAGGTTTCTGTGGACACGGCTTTTGAGAGTTTGTCCCTTCCTTCCGTTATAACTTGCTGATGCGCTCGTTGTTGACTTTGTCAAAGTTAATCTGGTGATAATCTGGTGACAGCGTCCACAGATTAGTATAATTTACCTTTGCTTACTATGGCAAATTAGTCTGCGTTCACAAATATTGATTGGGGGGCTGGAGGAATAGCGATTGAAATCTTATTTTTTTTTCATATCCCCCCTTCAATACCCTAAAATTTTTCAAAAGCCTCCCCTCTATATGATCAAATTTTTTCAAAGTCTCCCCAACTATCACAAGCATGGATATTTGTAAAGGATGTGCGCGCAGACAAAATAAACACGTATTGGGCCATTCCGCTCGCAGATGTTCAACATTACCTGTTATTAGTACTTTGTAAAGTCATGTTTACAAGCTTAGTTCTTAAATTGATTCATTTTTAAACGCATCAGTGAACTTTTTGGATTTATCAGTCTAAGCCAACTTGAGTTAATCCAAATCTGGCCAGGCCAATTGCTCCTGCCGAAGAGCACACAAAATGACGATCATGAGAGAGTATGCAAATTGTGAATTCTGGCTAATTGCCATATTGTAAAAAACTGAGCACAGTGACCCACCAAAAATTTGTTTCAAAAGTACAAGACATATATGAATTAGATGCTACTCAAAATTGACAATATTGGAAGGTTAAAATATTCCATCAAATAAATGTTTTAATCTCTGAAATTTTGGGTGTAATAATGGCAAATTTGGTTAAAAAATAAATAATTCCATTTAGTCACATATTTTTTCATTTAGTCTTTACTGTTCAAAGTTTACTTTGTATTATTTTATGACGTGACTATGAAAATTTAGAAAATTGAACATGGTGACCCCATCTTTTTTCTTTAATACTATTCTCATATGCCAGAAAGTCTCCTGGTCTTCCATGTGTTGCTCTCTGGCCTAATCTTGTGTACAAGTATGTTTCACTGTCATGAGCGTCATTTGACACAAAGCTCTTCTTCAACTACCATGTACATCAGAGTCAGAGGTATCTCTATCACTGCTCAGGTATGCAGTGACAGTGACACTGCAGTAGCAGGGCAGTATCTGATAGTGACACTGCCCGTAGGCAGTAGCTGTATTAACTTTGATAATTTTAACAATATTTTTGTTCAGTTTAAACATATCAATCTTGTTCTACTCCCTACAGCATGTTGAACTGTCCGGTATTCAGCTTGCTATCACAGCCTGTGTATGTGTACCATGCATTTGTATCACTGACAACTGACTGTCACTGATTAAATTATCACCAAATACATATTTATATATATACAGGCTTTGTCGACAAATTAATATTGTGTGTTTGATTATGCTGTAGGGAGGCAGCAAGAAACTGTAGTTGATATATTACATAGAAATATTGCAAAAATCATCAACAGTTGCAGCTTCTGCCCAGTTACTAGGCTCGTTTGTTTTGTTTTTTGACAAATCACACATGTTTAGATTTTTTCGAGATAAAAGTCATGAAATGTGACAAAATGGTTCTAGATTTTGTTAAATGATTACTAACATTACAACAATTGGATGACATAAAAATGGTATTCATTTTCATTGAATCACCTACAAAAACTTGGAATTGGAAAATGTAAAACAAAATAGCGCCAATGGCACTTGATCACAACTGGCACATTGTGAAACTACTCTATCTCTGGGTGCACCTGTACATGAAATACTGAATGGGTAGGTGCTGCGGGTTTGGAGCTTGTCAGTACATGTACACACACCCACACAATCATATCATATACATACAGACAAACTCAAAGACAGGCAATCTCAAACCTATAAGAAGAGTTTTCACTGGCACATATACTCTTGCCCATATGGGAGTTTGAATGGGTTAGCTCTACATACTGACATAGAGGAGAAGTTGTTGATTTGCCTGCACTTCAAATGTTAAAGAATAGCCACCTGGTATTTGTAGCTGACAGCTGGGGAAAAAGTGACATGGGACAAGTATGGATTTTAACTGTAAGCAAATTTTATTCAATATATAAACACTGAACAGTATTAAAAAATCAAAAATCACTGTCAAGGACAGTGTGCTCACATTCAGTTTGAATTGGTCTATTCAAGAAATATTTAAACCAGGAAAAACAAGAATGACAAAAGCAAATAAGGTCTGAAAGGTAGGTACTCGAGGTCATCTTTGGAAACATGCATATCGACTTCTACAGCAATGGGACAAGCAGATCCTAAATGCATAAGCAAATGTCAACAACAAAAAATAGACAGAGAAGGCTTGATAAAAAGAAAAGGTGGGAGTGGTAAAAAAAATGTACAAGGGATCTGGTAAAAAAGTAATGCTACCTCATCAATCTTCTAGACCCTACCCCCTCCTGAATATCAAATGTTCCATCCCTTGGTATTACATAATGCCAGATGACAGGAAATATATTTACAACCTTGGGGAGTTTTTAATTACAATGGATGAGTGTTATCATTCTAATGTAAACAGCACTTAAGTTAGTTACAGATAGTGAAATGCCTTCCACTGTGGGCGGTGATTACAACATCTGGAATTATCCTGGATCCAAATTTCTCATCAGTTCTTCTATGTCTTACATAGAGTAGTTGCAAAAATTAGTCCGCAATGAAAAAATTTACCTCAGCTTTGTTTTCTCAATCAAATTTTCCTACATGTTGATACTAAATATGACAAAATTATGTTCACAGCCTTCGAAACTGTGTCATAATATATCCTGGGTTGGTGTAGGTCATTTAAGGTCACAAATTGAGAAAATTCCTGAACTATACATATATGGGGGTTCACATCACTTTGAGCAGAAAATTTATCTAATAACATCCCTCAGGACTTTATACCAAATTACAAAGCTATCAAACAAGTTATTTTGAGAACAAGTTTTCTTGACCAAAAATGACAATATTGTCTTAAAAATACAAATTTGTATATTTCAGGACAATTTCCACATATCTAACTATTGTCATC
The DNA here is from genome assembly GCF_041260155.1 of Ptychodera flava. Classification (NCBI taxonomy): domain Eukaryota; kingdom Metazoa; phylum Hemichordata; class Enteropneusta; family Ptychoderidae; genus Ptychodera; species Ptychodera flava. The sequence continues at coordinate 1,282,772 of NC_091948.1, forward strand.
TCTGTACATCTGTGTACCAAATATAAAAGCTGCCTGTCCAGGGGTTTTAAAAAGAAAATACTGTTTAAGATTTTTTGACCAAAAATGACAAAATTGCTCCAAAATAGTAATTTTCCAAATTTTGTCATAATTTCAACAAATTAGAAGAGTAACACCTGCGCAAAGATCCAACCCAAATTTGAAAGTGATTGGGCTGGCAGTTTCAGAGAAGAATTTTTACTGAAAATGAGAAAAATCACCAAAAAATTCAGCAAAAATACAAAATTACGGATTTCTTCACAATATTCATAAAACTGTATAAGGTTCACCTAAGGTACTTGCACAAATTTTCAAAGCAATCAAAACAGCGGTTCTAGAGTTATTAATTCTTGACCATTTCACATTTTGTAAGCTCATTTGCATAATTTTGGCAATGCAGACTTCATTTGAACAAATCCCATCTATAGCCAGGATGCATTTAGACTACAAATACCTAGCTGAAACGTGCAGTGGTTTGCGTGTTTTTGATGTTGACGGACATACTGTACGTACGTACATACATACATACATACATACATACATACATACTGTCTCGAGACCTCCAGTGTCCCATTGTTTTGTAATATATAACAAGTGTGCCATGAGCTTCTATTTAAAGGAGAGAAACTTCTCAAATAATTTTTTTTCCCTGTAATTTCCTGTGAGAACACATGGACAGATGCTCAGGACTCTATGCTGGTGCTACCTTGATAACTAACCTACAACTTGTAACGTCATTGTCTAACCTGTTCACCCCAATTTCCTGTAGACAGGTCCACACTCACCATTGATAACAATGGGTTTGGGCCATACCATGGTAGTGAAAGACTGTAACATGTGGGGTCATGGATACTTAATCTCTGGAATGTCAAAGTCTGTATATTGACTCAAGGATGTTTACTTAACAAATGCCTAGGGTCATCTCAAAAGTGAGAATCTAAACTATGAAATATGTTTTTTTTATTGCTTTTGATGCCCAAAAGACCATAGAAATCTTTTATACTTCGAATCAGCCATCCTGCATATTTCTAACATTCATCAAAACCTAATTTCTGTTCCACAACTCATAAAACAGTCCACAATGCAGGATTGGTGTACATTCCAAAACTACATATATGAAAGACCCCTAAAATCAATTAGATAAAAATAGCGTCAATGACACTGTAGCTCCCATCCTGGACTATTTAGTGTTTGTTCTCTGGTCAGATATTTGAACATGTGTGAAAGGATAAAGTGCATGAAGTGAAAATACTTAAATGTAATGTACTGGAGACAGTGAATATGTTTAATGTATTTATTCAGAATATAAAATGGAAAAAATACAGAATTAGAAATATCGTATACTGTGATACAACCATTAACTAAACAAGTCATTGACAATGACAGTCCCCACTTGTAATAGGAGTATTAGTCTTGATGGGGCAGGGAAATGTGGTCATTAAGAAGTATCACTGGAGTGTATATGTTGAGATCTATGGGCAAATAGGTCTATGTCGTTGTTCCCAATTTGAAACACATGAGGCATGTCTAAGTTATGGTTCTAAATCGGGAAAAAAGATCAGACCTCTAGCAGTATTGGCCAGCCAAGAAATACATATGCGCATTATAAATGAGGTACAAGATGTGACATCTTAAGGTCTAATATCCTATCAAATTGGAGGGTATAGAACTTGTGGTTACTGAGATATGCATATATATGTATAATCAGGTCAAAGGTCATTGAGGTTACATGACATTTTGAAAAAAAAATTATATTGCTAATTAATCCCTGTCCCATCATACTATACATGAGGGTGTAGCACTTGTGGTTACTGAGTTATGGACAAATATGTATATTTGAGGTCAAAGGTCACGAAGTCATGTCACATTTTGTCAAAAAAATTGTATTGCTAGGTTATCCCTATATACCAAATATAGTTATCAAAACAAACCACCAATTGTATGAAACATGGGCCTAAATACAGACAGACTGACATTCACAGACTGGCACAGAGTGATGACATTGACCCAAGTGTGCCTTGGCCCATGGAGAGTGATAAAGATATAACAAAAAGCTGACTGTAATGATAAAATAGTTAAGTATAGGCCTACAGACACTGAGGGTGAATATGTTACAGCAATTTGATTAGTTTCTTTTCATTTTCTACTTCTGTGATAATTTTTAAGACAATCAAACTGCAAGGCAGTTTTAATATTTAATTGACATAATTTAATTTAATATTTAATATTTAATTATTTTATATAATTTAATTGACATACATGTTATCTTTTACAAGCACACAGCAAACTGTTCTTGATTTTTCATTTACAATATTTGACATAGACTGAAATACATAACATGCAACCAATATTTACATTTTGCCCATGCACCAGATACATGGAGAGATTTCAACATGCAATCATTAACTCAGAAACCCTATAGGGAAAAGTAAACATTGTTTTCTTCCAGAACAGCTGGTATATCCACATCTGGAGCAACTTACAAACTTAACCAATTACACAAGGATGATGACACAAGAGATAAAGTTAAACTGTGGTGAACTTGACTTTTCTTTCAAATCCTTACCTAACTTGATTGACATCTTAAACTAAAATACACTGCATGTTTAATGGCACACAAAAATACATCAGGGGTGTACCATTTGATAAAAGGGGGTTGTCTGGAAGATTGATGAGGAACATCTTTTTTATCCGATACACTGTACATTCTTTTTTTCCCACTATCCCACCTTTTCTTTTTGACAAACCTGTGGCTGATTTTTTTATTGACATTTGTTTGGATTTTTTTCAAAATCTGCCAGGACCCCCCCCCCCCCCCCCCTCCATCACTCTTTAACATTGAAAAAAAACTTTGAATATATTTGTTGGAAACCAAACCTGCTAAAATCACCTCAGCTATGTTTTCTCATTATTTTTTACCGCATTTCAACACCAAATACAGTTTACCATTTCAAATGCTTACTGAATCACAACATTATCTTAAACATAGGGCCAATGTCCCTGAAGCTACTATAGACATGGATACAAAATTAAGTATTTCCTGACTGTATGAAATCATCTCACTAAGGTCATCCTAGGGACCTGTTAACCAAATATTAAAGCTGTCTGACCAGCGGTTTTGAAAAAAACAAGCGACCCAATAGTCGACAGAGCTCTGCTGTGTTATGTAGAGAGCAACTTTTTGTGACATATGTATTGATGAAGATGGTTGAGATCTTTGATAGCTCATTTCAGGATGGCCTGACCTAAAATGGCAACATTAGCTGCAAATATACAAAATTGATGATTTCATCATAATTATGTATAAAAATGTATACAAAATATCAAAGCTATCACATGAGTAACTTTGAGAAAACAAATATTTTGACCAAAAATGGCAAAAATTGACCCAAAAATACAAAAATTGAAGATTTCATCAAATTTCACTATATCACACTAGGAGAACCCCCAGGAACCTGTATACCAAATATCAAAGGCATCAGACAAGTAGTTTTTGAGAAACACATTTTTTGACCAAAAATGTCAAAAATTGCACCAAAAATACAAAATTGCAGATTTCATCATATATTCTATATATCATATTTAGTTTATCTGTAGGAACCTGTATACCAAATATCAAAGCTGTCAGACGAGCGGTTTTGATGAAATAAATTTTTGACCAAAAATGACAAAAAAATTCCTTAAAAATACAGATTTGCATATTTCATCACAATTTGAACAAATCCAATTTGGGTTATCCCTAGGGACCTGTATACCAAATATCAAAGCTGTCAGACGAGCGGTTTTGATGAAATAAATTTTTGACCAAAAATGACAAAAAAATTCCTTAAAAATACAGATTTGCATATTTCATCACAATTTGAACAAATCCAATTTGGGTTATCCCTAGGGACCTGTATACCAAATATCAAAGCTGTCTGACCAGCGGTTCATGAAGAAGAAGATTTTTTACCAAAAACGCCTTTTTTGGCACTAATTTGTATATTTTCAACAATATCAAAAAATCAAAAAAGCACAATTATTTCAGGTCAGCCCAAAGTACTTACATGCTAATTTTTTATGTAATCTGCTCAGTGGTTATTGAGATTTTCAATTTTGACTGTTTTTACATTTTTTCACTTAATTTGCATATTTTTGGCAATGACAACTTCATTTGAACAAAATCTCATCTACAGCCCATCATCCATGTACACACCAAATATCAAGATGAAATGCGCAGCGGTTTTGGAGTTTTTGATGTTGACGGACAGACATACAGACATACAGACATACAGACATACATACATACAGACATTTCCCTAGCCTATAAGAATAGCTTCCATTGCCATATATACATATGGCTATGGGAGCTAAAAAGGGGGGTTAGAAATTTCCCAAAACTATATAACCGCCGCTCCGTTTGGCTCCATTTTCGGAATCGGAACCTTGGAACCAGTCTGAATATCGGTACCAAATATCAACGCAGTCTTCAGCAGTTTTTGACTTTTTGTCGTTTACGGAAAATGGACCACATCTAACACCGGTTGAAACTACCCCTATATCACAACTTCCAGTTGTGATAATAAAAGGGAACCAAAAAAGTTCAAGTCCCCCTTACAGGCAGAGCAAAATTTTCAAGTTCCCCCTCTACTACCCCGAAAATTTTCGAATCCCCCCTGAATTCCTCCAGTTTCCCTCCCCTTACCATTTTTTGTGAACGCAGCCTTAGGTACTCAAACTCATCAGATAATAGACTAAATTACTACCCTTGCTTGCTTGGCGAATTAGGCAATCAAACTGGTCAGATAATAGATGCAACACAGTGTTAAAACTGTCAAGATTGTCAAAGGACAAATATATGGCATGGCGAAGAAGGAAAAGAAATCGTTACAAAACCAGGGTGCTAACACTATAGGGAAAAATGCGAGACTAGGGCGAGAAAGTGATGCTTTCTCGCAATTGGTGAGAATCTCTTGTCATTCTCACTGCTACCGGTGAGAATTCAAAAATTCTCACCGGTGAGCAATGAGAAATGCTTTCCTTGGTGAGATTCTCACGGGCTAGAATGAAAATTCTCACCAAGCACTGTGAGAATGGTAATTTTTTCGGTGAGAATCAACCAGACTCATTGTTCACTGGTGAGAATTAACCAGATTGATTCACACCAGTGAACAGCACTGTCTGGCTGATTCTCACCAATGAATGGTGAGTCTGGTTGATTCTCACTGTAAAAATTACCATTCTCACCGTGCTTGGTGAGAATTTCCATTCTCACCGGTGAGAATGTATTATCTCACTTAAGAGTTGATTTCTCACTGATCACCAGTGAGAATTCAAAAATTCTCACCAGTAGGAGTGAGAATGACAAGAGATTCTCACCAATTGCGAGAAAGCGTCACTTTCTCGCCCTAGTCTCGCAATTTTTCCCTATAGTGTAAAATAAGTCAAAGACTCAAAGCTGCAAAGAAAGGTTGGTAGTATAAATCTTTATTAGCAATACATATCATAGCCAAATGTATTAATGTAATAAAATAAACCATAGCAACAAGAACCTTGTGCTTAGACACCCCTACCCCCTTCCCTATCCCTGGGGACGGATTTTTTGTGCGATCCCCTATGGTCTCATGCAAAGTTTTATCACTACGTTGCATCTATTTATCTGATGCATTTGATTGCCTACCCTGGGAAAGCAAGCATGGGTAAATTACTAATCTGTGGATGCTGTCACCAGATTATCACTGAATGAACTTTGACAAAGTCAACAATAAATGCACTAGCAAGGGTATAACAGAGGGAAGGGGAAATTCTGAAAAGCCATGTCCATAGAAACCTACTGCAGTATGCAGTATGGGTATATTGCGATTTTGTGATTAACGGAATCTCTGATATTTATCACCATTCAGGCAGAAAACTATACATGTAAAACATTCAACAATTGTAATACATTGCCATTCAAAAACTAATTGCAATTTTCAAAAATTAAAAAAAAACCTTGCCCCCACTGCAAACTGACGTCTACCGGCAGAAATTTCCAATCTACGTGTGGCTGTTACTGCTGAAATTCACTTTGTCTGTTTCAAGACCTCTCCTCAGAGATAGTGGCTATGAATTCCATGTGTGAAAATTTAATGGGGTAACACTAGACCGTTCGAGACAATTTGAGTACACGCTACGTCATACAAGTAATTACACATTATATTACCATGCCCTGGCTGTCGCATTTTGATTGGTCGAGCTGAACCACGTGACTGACCACAAATACACAGTAATGGTCTGTTTACATGCCCGTGAATATGAATAATAAGATTAACAACTCAAAGAATTGTAACTTACAGCTCAAACATAAATCATAATCAATCACAAAATAAAATGGAGCACTTGTGGGCCAAGTTAAGATACTTTTTTCTGAATAATCTCCGGATTTGCCAGGTTTTTATAGCACGCGTGACATTTTGTTGCGTATTGCTCAGTTCTGGGGCCCTGTTGTCGTTCGCTCCGGATATTTTCACAAATTTGACGGTTTTTTCGGTTCGTTGATAATATAATGGAAATAACAGACTCCGCTCTGACCATTAACATTTATTTATGGGCACTGGCTCGAGGAAAACCAAATTAACGGGCTTGGCAAGCCTTGCCCGTTAATTTTTGCTTTCCTCTCGCCCTTGCCTATAAATAAACGTTAATGGTCAGTGCGTCGCCCATTATTTCTATATTCACGTTTTCTGTCGGCCTCTCAATCGAAAAGGCAAGTCGTGAGTAAAGATTGAGAATACGATAAATATTTTATTCTGATTTCTCTCACAGCAGTCCAAGTTTTGCCTCAAACCACGCCGGCCAAGGGTGTAGGCTCACTACATGCGCATACGTCCATATTCAAACATGGTTTACCATACGTACGTGCACGATACTGCCGAAGTCAGCCTAACTAAATTTTGTAATCGCCTTAAAAAATTTAAAAACGTTGTGTCTTGGCAAATGAATTTGAAGGATCAGAATATCGATATTTGCTTTTGAAAAGATCTCGGATGTCGGAAAATATTTTGATACTCGAGCCTTCGAAACAACCACAACCAGGGGTAATGTACACAACATAGAACGGCTCACTGCAACACTATAGGGAAAAATTGCGAAACGAGAGCGAGAAAGTGATGCTTTCTCGCAATTAGTGAGAATCTCTTGTTACTCACACTGCTACTGGTGAGAATTCAAAAATTCTCACCGGTGAGCAATGAGAAATGCTTTCCTTGGTGAGATTCTCACCGGCTAGAATGAAAATTCTCACCAAGCACTGTGAGAATGGTAATTTTTTCGGTGAGAATCAACCAGACTTATTGTTCACTGGTGAGAATTAACCAGATTGATTCAAACCAGTGAACAGCACTGTCTGGTTGATTCTCACCATGAATGGCGAGTCAGGTTGATTCTCACTGTAAAAATTTCCATTCTCACCGTGCTTGGTGAGAATTTCCATTCTCACAGGTGAGAATGTATTATCTCACTTAAGCAGGTATCTACGACCCCTTATAAACAGGAAGTGAGACTGAATCTGAGACTCTCAAATTGAAGAAGATATTAAATGCGACCTCATTTGCGGTTATATCTGAGACTCTCATTCATTACAGTAAACAGTAAATGCGACTTGATCTGAGACTGTACCTGAGACTCTCAATTACCTTTCACATGACAAGTGCGACTGGCGCTGAGACTAGAACAAGTAGCAATTGAGACACCAGACCACGGTTTGTTGAAGGACCGTGCACAGGTCCTTGAAAAAATGATCACGGAGTACGGCGTGTCTACATACAATACTCTTTATCAATCATGTATATTCGAACTACGCTGTTGCATGACGCACCGTATAGACACGGTCCCTGGAGGACGTGGTATGGAGAGGAAGGCCTATGATTACGGAAAGGTAACTCAGTTCTTTATACAATCGATTTAGCTGGTGTATTTATATAACACATTCAGAATATTGATAAAATATGGCGAATAAAACCGATAGATGGGTACTAAGACATAAAACTAGCGAAAATAGAGAAAGACTGTACTAACGTCAGATGCGCACACGCCGTATCGGCCATTGTTGATGCCATACTGTTTATCGAACCTTCAACGTCACGCCCAGTCATGACGTACTTTTACCTTTGACCTTGTTATGTAGGTCATTTCCCCACACTCATCATGACCTGAGTTCAATTAGTCTAGAACATTCTCAAGGTCACTGCCCTTGATGACCTCACACAACTTGAATTCAATTAGTCATGTTTGGAATGTTCTGGAAAGTTGATTAGTTGTGTAAGGGAGATAATTTTAGAACAGTAATTAGCATGTCAATAAAAGTTCTAGATTGTTCTTATATGCCTTTATAAAAGGGACGTGCACAGCTTCCAGTCAGACTTTTGGGGATCGTGTCTCTTGTGTGTTACTAAACTCCAGCAGTAGTCATTCTCAAGACTTTCCAGACCTTCACTGCCAACGCTGGATTTACTCTGTGGACTTTGTGCAACTTCAAGCCTGCAAGCCAAAGGACTGTTCATTCATCCGACTGACTGTTACAACTCTGAGACTGGAGCTTTGCCGTCCCAGCTGAGATAAGTAGTCTGTACACTTTTAAAGCTTGTACTCTATCCCTGACTTAGTAATTTGTTTTATTTTCGTAATAAATTTTGTTTAAACGTAAACTGCTGAGTTCACCCTTTTGTTCGTATCCTCTGCACGTAACAAATTGGGGGCTTGTCCGGGATACGAACATTTTGAGCCGTTTGACAACATTTTGCCAGCCTTTTCAAAACTACTGTATACTGTGAACTCAGCGAAATTTAATCATGGCGGAATTTAAACCAGAGGAAATGGATGACCTTGATCAGGACACATTTGATTCCCTCAGAAAAGACGACCTCATAGCACTGGCCAATTTCCTTAAAGTAGAAGTCAAAAGATCCACGCGCAAGAGGGAAATACAGTACATTATTGCAAAACATTTAGTTGATTTAGGCCAATTTGAGGAATCCACCTTGAAAGATTATGAGCCCGAGTCTACTTTTGAACTAAGAAAACTAGAAATACAGGCAGATTTGGAAATTAAGAAAATGGAATTACAAATGAAAGAAAAAGAAAGGCAGGAAAGATTAGACATGGAAGAAAGACAGAGAGAAAAAGAATTGCGATTAGAAGAACAGCGATTGCAGGTAGAAATAAAACGTTTAGAGCTTGGACAGTCAGGAAAATTCTTCCTTCAGACAAGTTTGACATCACTAAGCATTTCAGGTTAGTTCCCCCTTTCCAAGAAAAGGATGTTGATAAATATTTCCTTCATTTTGAGAAAATTGCTCAGAGTCTGAATTGGCCTAAGGAGTCCTGGTCTATGCTTTTGCAGAGTGCTTTGGTGGGTAAAGCCAGAGAAATTTACATTCAGTTGTCAGTAGAGCAGGCTTCAAATTATGATTCTGTGAAGGAATTAATTCTCAAGGGTTATGAGTTGGTGCCTGAAGCGTACCGTCAGAAATTTAGGGATTGTGAGAAGGTGAAAGATCAGACTTACGTGGAATTTGCTCGAACAAAAGAACAACTGTTTGATCGTTGGTGTTCTTCTGAAAAGGTCAGTCAGAATTATGACAAATTACGACAACTTGTTTTGATTGAGGAATTTAGAAGGTGCACCGGAGTGACATCAAGACGTTTATCAATGAACAAAAGGCAGATACATTGGAGGGTGCTGCACGTTTGGCCGATGATTATTCATTGACCCACAAATCTTCATTTCTCAGCAAACCATCCCAGTCCTTTTCATACAGAAACAATGCAGGTAAATTTAACTCCTCCTTTTCATCCAAGAATTTCTCAAAGGAGAGTAGGAAATCAAATGAAAGCAGTTCACACAGTTCAAGTAACACTCCCACATCATCAGATCCCAAGTCTCAATCTCCTTCTGACAAACAGTTTGGTACACTTTCTTGTAATTATTGTAAGAAAGACGGCCATTTAATGTCAGAGTGTTTCAAATTGAAAAGAAAACGTGAAGGTCAAAGTGGTCAAAGTGGATCTAAGCCAACCGGCTTTATTTCTTCATCAACTCAATTAGAGTCTAATAATGTGTGCAACACATTTTCTGAGGTTAAACCCCTCTTATCCCCAATTAATGAGGTCAAGGTCAATTCTTCAAGATAGCATTATGGGTATTTTCGAGCCATTTATTCATAATGGTTTTATATCACTTTCTAGTGATTTTTCTTCCGCTACCCCTGTCAAAATTTTAAGAGATACCGGGGCTTCCCAGTCTCTTTTGTTGGCAGATACCCTGCCGTTTTCTGAAAAGTCATTTTCAGGTTCTAAAGTTCTTATTAAGGGGGTAGATTGTAATGACTACATTCCTGTTCCTCTCCATAATGTATATTTGTCTTCGGACTTTGTTTCTGGACCTGTGACTTTAGGTATTAGGCCTTTTTTGCCTTTTGAAGGGATTCACCTTCTTCTTGGAAACGACCTTGCTGGGGACAAGGTCATTACTAATCCACTTGTGACTGATAATCCTAGTTTAGATCAGAATCCAGAGCCAATAGAGGAAGAAATTCCCGGTCTTTTCCCTTCGTGTGCCATTACTCGAGCCATGTCAAAGAAAACTTCCGAGAATCAAAATACTCTCAAAAATAATGTCACAGATGTTGACTTAAATGACACCTTTCTCAGTCAGGTGTTGACACGGAGCATTCCGTTATCCCTCATGGATTTGAAACTTCCAGTAAAACTTCTGCTGACCAAAGTCAGACATTTTCTAGATCAAATCTCATTGCAGAACAACACAAAGACCCAGATATTTTGTCTTTGTTTGACAGGGTAGATGATGAAGGTAAAACTTCAGATAGCTCTGTTTCCTATTATACAAAATCTGGTATTCTCATGCGTAAATGGAGACCTCCAGATGTTTTGGTTGATGACGATTGGGCTATAAAACATCAAATTGTGGTTCCAAAGCCCTACCGTGCTGAAATATTGCGCCTGGCCCATGAAACCCCCTGGGCTGGTCACTTAGGAGTCAGGAAAACTTATCATAAAATTCTCAGTCACTTTTATTGGCCTAATCTCAGGCAGGATGTAGCACATTCTGTAAAACTTGTCACACATGTCAAGTGGTAGGAAAGCCAAATCAGACCATTCCAAAGGCCCCTTTACAGCCAATTCCTGCATTTCAAGAACCATTTAGTAGGATACTAATAGACTGTGTTGGGCCCCTACCAAAAACAAGATCAGGAAATGAGTACATGTTGACAATTATGTGTACATCAACCCGGTTCCCAGAAGCCATACCACTGAGAAACATAAAGACAAAGACTATAGTGAGAGCTCTAGTCAAATTTTTCACTTTATTCGGCCTCCCTAAATGTGTCCAGTCCGATCAAGGCTCCAACTTTATGTCTGGTATTTTTCAACAAGTAATGGATCAGCTAGGCATTAAACAGTATAGGTCATCCGCCTATCATCCAGAAAGTCAGGGTGCTCTTGAGCGATTTCATCAACTTTGAAAAACATGATTAGGACCTACTGTTTTGACACAGAGAAGCAGTGGGATGAAGGAATTCATTTTTTGCTCTTTGCTGTTAGAGAGTCAATTCAGGAGTCTCTTGGTTTTAGCCCATTTGAGCTTGTATTTGGACATACAGTCCGTGGCCCACTTAAGCTCGTTAAAGAGAAATTCCTATACGACGATGATGATTGTCTGAATATTTTGCAATATGTGTCAGATTTTCGTACAAAACTCTCTAAAGCATGTGAATTAGCCAGAGAAAATCTTGAGTCATCTCAGCAGTCAATGAAAACCAAATACGATAAAAAACACCTCAAAACGGAAGTTTGAACCAGGTCAAAAAGTTCTTGTTCTACTTCGGTTCCTGGCAAACCACTCCATGCTCGTTACTTTGGGCCATACCTAATTGATAAGAAATTGAGTGATTTAAATTACATCATAATAACACCTGACAGGCGAAAACAAAAACAGCTATGTCACATAAATATGCTTAAGCCATATTCGGATAGGGATAATCCTACTATAACTCAGCCTGTCAGTGCAGTCAGTTCAAACCATTATGAAGATAGTGATACTGAAACTGACTTGAGTGATAATACTCTAAACTCAAAGCTGGGCTCGGTCAAGCTTCAGAACTCAGAAATCCTGGAGAAGCTGGAGTCTACAAAGTTGGCACACCTCCAGCCAGAACAACAACAACAGGTGAAAGAACTGCTCCACGAATATAAACACCTGTTTCAAGATGTTCCAACGAGGACAAACGTCATCTATCACGACGTTGATGTTGGGGACAGTAAGCCTGTAAAACAACATCCATACAGACTGAATCCACCAAAAGCGAAATATCTCCAGGAAGAAGTCAAATACCTGCTGGACAATGACTTTATTGAACCCAGTAAAAGTAACTGGAGTTCGCCGTGCATACTTGTTCCCAAATCAGATCACAGTTATCGTATGTGCACGGACTTTAGGAAGGTCAACACTTTAACAAAGACAGACACTTTCCCAATCCCGAGGATTGATGACTGCATCGACCGAGTGGGAAAAGCCAAGTATGTGACAAAATTTGACCTACTGAAGGATTTTGGCAAGTCCCTCTGACGGATCGTGCTCGTGAAATATCCGCCTTTGTTACACCAGACGGATTGTTCCAGTACAAGGTGATGCCATTCGGAATGAAGAACTCTCCGGCAACGTTCCAACGGATGATCAACGACATCATATCGGGCTAGACGGGTGTGCCGCTTACGTTGACGACGTCATCCTGTATAGTGACACCTGGGAGGAACACATCAAGCTCATGCGGAAGTTCTTTGAGACTGAGCAAAGCAATGTTGACTGTCAACCTTGCCAAATCTGAGTTTGGTTGGGCAAGGGTAACTTACCTCGGACATACTGTAGGACAGGGTGAGGTAAAACTGTTGATGCTAAAATCAGTGCCATTTCAAGTTTTCCCATACCAAACTGCAAACGACAACTGATGCGCTTTCTCGGTATGGCTGGTTACTACAGAAAATTCTGTCCAAATTTCTCCACAATTACTGAGCCTTTGACTAACTTACTTAAAAGAAAGTAAAGTTTGTTTGGTCAGAGCAATGCCAACAGGCATTTGATACACTTAAAGCCATACTGCAAAGTGCCCCAGTGTTGTCTGCACCAGATTTCACTTTGCCATTCAAATTAGCTGTGGATGCTAGTGATACAGCTGCTGGTGCTGTTTTATTGCAAGAGGATAGTCATGGTGTAGATCATCTGTTTGCTATTTCACGCAAATTTAACAAATCCAGAGAAACTACTCTACAATTGAAAAAGAGTGTTTATCTTTGATATTAGCTTTACAGCATTTTGAAGTTTATGTTACTTCTTCAAATCAGCCAATAGTGGTTTATATTGATCACAACCCTCTTGTTTTTCTGCAGAAATTTAAAGGCAAAAATCAGAGATTGCTAAGATGGAGTTTAATGTTACAGGAGTTTAATCTTGACATTAGACATATCAAAGGCAGAGACAATTTAATTGCAGACTGTCTCTCTCGTATTTAGAGTTTATTTGTTCACACTTTTAAGATTACATTTGTAAAAGAAAGATTTTTCTTTGAAAAATTTTCTTTTTTGAAGAGGGGGTGTGTTATGTAGGTCATTTTCCCCACTCATCATGACCTGAGTTCAATTAGTCTAGAACATTCTCAAGGTCACTGCCCTTGATGACCTCACAACCTTGAATTCAATTAGTCATGTTTGGAATGTTCTGGAAAGTTGATTAGTTGTGTAAGGGAGATAATTTTAGAACAGTAATTAGCATGTCAATAAAAGTTCTAGATTGTTCTTATATGCCTTTATAAAAGGGACGTGCACAGCTTCCAGTCAGACTTTTGGGGATCGTGTCTCTTGTGTGTTACTAAACTCCAGCAGTAGTCATTCTCAAGACTTTTCAAGACCTTCACTGCCAACGCTGGATTTACTCTGGACTTTGTGCAACTTCAAGCTTGCAAGCCAAAGGACTATTCATTCATCAGACTGACTGTTACAACTCTGAGACTGGAGCTTTGCCGTCCCAGCTGAGATAAGTAGTTGTACACTTTTAAAGCTTGTACTCTATCCCTGACTTAGTAATTAGTTTTATTTTCGTAATAAATTTTGTTTAAACGTAAACTGCTGAGTTCACCCTTTTGTTCGTATCCTCTGCACGTAACAACCTTCATGAAGTTTCACATTCATTTGAAAATTTCGTATTAACTTTTTGACTTCATGATGTCCAGCTTGCTTTGTAATTCGAAAAATATTAAAACACTTGCTCATTTTGCTGTTGATGTCCATAATAGTTCGAAGAATTCATACATCGACGAATTTGCAAATTTCGTGTCACGTCGAGCAGCTGCAGTCGCTTCGACAGCTATCGAGCACAAACGATGAAAAGCCCGAATGTAAATGACGCGATTTTCAGTTGTCGTTACAAACAAAATTTCATTTCTGTGAGAAACTCCACGATGACGTTTCGAAGATCAAATGGGAAATGACTATTCTCTGTGCTCCGATCGATCCGCCTAAGTAGATTTTACGTCATCAGATGTTCAGAAATCTATCGTCAGTTCACGGAGCTTTTCTCGTCTTTCAAAAAATATTTCGAGTTGTATAAAGAGTACCAAGGAAGCGTGAAATCACATTGAGTGAGTTTTGTCATCAGCTGTCAGCTAATCGTTTTCCAAAAGTGGCTTTTTGGAGTACATGAGCTTAATACTAGTACTCTTTCAGAGGGCATGAAAAGGATAGGTGTGTATAACTCTTGAACTATTCCAATAACCGTTGTTAGTGTGAGAATGACGTGATATCAGCTTAAGCCAATCACTGATTGAGCGCATATTTTTCATATGGAAGGCCGCGGGAGGCTCAAAGAAAATGTACGTCATCCATTAACCTCAGTCAAAATTAGCACTTTCTCACTTGTCAATGGACCCACAAAGAGAGACCGCCTGAACTAGGAAGTGATATGTAAATGAGTATGATTCGATGACGTTCCTGTCGGCAAACATTTCATCTCACTTGTACCATTGCAGCTATAAAAAATCTTTTGTACCTCCATGCTATCACTTTGTGTACGGAGTGTGAATATCAATCAGTCAATCAATCTTTATTACATCACAGACCCTAGTTTTTCTCAAATGTTGAACTCAACTAACACTATATTCAAAATGCGACGAAGTACAAAATCAAAACACATTCAAAAGGACAACAAACTATCCAAATTTACGAAGTTTACCGGGTAAACCGGGATCAATTATACCGACGTATTTTTTCCTCGCGACTTGCAGAAATTTTCCAACCTGGTAAGTATTTAGCTTTGTCCCGTGTGCTGGGTTATGTACATGTAAACTAATGACAAAAGTTTAGTATTTTCTGTAAATCGATAAGCCTTTCGAACACGAAAGATTCGGATATCTGAAACTCAACAGTAGCTACGCAGCTCGAAAGTTATTCTCCGACAGGACAGGAACATTGGTCAAAGCCAGATTTCGCATGGTAGCTATGGAAACAAGCTGTTCATTCTCAGAAAGCATGCAATGTACTTCGTACTGCTGATACTGTCATGGTCCGTGGGCTGTTGCCGTCCCTACACACCGTCAATTGCTAACAATCACAGGATTCAATCACGTGTGTCATCAAATTTTGATACATGAATTCTACCAATCATCAACCCCTTAACACATTAAAACAAAACAATGGTTGCGGCTACGGGTTCAAGGACATTCTCGAGGAGGCACCATCATTGTTTTGACTAGTTTTATATGGGCGATCTGCGTACGGTCGCACATCAAACCGACAAATGTTCGCTTAGATAAAAATATGATGTACGAAAAGTTTTTTATTCAACTAACTGAGTCATCGCCTTTGTTATCGCCTAAACATCCTCAGGGTTTTTTTCGGAGAGACTGCAACATGGATATCCTCTAATGCATAGAGTACGGCTGTTCATCCAATATATTTATTCACTGTTTCAAAAAAAAACATCTCGTCAGATATGTGCTTCGGCGATCGGACCAAGTTTTTGTACGTTGGTCAGAAATAAATGACAATATAGGTTAAATGGATATTACATCTGTAGAATTAGGACAGAGTATTGAAGATGAAATTACTTTCATCGATCGAAGAATGAATATCGAATCATAGACGGGAGAATTGAGACAGGCCACTGTCTATAGTTTATCAATTGTGAACAAAAGTATTTCGATTAATTGACTAATGCAAACAGAAAGGAAATTTCATTCAACTTGAAAAAGTCACTGCTTTTCCTTGACATCGGATTCCATGGCAATGGAGCAACACACGATGTCGTTAAGGCCTCAAAAATCTTTTAATACGGCAAGATTAAGACGATAATAATAATACTTTTCACGACAGCAAAATCTAAAAGAACTTGAATATGAACTTTACATGACAGTTCTGTGGAAGAAACGATTAGATATGGCGGCGTTCTTGGTACAGCGTCTACGCAAGAATGCACTATGGCTTGAGTGACATACCAGCGGGCACAGGCGCTCGAACTGGGTAGTCTGCTAAATAGATCGCTTTTCGGCTCGATCTATCGATCCCGTAGTCGACATGCCCGCACTGCAACCTAAACGAGTGTTTAGGTTGTAGTTTTGGGCATATCGACTATACGGGATCGATAGATCGAGCCAAAATCGATCTATTTAACAGACTACAGAGCGTCCGTGCTTGCGGGTCTGCACTGCGGTCGCTCCATCTAATTACAATGCTGTGCCGTATCTAACATGTTTACATCGCAAACGTTTACCGATTCACACCTGTATCGCGTCCTTTTTGATTGTCATCTTACAGACCTTTGTTATCCAGCAATCCCGCACCCCGCTCGGCTTTGATGGAAAGTAACTTAAATAATCACCGCAATTCCGAAACGTCTGAGACAATTGCGAATCAAGAAAACGATCAAACTTGTGAAACACAGTCACTACCCCACGTAATGCCTTCATCTTTGGATGCGCCAAATGGTGTTAACTTGCATGTTGTTTTAGGAAAGTATGTATATTATAAAATCAAAATGAATAGATGGGTATTTTCTATAATAAAAGCTCGGTTACATTTTAGCTTCGACCAGATCCCACCCGTCCGTTCAGACTGTTTTGAAACATTCCCATATTCGTCATGTCTTTTGAGCTGAACAAGGGTGAACTTTTGAGCTGGCAGGTTCTCCAGCGTGTGCCGATGCCACGCGAACGACGGACCTTCCACATTTACGTCAGGAAGTGAGTCAGTCACATGCACATGTCACATGTCAGTCGCAAGAACAGTCGCACTTGCTGTTTTAGACTTGGTTCAAGTCGGTGAATTTTAAAAAAATAAAATCATTTATAATAGTTGCTCTTGTGTCTCTCCTATTTCGTACAAACCTATCCGGAATTTGGCAGCTCACGCCAGGTTTTCCCAGCGATTGAATGCGTCACGTTTGAGTCTGCGCAGTAGTGAGTTAGTTTCTGCCGGATTGATTCCGGGTGAAACTCCGCTGTATAGCGTTCACTCCACTCATCGCGTTCACCCTACTCATCGCGTCCACTCACGCGCGCGTTTCACATGAAAGCAAAATACAAATCATTGCGTTCACTCCACCCAAACATTCACAAATCACAGACTTGAACCAAGTCTATTGCTGTTTGTACGTTAAATGAGAGTCCCAGACACGGTCTCAAATTCACTCGCAAATATACATCCCCGAGCGAAATGCGAGTCTCAATTACAGTCGCAAACGTGATCGCACTTTGACTCTTCTATGAACTGAGAGTCTCAGAATCACTCGTATTTCTTATTCATTTTGGGTCGTACATACCTCCACTTAAGAGTTGATTTCTCACTGATCACCAGTGAGAATTCAAAAATTCTCACCAGTAGGAATGAGAATGACAAGAGATTCTCACCAATTGCAAGAAAGCGTCACTTTCTGGCCCTAGTCTCGCATTTTTCCCTATAATGGCAAACAAATTCCGTTGCCATCAAAACACACTAAAAAATAGTGACAATGTCACTGTTTGCTCCCAACAGTTATCAAAACAAGCCAACAATTGTATGAAACATGGACATACATACTGACAGACTGACATACACAGACTGGCACTGAGAGTGATGACATTGGCCCTAAAGTGTGCCTTGGCCTATGGAGAGTGATATAACAGACAGCTGCATGTAATGATAAAATAATTAAATATAGGCGAACAGGCACTCAGGGTGAATATGTTACAGCAATTTGATTAGTTTCTTTTCCTTTTTTACTTCTGTGATAATTTTTAAGACAATCAATCTGCAAGGCAGTTCATGTATTGAGAAATATGTTATCTTTTACAAGCACACAGCAAACTGTTCTTGATTAATTCATTTACAATATTTGACATAGACTGAAATACATAACATGCAACCAATGTTTACATTTTGCCCATACACCAGATACATGGAGAGATTTCAACATACAATCATTAACTCAGAAACCCTACAGGGAAAAGTAAACATTGTTTTCTTCCAGAACAACTGATGCATCCACTTCTGGAACAACTTACAAACTTACCCAACTACACAAGGATGATGACACAGAGATAAAGTTAAGAAATTTAACTGTGAACTTGACAATTCCTTTCAAATCCTTACCTAACTTGACACCTTAAACTAATATACACTGCATGGTTAATTGCTTGCAAAAATACATCAGGGTGGACCATTTGATAAAGGGGTGTCTGGAAGATTGATGAGGTACATTAACTTTTTATCCAATCCATTTTACACTCTTTTTTCCCACTCTCCCACCTTTTCTTTGGTCAAACCTTCTCTGGCTGATATTATTATTGACATTTGTTTGGAATTTTTTCAAAATCTACCAGGACCCCCCAGGATATCAAATGGTCCACCTATTTGTATTGACCATCTTTGAATGAGATATACAATGACCAGAGGGCAGAAAGTGTGTCAACTAGTAACTATTTACAACCTTGATACTCTTAAACATTGACAAAATTTTGGAATATATTTGTTGGAAACCAAACCGGCTTAATACGGCTAGTTTTCAATCGGGTTCGAACCCACAACATACGGCATCAGTCGCCTAGCGGAGAGGCCACAGAGAGAACCGCTCGGCTAAATCTCCACTCCCAAAAAAGAGTGGTTCAATAGCCGGCTAAGTTGTTACATTTTTCTGACTGAGACCGCTCCACACGTTGTAGAGTTCGTGAAGCACTCACGCACGCATGCTCACTATCATACATCGCACATACACACTTTATCGAAGCGAAGAAACGAATTTCATCGCTTTAACTGGGCGAACGATAACCTCGGGGACAATTCTGTCCACCAGCAGAGTTACAAACCCAGGGTAGAAAATACGGCTAGTTTTCAATCGGGTTTGAACCCACAACATACGGCATCAGTCGCCTAGCGGAGAGGCCACAGAGAGAACCGCTCGGCTAAATCTCCACTCCCAAAAAAGAGTGGTTCAATAGCCGGCTAAGTTGTTACATTTTCTGACTGAGACCGCTCCACACGTTGTAGAGTTCGTGAAACACTCACGCACGCATGCTCACTATCATACATTGCACATACACACTTTATCGAAGCGAAGAAACGAATTTCATCGCTTTAACTGGGCGAACGATAACCTCGGGACAATTCTGTCCACCAGCAGAGTTACAAAACCAGGGTAGAAAATACGGCTAGTTTTCAATCGGGTTTGAACCCACAACATACGGCATCAGTCGCCTAGCGGAGAGGCCACAGAGAGAACCGCTCGGCTAAATCTCCACTCCCAAAAAAGAGTGGTTCAATAGCCGGCTAAGTTGTTACATTTTTCTGACTGAGACCGCTCCACACGTTGTAGAGTTCGTGAAGCACTCACGCACGCATGCTCACTATCATACATCGTACAAACACACTTTATCGAAGCCACCGGGCTGTCATCGCTTTAACTGGGCGAACGATAACCTCGGGGACAATTCTGTCCACCAGCAGAGTTACCAATGATTTTTTTCACGGCATTTCAACACCAAATACACTTTATCATATCAAATGGTTACTAAATCACCACATTATATACTCTTAGTTCCAGTAGGTATACCGTACAATTACAAAAAAAAAATCTTAAAAATACAAAATGAAAGATATACCTGTAAAATTGACACTTCTGCAAAGTTGCCCCCAAAATTAAAAATTCCAGATTTCACCCTAATTTCAATATATCATATTAACATAAACCCTTGGAACGTGTACACTAAATATCAAAGCTACTATATCTGTAGTTTTAGGATAAAAAAATGTTGACCAAAAAGGCAAAAATTGCCCCCAAAATTAAAAAAATTGCCAGTTTCAACCTAACTTCAATACATTATATCGAGATAAATCTTAGATACCTGTATACCAAATATCAAAGCTATCAGATCAGTAGTTTTTGGATAAAAAAAAATTTGACCAAAAATAGGGAAAATTACCCCAAAATTACAAATATTATAATATCAATACAATGTGTACAAACTTGACTGAGGTCATCCTCAAGAACATGAATATTAACTTTAAGAGCAATCAGACGAGCGATTTCGGAGAATGAGATTTTTTGACGACAAAACGGAAAAAAATACCCTAAAAATACAAACATGCAAATTTCACCCCAATTTGTACACACATAATTTAGGATACCTAAAGGAATCTGCATACTAAGTTTAAACCCAATCTGACCAATGATTACTGAGTTTTAGCCATTTGCACGATTTTTCCTTTTTTCCCCTCATTTGCATATTTTTGGCACTGACATGTTCATTTGAACAAATCCACATCTCCACCACTAGGTGCACCTGTACACCAAATACTAAGATGGCAGCCATTGCGGTTTAGGAGTTTTTGATCTGGACGGACTAACAGACATACATATAAACATACTTACATACATGTACATACACACAGACACCATTTTGTCACCTTATAAGAATACCTCCCATTTGCATATATACATATGCACATATGGGAGCTAAAAATTATGTCAGTCCCATCAAATTATTTTTTTTTGCTGAGTAAACGATTGCTCTTTCTTTGACCCATAAATCCAACGTGGTTGTTTTTCTTTTTGTAGCCATATCGATCGTGTTCGCCCGAAAACAAATCAGAACACGCAAAAGTTTTTGACAATGCCAATTGACACCAATAAGAAATCGGCTACCAACAAGCCCCAGGTGCTGCGCCTCTGTAGCATAGTGCATCAAATGGTAGAATTGGGGCAGGAAGGAATTCACAACGTGCATAAAGATTATTCTTGCAGGCCGAGAATAGGGAGAACAGGCCGTGGCAAGACCTGTTTCAGACGGTGATTTGCTGCCGCTGACCGGCTATTTTTGACAGCCCTGTGAATATCAAATCACGATCTCCACTGAACACTATAATATACCTTGGCCGGGAGAACCATAAATTCCCACCACCATTATAGCATCTGCCTAACTGTCAGTGCGAAACACCGAATATGAAAATGTAAAGATTTGAGCGTTGGCGATATATCTTTGCAATTTGTTTGCTCCTCTGATCACGGTCATCGATAACAGTACAATCAAGCAGTTAATTAGCTGCAGGAAAGGAGCTTAAGGTACACACTGCAGCTAGAAATAGGTTTGCTTCCAAAGTACTCTGAGCAGGAAACAAACAGCCGGTGGCTACTTTCTTAATCCAAGTTGTTGTGCTAGTGAGGCCAAAAAAAAAAATATGTGCTGTTCCGATTACCCCACCTACCCCAATTTTAAACCCCCGACCCTAGACTTTTTAGAGCCTCGTAAACCCGGAAGTAAAAATAACGATATGAAAAAATGTGAAACGCATGAAATCACGCGAGAACTATGACAAATCGCGCGAATCACGCGAGAACTAATACGTCATTCTTATAGAAGTGATGCGCATGCCAGACGCTCATGAAAACTTGCGACATATCACTGACAGTTGTTGCACACTGAACGGTTCCGGTTTTCAAACTTTCTCAAAAAGTGTTGGGTCTAATTCAATAAAATTTTGATAAAAAAAATTCCAATTCAACTGCTCGTTCTACCATGGGATTTTTTTTGAAAATAAAGAAAAAAATTCATGTCATTTTAGTGCTCAAAATCAAGCATTATTTTTCGCCATACAGCGTGCCGTACTCCTGCACGCGCACATTTCTCAGCCACTACTTCCTATGTTAGAATGGAATGGCTCGTTACAGTATGTTGTTCAGTGCCGGCGTTATTGTAGGCAGGTTTTCGCTAAAATGCAGGGACAATTTTCTGTGATCGGAGTTAGTATACCAAACAGCAACTGTATATTAAATTTGTGGAAAGTTTGAAGCATTTCATGGCCGTTTTTTGATGTAATCTTTCATTTACATTCTTGTTGTCATTTCCGAACCGCGCCATGCACAGCGCGGCCATATTATGCAGGCCAAGTGAAAACCCAAATACCAAATATCAAAGCTGTCTGACCAGGGGTTATGAAGAAGATTTTTCATCAAAAACTCCTTTTTTGGCGCTAATTTGCATATTTTCGTCAATATCATAAAATTAAAGAAAAAAGTTTCTCATAATCATATTTTGCATCAACACAACAATATCAAATCAGTAAGTACTGCAGTTCTCAAGATATTTGAGTGGAGGGACACCTCACAAACGGACATACATACATACATACATACATACAGACTGACGACAGACGCTGGACGGATACCAATTCCCAATAGCTTCTATAGACTATAGTCTATAGTAGCTAAAAATTAGATGTTCTGATATATCGATTATATAACCTACTTTGCAATTACTTTTAGTTTTAGAATTTTATCACTTTTCATTCAGATAGACATGAAAGGATTGGTACTCACCTTTAAGAGACACCTTTGCTGATGCTGTCTTGGTAGTCACTCCATCTGTGATCTCACAGGTGTAAGTTACATCTGACTCTGTACTTACTTCGACTGCAAGCCAGCTGACTCCTCTCCGAGAATTTTCACACTTTACCACATTAGCCCACTGCACTCTTGATTCATTAGTGACTACCGATCCATCTGGAGTTTTCCACGTTATTGTGAAACCAGTCGGTCCATCTGCATTGCAAAAGAGGTTGACAACTCTTCCTTGGCAGGTTGCTTTGCTCTGACTTTCAAGCAGTGGGTCCAGGAAGACCAGCTTGCCGGCAGATTCTGTAAGCCATAAATTCATGGACTGAACAACATCTATGTCACCAGGACGCCTAGCTTCATACAGACCAGCATCTGATTCTTGAAAGTTTGTGATTGTAAGTCCTACTCCATCCAAATCGATATACTTTAAACCATCTGCATGGATGCTGACTGAATTCACTGTCCATTCCACATTTCGAACTGCACATGATATAATGAATGTTTGACCAAGCTGAACTTGTTTCGAGGTTTGTGCTGGGTAAAGAAATTGACAAGGAAACACTTAGCATATTCTTCATCAGAGTGAAAAATTTAGTGTATTTTCAACTGCAGTCTTGAATTTTCATTGTTCATGGAGAGTACTTTGTCATTTTCTACCATGTTTTCAAATTTTCAGTACATTAACAACCTTAACTTAAAGTAATTTGCATGTCATCTCGTCTGATAAAGAACAGAAAAAGACATGAGCAATCGCCAGGAGATAAAAATCAGAATTTTATCTATCATAATAAGCTGCAATTCTATCCTAAATCATCCTGAAAAAATGACTAATTATAAAAGTATCTAATCAATCAGCTCACTCATTTTCTGTTTATACACAAATTATTTTGAAAAAGTCAAAATCACGCAGTCAGCAGCACCATGTGCACTTTCTGTATGGTTAGATCTGTAGCTCTGGTTTACTATCCAACCCAAATATACCCCGAGCTACAGTTCTGCAGCTAAGTTTCCGGCTACACTCATTCGAAACAATGTTTGGAAATACACCAAGCATTGCAGGTATAAGGTGACTCCCTAGTTTACTGGAAAAGGTAGCCTAATTCAAAGCTTTGACTCCTCATCCTGCATCACATAACGTCATGTCCGCATTCTGCATGGCATAATGTTATGTCTGCATTCTGCATCACATAATGCCATGTCTGCATTTTGCATTGCATAATGGAATGTCCAAATAATCCCACTTTGCACCTCATCATGTCATATGGTAATTACGAATGTCAAGTCTTCATGTCCAAATGATATCATTTTGCATCTCATCGTGCAATGTCATGATAACAAAAGGCATGTCGTAATTACAAATAGCATAGCGTAATTTTTTGGCAGGGCCATACAAGTACCAAAGCACTGTTTGTTACTAATACCCATATTGGATTGGATTGTAAACATTCAAGTAGACATTAGTAATAATATAAATGGCATAGGGCTATGTCCTTTTACAAAATTGACAGAATTAGGTATGTCATGCCCTAGCCTTTGAAATGTCAAAATTCAACTAATTTGCAAGAAACTTGTCCAGGCATTTCTGAGCAATGGCTCTTGACATAAAAAAGTCAGAATGCCAGATATGAATCAAAAATGCCCCATGCTCAGTACAAAAGAGACTTCTTATAATTAGCTATTGACACTGCTATAAAATGGCTTTCTTGCCTGGTAAACTTTGTATGATCAGCATCTGCAGCAATTATTATCAGATTTAGTGCAGTCATTCAGGATATAGATCTCTAATTACAAACTGTTTAGCCTATTTGGGCTGCCCCCTAATCACAAAACGTCACTAAACAAATCAATAAATAATTTATCGACAGGATGTTGCCATACACTTTTACATTACTGGAAGATCAAAGTCTGTACCATGTTTTATCAAATTTGCTGTACCATTGCTAGACATACAGTATCATACTACCAGTAAATAGGAAAGTTCATTAAATATGCAAATTATAAATTATAAATTAATTAACATGATACTGATAAACATCTATATACACAGTTAAGGCAACATGAGCTCAACATCTATACCAAGTTTCAGCAAATCTGATGAAGTATTTCTTGACATATCAGCCTCGTTACAAAATTCATTAAATATGCAAATACAAAATTAATTGACATAATAACACTCAGTGTCTTTAAATGCTACTACTGTTCAACACTGAGGTCTACATCTGTACCACGTTTCATTCAAAGTTGGTGCATTATTTCAAGACATAGCACACTAATTAGGAAAGTTCATTAAATATGCAAATTAACAATTAATTGACATGATACTGCTTAATATCTTTACTCAGTATTAGAGTACTAAGAGATTAACATCTATACAATGTTTAATCAAAGTTGGTGCAGTACTTCTGGACAGAGCACTAATTAGGAAAGTTCATTAAATATGCAAATAAGCAATTAATTGACAAGATATTGCTCCATATTTATTCTTCACTAATTCAACGGTGTGCGCCTAACGTCTGTACAAAGTTTCATCACATTTGCTGCAGTTTGTCTAGACATATTTCCTTAATTACAGAAGTTCATTTAATATGCAAACTAGCAAGTAAATGACATGACCCTGCTAAGTATTTATGCACAGTTTTGGCTTCGACGTATATTATATATGTGTCCCAAGTTTCATCAAATTTGAGTCAGTATTTCTTGACATATTGTCCGAATTATGAAAATTTATTAAATATGCAAATTACAGCTCTGGTGTGTAAACATCTGAACTACAAATTCATTAAATTTTGGTATTTCTTGACACAGCACCCTAATTACAAAAATACCGTCAAGGACAGTGTGCTCATATTCGGTTGAATTGGTAAATTCAAGATATATTAACCAGAAAAACAAGAATGACAAAAGCAAGTAAGGTCTGCAACTTAGGTACTGGAGGTCATCTTTAGGAACATGCATATCAACTTCTATAGCAATGGGACAAGCAGATCCTACATACATAAAGCAAATGTCGACAAAAAAAATTAGCCAGAGAAGCTTGACAAAAAGAAAAGGTGGGAAAGTGGGGAAAAAAATAAAGAGTGGGAAAAATGTACAAGGGATCTGGTAAAAAGTAATGCTACCTCATCAATCTTCTAGCCCCTACCCCCTCCTGAATATCAAATGTTCCACCCCTTACATAAGACCACACATCGAATTGACCTTAGAAATTTGCTTGTTCTATTACGCGCGCATGCGCGATCTCTTAGCCAATGGGAGTTTGTAGTTTCAACTTGCAAAGTGTAGCGCCACCATCGACAGAATTCAAATCTTTCAACATTCGCTGATCACTGCGTCTCACGTGACTAGACGCAGCACGTAGTAAGACGCAGATACAGGCAAACCGCCATTTTGAAATGAGACAGTTTTTGGTCTCCCGGAAGTTGTTAATTGCGCATGCCCGCACATAGTGCATCATTTTTTGTCGCGTGCTTTTTAGTCTAATCTGGTAGCTGCCAATATTTCAAAACTTGTAAGAATGGTAATTAAATCCTTGGTTAAATTCTAGCCACGTTCGCATCATGAAACTGTGATAATTTTAGCGTTACTTCCAAATAAAATTGAACAGCCAATGACAGCGCCCATGATTCAACCAATCAGATTTCGTAATTCGATACATGGCGGTTTCCCGTTACCTGCCTCTTTGTGCTTGTCACTGAGGCGGGGACCAGCCAACTTTCAACAAGGCCTACCCCTTTTCCTAGCCGTTCTATCTGATATTTACTCCCATAACCCCCTATGTATCACTACTGAGCATGTGCAGAATGCACTATCAGTGACTAGGGTAACTGTCCTGTGCTGTACATCGAAAACCGGAAGAAAATCGGACCAATACTTCAGAAAATAGGTAGATTTTCGCAGTTTCTCAAATCTTTTCAACAAAAATCGTTATTTTCAGAATCTAAAAATTCCCTCCCTAAAAGTCTTTATAACAAGTCGGCCGTATTTTCCGTGCAAGACCAATATTTTTCCGTGAAAGATCGTGTCATGCTGAATCAAACAAGACGTGTCATGACCAAAACGATCAGCGGGTTTCAACGGCGTGATTTGGAATGGCGTGATGTTTACTTGGTTTTCAGCATTTCAGATAATGAACGACCGTGAGAAAAAAATAGGCAATACGTGTAGGATATGTTCCAGGAGTAAATTTAGCGTAGAAACCAGACTTAAATTAACATTGTTTAATATCATGGACGTCAACATACATAATTATTTAGGGCTAGACCAGCCAGACGCAAGTCGACCCACTATTTTACAATCGTATCATATAAATTGTAGGAAGATTTTGATGTGATTTAGATCTAAAACTGGTGACCGGTGACGGCAGCTTTTTACGAGTAATGTTCGTTGATTTCAAGCCACACAATGATGATTGCCAGTTGTGTTTTTCCAAACGTAATTAGATAGCGTGGAGACAAAATTTAAAACGTTGTTTTAACTTTTCTCATGAATTGACAAAGTGGTTTGTGCATGCTATCACGCTTACTGTGAACAATAAAAAACTGTCAAATGCATGGACATATACATATATTTATCATGAATATTTTTATCATGTGACAGCTGCTCATGCATTCCATTCAATCTACTGCACATTAAGGTGGCTGGAAAGGCTATTTTTGCACCAATTCTTTTCTCAGAGGTAATGTCAAGTTTCAAGTGTTAGAATCAAGATATTTAGTTCTAAATGTTCAGGATAAGTCTCTTAGTTAATACTTTCTCCAAAGAATATAAAAATTGTATATTTGCAGCAATGATTTTGAAATATGACACCAGTAAATATTAAAATTTAATTTTTCATATTTTTTTACATATTTGAATTTAATAATAATTGAATAGTATTAATTGTAAGATTTGTATGGCAGGATTTGTAAATAAAATTTGTTTTTATGATTTTACATGGGTTTACATATCAAAAAATAATCAAAAATTCTTTCAAATTTCAAAATGTGATTTTTTCAAAAAGTAAAATTGTGCCATACATATCTTATCTGTAACCTTGTTAATAGGCTGTAAAATTCCATGTCCATATCTCATTTCAAAGGTTGGATTAAATTGGTATATAATTATGTAGAAAAACTGTTATTCTGTTAAAAATGTTGAAAACAAGCCATATTTGCACCCCTCTTTTGAAGTCACAGAGCAGTATTTTTGGTTAATCTCACTTTGACACCTCTTTGACACTCAAAGAATCTAAAAATGCATTTACAATAGCAGTCACTCACTCTGAATGCAAGCACCACCTTGTCAAACTTTCCTGAAAAGCAGCAAATAATGACTTTCCCTTTTTAAACATTTTGTTAAAAGCTAGGGGATCTCTACCATAGTTAATACACTAAGGACTCCCCAACTTCTTCTTATTGGTCAGTTTTTCAAAAGTTTCAACAGGTTTAACTCTGCAATGCCTTGTGCCCAAATGTATAGTTTTTTTTATTCCACAGAGAATGTTGACTACTTTTATATTTTGATAGTTTTCTTGAAGTTTATAACTGACGCTCTAGCCTTTCCAACCACCTTAATAATATTAATGTTATTATGTTTCTCATATTTTTTTGCAGAAGCGCATATCAGTACAGTGCTATTGACCACTCTTATGGACTGGTGACAGACTTCGAAAAGAGGGAGTCCCACGTTTTGAATGCAGAGATAATACAATATTTGTTATGCAATAAATGTATGCAACTGAAGTAAGTACACCTATAAGGTCACATTTTCAATAAAAATAAATCATTGCAACTAGTACTGAGTTTGTTGGCAGTAAGTGACTGATACCACTGAAAGTGTGAGAGTGCACTGTTATGATGTTGAAAGAATGGCAAAATTCTCATGTAATTACTGTCTTCTGAGTTCACATGAAAGTCTTGAGCTGGTTATATGCCATGCCAGGCTGGTTCGCTTTTACTGTTACCTCCTCAAAGAGACAGATATGTATTATCAGATACAGCAGCTGCAGTTTGACTTCTGAAGGTATAAACAAACCTTCCTTCACCTTTTGCAGTATTTGTCTTTTTTTTTAGTTTATTTTGCTTGTAAGCCAGGGAGTACACTTTCACAAGGGAGCAGCCACAGTGAATTATGATGTCATCAACAAAACTGAGCATGCTCAGAACTCATTGGAGAAAAGGAAGTTCCCTCAACCAAACAAAGCTAATTTCTAATGGTTTAATGGGGAACAATGCGATGTGGACCAGCTGGCAGGAAATGTATTTACAACCTTGGGGATGTTTTAATTATGCTATGAGTGCTATCATTTGAATGTAAACAACACTTAAATTAGTTACAGATAGTGAAATTCCTTCCTCTGTGGGGGTTACGACATCTGGAATTATCCTGGATCCAAATTTCTCATCAGTTCTTGTGTGTCTTACATGCAAAAGTTGCAAAAATTGGTTCGCAATGAAAAAATTTACCTCAACTTTGTTTTCTGGATCAAATTTTACTACAAATTGATATTAAATATGACAAAATTATGTTCACAGCCTTCGAAACTCTCTCACAACATATCCTGGGTTGGTGTAGGTCATTTAAGGTCACAAACTGAGAAAATTACCTAAAATATAAAAATTTGGGGGTTTCCCAACACTTTGAGCAGAAAATTTATCTAATAACATCCCTCGGGACTTTTGTACCAAATTACAAAGCTAACAGACAAGTAATTTTGAGAACAAGTTTTCTTGACCAAAATGACAAAATTGTCTTAAAAATACAAATTTGTATATTCAGGACAATTTCCACATATCTAAGTATTGTCGACATCCCTGGACATCTGTACACCAAATATAAAAGCTGTCTGTCCAGGGGCTTTAAAAAGAAAATATTTTTAAGATATTTTGATTAAAAATGACAAAAATTGCCCAAAACAGTAATATTTCCAATTTTGTCGTAATTTCAACAATTAGAAGGGTAACACCCTTGCTATTATCCAATCCAAATTTGAGAGCCATTGGCTAGCGGTTTCAGAAAAGAATAAATTTTACTTAAAATGAGAAAAATAACCAAAAAATTCAGCAAAAATACAAAATTTGCGATATCTTCACAATATTCATAAAACTGATTTTGATCAACCTGAGGAACCTGTATACCAAATATCAAAGCTATCAGATAAGTAGTTTTTGAAAAAAAAAAATTTTGACCAAAAATTCAGAAAATTGCCCCAAAATTACAAATATGAAAATTTCAATTCAATTTGTATAAACTTGACTGAGGTCATCCTGAGGAACATGTATACCAACTTTCAAAGCAATCAGATGAGTGGTTTCAGAAAAAACATTTTTTGACTAAAAACTGAAAAAATTACCCCAAAAATAGAAACATGCAAATTTCATCCCAAATTTTAAGACCTAATTTAAAATACCTAAAGGAACCTGCACACCAAGTTTCAACCCAATCTAACCAACGGTTTCAGAGTTTTAGCAATTTGCAGTGTTTTTTCTTTTTTCCCCTCATTTTCATATTTTTGACACTGACAAGTTCATTTGAACAAATTCACATCTCCATCCCTAGGTGCACCTGTACACCAAATACTAAGACAGTAGGTGCTGCGGTTTAGGTGTTTTTGATGTGGACGGACATACATACATACATACATACATACATACATACATACATACATACATACATGCAAATCAGATGCAAATGAACTGATTCAGCTTATATGATAACCTCACATTGGTGTACCAAATGTATATGTGAGCTAAAAATTCATCAAATATGCAATTAGCTATTAATTGACATGTCTTTGCACAAAGTTACTGCTCTGGTATATAAGTTTCTGTAAGAAGTTTCATCAAATTTGAGTCAGTATTTACAGGAATTATGAAAATTCATAAAATTTGCATATTAGCAATTAATTGACACAATACTCACAAATGCCTTTGTGTGCTATTTGAGCTCTGTGTGACCAAGGGTGTACAAAGTTCAGTCTCTTAAGAAACTCTTTTTTTCAAAAATCATTAATTATGCAAGTTATCACTAATTATTCATGCCACACCCAAAACAATGGAAGTGCACATGCCATATTGCATTATACTTGTACAAAGTTGCAAAGGAATTGGCTCATGAATGTCTGAGATATCTCTGCAGATGGATGGACAGATGCACGCAGGCTTGCACTGAGGGAGCACAAACCCCTCTGGACTTTGTCCTGGGAACTAATGACGCTGTACTGTTGTTCCTTTTTGTGTGAAATATTGGGAGGGGTGAACTCAAAATTTTGGACAAAATTCAGTTTTTGCACTATGGTATCCTAGTTTGGATTCACATCAACTTGTTCTTGGCATTAAACATTTATGTAATCCTATGTGATCCTTGTGTGTTGTGCCCTTACAAGGACAAAATGAAGGAAACGTTGTTCCTTCTGCTACCATAGCTTTTTGTTACGGCATGAATACTTTGTTGGTGATTAAAATTTTTTTGCTTCACTGATGCAATTTGTTATCGAATGAATCTATATCTTTTGAAACACAATGCACATGACACTAAAAACGGCAACAGAAAATGTGTATAGGACTATTAATTATTCTTGTGTATAGGACTATTTATTTTAAAGACATGGCAGCATGAATTACGTAAATGACACTCCTTTAAGACTTACACTGCAACAGCTATTATACCTACAAAGTTAAAAATCTGAGTCTGGCGGGCAAGAAATTGAAAATAACTTGGTTGACATTATCTTGAGATATTAAAGGGAGAGGTGTGTAATTGGAACTCAGTCTGTTCAAAGGTCATACGAGACCCATACAACCAATGTCAATACTGAATCAAATGTTATGTTGGGGATCAGATGATCACAACATTTTTTCTGATTTCATACTGGTTTTGTTTGTGAATGGAACATTTGCCAATAGCAATGCATGTAGTGTTACGTGCAGAGAAAACGAACAAAAGGGTGAACTCAGCAGTTAACGTTTAAACAAAATTATTACGAAAATAAAACTAATTGCTAAGTCAGGGATAGAGTACAAGCTTTAAAAGTGTACAGACTACTTATCTCAGCTGGGACGGCAAAGCTCCAGTCTCAGAGTTGTAACAGTCAGTTGGATGAATGAACAGTCCTTGCAGGCTTGAAGATGCATAAAGTCCACAGTATAAATCCAGCGTTGGCAGTGAAGGTCTTGAAAAGTCTTGAGAATGACTACTGCTGGAGTTTAGTAACACACAAGAGACACGATCCCAAAAGTCTAACTGGAAGCTGTGCACGTCCCTTTTATAAAGGCATGTAAGAACAATCTAGAACTTTTATTGACATGCTAATTACTGTTCTAAAATTATCTCCCTTACACAACTAATCAACTTTCCAGAACATTCCAAACATGACTAATTGAATTCAAGGTTGTGAGGTCATCAAGGGCAGTGACCTTGGGAATGTTCTAGACTAATTGAACTCAGGTCATGATGAGTGTGGGGTAAATGACCTACATAACACACCCCCTCTTCAAAAAAGAAAATTTTCAAAGAAAAATCTTTCTTTTACAAATGTAATCTTGAAAAGGATTTAAGTACTCAAAATTTTTTTTTAAAGTAAAATTTCTTGAAAGTGAACAACAATAAAATTTCTTGAAAGTGAACAACAATAAACTCTAAATACGAGAGAGACAGTCTGCAATTAAATTGTCTCTGCCTTTGATATGTCTAATATCAAGATTAAACTCCTGTAACATTAAACTCCATCTTAGCAATCTCTGATTTTTGCCTTTAAATTTCTGCAGAAAAACAAGAGGGTTGTGATCAATATAAACCACTATTGGCTGATTTGAAGAAGTAACATAAACTTCAAAATGCTGTAAAGCTAATATCAAAGATAAACACTCTTTTTCAATTGTAGAGTAGTTTCTCTGGGATCTGTTAAATTTGTGTGAAAAATAGCAAACAGGATGATCTACACCATGACTATCCTCTTGCAATAAAACAGCACCAGCAGCCGTATCACTAGCATCCACAGCTAATTTGAATGGCAAAGTGAAATCTGGTGCAGACAACACTGGAGCACTTTGCAGTATGGCTTTAAGTGTATCAAATGCCTGTTGGCATTGCTCTGACCAAACAAACTTTACTTTCTTTTTAAGTAAGTTAGTCAAAGGCTCAGTAATTGTGGAGAAATTTGGACAGAATTTTCTGTAGTAACCAGCCATACCGAGAAAGCGCATCAGTTGTCGTTTGCAGTTTGGTATGGGAAAACTTGAAATGGCACTGATTTTGGCATCAACAGGTTTTACCTCACCCTGTCCTACAGTATGTCCGAGGTAAGTTACCTAGCCCAACCAAACTCAGATTTGGCAAGGTTGACAGTCAACATTGCTTTGCTCAGTCTCTCAAAGAACTTCCGCATGAGCTTGATGTGTTCCTCCCAGGTGTCACTATACAGGACGACGTCGTCAATGTAAGCTGCACATCCGTCTAGCCCGGATATGACGTCGTTGATCATCCGTTGGAACGTTGCTGGAGAGTTCTTCATTCCGAATGGCATCACCTTGTACTGGAACAATCGTCTGGTGTAACAAAGGCGGATTTTCACGAGCACGATCCGTCAGAGGGACTTGCCAAAATCCCTTCAGTAGGTCAAATTTCGTCACATACTTGGCTTTTCCCACTCGGTCGATGCAGTCATCAATCCTCGGGATTGGGAAAGTGTCTGTCTTTGTTAAAGTGTTGACCTTCCTAAAGTCCGTGCACATACGATAACTGTGATCTGATTTGGGAACAAGTATGCACGGCGAACTCCAGTTACTTTTACTGGGTTCAATAAAGTCATTGTCTAGCAGGTATTTGACTTCTTCTGGAGATATTTCGCTTTTGTTGGATTCAGTCTGTATGGATGTTGTTTTACAGGCTTACTGTCCCCAACATCAACGTCGTGATAGATGACGTTCGTCCTCGTTGGAACATCTTGAAACAGGTGTTTATATTCGTGAAGCAGTTCTTTCACCTGTTGTTGTTGTTCTGGCTGGAGGTGTGCCAACTTTGTAGACTCCAGCTTCTCCAGGATTTCTAAGTTCTGAAGATTGACCGAGCCCAGCTTTGAGTCTAGAGTATTTTCACTCAAGTCAGTTTCAGTATCACTATCTTCATAATGGCCAGAACTGACTGTACTGACTGGCTGAGTTATAGTAGGATTATCCCTAACCAAATATGGCTTAAGCATATTTATGTGACATAGCTGTTTTTGTTTTCGCCTGTCAGGTGTTATTACAGGTGATGTAATTTAAATCACTCAATTTCTTATCAATTAGGTATGGCCCAAAGTAACGAGCATGGAGTGGTTTGCCAGGAATTGAAGTAGCACAAGAACTTTTGACCTGGTTCAAACTTCCGTTTGAGGTGCTTTTATCATATCTGGTTTTCATTGACTGCTGAGATGACTTAAGATTTTCTCTGGCTAATTCACATGCTTTAGAGAGTTTTGTACGAAAATCTGACACATATTGCAAAATATTCAGACAATCATCGTCGTCAGACAGGAATTTCTCTTTAACGAGCTTAAGTGGGCCACGGACTGTATGTCCAAATACAAGCTCAAATGGGCTAAAACAAGAGACTCTTGAATTGACTCTCTAACAGCAAAGAGCAGAAAATGAATTCCTTCATCCCACTGCTTCTCTGTGTCAAAACAGTAGGTCCTAATCATGTTTTTCAAAGTTTGATGAAATCGCTCAAGAGCACCCTGACTTTCTGGATGATAGGCGGATGACCTATACTGTTTAATGCCTAGCTGATCCATTACTTGTTGAAAAATACCAGACATAAAGTTGGAGCCTTGATCGGACTGGACACATTTAGGGAGGCCAAATAAAGTGAAAAATTTGACTAAAGCTCTCACTATAGTCTTTGTCTTTATATTTCTCAGTGGTATGGCTTCGGGAACCGAGTTGATGTACACATTATTGTCAGCATGTACTCATTTCCTGATCTTGTTTTGGTAGGGGCCCAACACAGTCTATTAGTATCCTACTAAATGGTTCTTGAAATGCAGGAATTGGCTTTAAAGGGGCCTTTGGAATGGTCTGATTTGGTTTCCTACCATTTGACATGTGTGACAAGTTTACAGAAATGTGTTACATCCTGCCTGAGATTAGGCCAATAAAAGTGACTGAGAATTTTATGATAAGTTTTCCTGACTCCCAAATGACCAGCCCAGGGCGTTTCATGGGCCAGGCGCAATATTTCAGCACGATAGGACTTTGGAACCACAATTTGATGTTTTATAGCCCAATCGTCATCAACCAAGACGTCTGGAGGTCTCCATTTACGCATGAGAATACCAGACTTTGTATAATAGGAAACAGAGCTATCTGAAGTTTTACCTTCATCATCTACCCTGTCAAACAAAGACAAAATATCCGGGTCTTTGTGTTGTTCTGCAATGAGATTTGATCTAGAAAATGTCTGACTTTGGTCAGCAGAAGTTTTATTGGAAGTTTCAAATCCACGAGGGATAACGGAATGATCCGTGTCAAACACCTGACTGAGAAAGGTGTCATTTAAGTCAACATCTGTGACATTATTTTTGAGAGTATTTTGATTCTCAGAAGTTTTCTTGGACATGGCTCGAGTAATGGCACATGAAGGGAAAAGGCCGGGAATGTCTTCCTCTATTGGCTCTGGATTTTGATCTAAACTAGGATTATCAGTCACAAGTGGATTAGTAATGACCTTGTCCCCAGCAAGGTCGTTTCCAAGAAGAAGGTGAATCCCTTCAAAAGGCAAAAAAGGCCTAATACCTAAAGTCACAGGTCCAGAAACAAAGTCCGAAGACAAATAGACATTATGGAGAGGAACAGGAATGTAGTCATTACAATCTACCCCCTAATAAGAACTTTAGAACCTGAAAATGACTTTTCAGAAAACGGCAGGGTATCTGCCAACAAAAGAGACTGGGAAGCCCCGGTATCTCTTAAAATTTTGACAGGGGTAGCGGAAGAGAAATCACTAGAAAGTGATATAAAACCATCATGAATAAATGGTTCGAAAATACCCATAATGCTATCTTGAGAAGAATTGACCTTGACCTCATTAATTGGGGATAAGAGGGGTTTAACCTCAGAAAATGTGTTGCACACATTATTAGACTCTAATTGAGTTGATGAAGAAATAAAGCCGGTGGGCTTAGATCCACTTTGACTACTTTGACCTTCACGTTTTCTTTTCAATTTGAAACACTCTGACATTAAATGGCCGCCTTTCTTACAATAATTACAAGAAAGTGTACCAAACTGTTTGTCAGAAGGAGATTGAGACTTGGGATCTGATGATGTGGGAGTGTTACTTGAACTGTGTGAACTGCTGTCATTTGATTTCCTACTCTCCTTTGAGAAATTCTTGGATGAAAAGGAGGAGTTAAATTTACCTGCATTGTTTCTGTATGAAAAGGACTGGGATGGTTTGCTGAGAAATGAAGATTTGTGGGTCAATGAATAATCATCGGCCAAACGTGCAGCAACCTCTAATGTATCTGCCTTTTGTTCATTGATAAACGTCTTGATATCACTCCGGATGCACCTTTTAAATTCCTCAATCAAAACAAGCTGTCGTAATTTGTCATAATTCTGACTGACCTTTTCAGAAGAGCACCAACGGTCAAACAGTTGTTCTTTTGTTCGAGCAAATTCAACATAAGTTTGATCCTTCACCTTCTCACAATCCCTAAATTTCTGACGGTAAGCTTCAGGCACCAACTCATAGCCCTTGAGAATTAATTCCTTCACAGAATCATAATCTGAAGCCTGCTCTACTGACAACTGAATGTAAATTTCTCTGGCTTTACCCACCAAAGCACTCTGCAAAAGCATAGACCAGGACTCCTTAGGCCAATCCAGACTCTGAGCAATTTTCTCAAAATGAAGGAAATATTATCAACATCCTTTTCTTGGAAAGGGGGAACTAACCTGAAATGCTTAGTGATGTCAAAATTGTCTGAAGGGAAGAATTTTCCTGACTTTCTAAGCTCTAAACGTCTCATTTCTAACTGCAGTCGGTGTTCTGCTAATTCTCTTTCCTTTCTTTTTCCTCTCTTTCTTTCTCCCTTTGTCTTTCTTCCATTTGCAATTCTTTTTCTTTCATTTCCAATTCCCTCTCTTTCTGTCTTTCTTCCATTTTTAATCTTTCCTGCCTATCTTTCTCTCTCTGTCTTTCTTCCATTGTAATTCTTTCTCTCTCATTTGTAATTCTAGTTTCTTGATCTCCAAATTTGTCTGCATTTCTAATTCTAATTTTCTGAGTTCAGAGGTAGACTCGGGCTCATAATCTTTTAAGGCAGACTCCTCAAATGGCCTGATTTAACTAAATGTTTTGCAATCTTGAACTGTATTTCTCGCTTGCGCATAGATCGTTTAACTTCTACCTTAAGGAAATTGGCCAGTGTTATGAGGTCGTCTTTCTGAGGGAATCAAATGTGTCTGATCAAGGTCATCCATTTCCTCTGGTTTAAATTCCGCCATGATTAAATTTCACTGAGTTCACAGTATATAGTAGTTTTTGCAGAGGCTGGCAAAATGTTGTCAAACGGCTCAAAATATTCGTCTCCCGGACGAGCCCCCAATTTTGTTACGTGCAGAGAAAACGAACAAAAGGGTGAACTCAGCAGTTAACGTTTAAACAAAATTTATTACGAAAATAAAACTAATTGCTAAGTCAGGGATAGAGTACAAGCTTTAAAAGTGTACAGACTACTTATCTCAGCTGGGACGGCAAAGCTCCAGTCTCAGAGTTGTAACAGTCAGTTGGATGAATGAACAGTCCTTGCAGGCTTGAAGATGCATAAAGTCCACAGTATAAATCCAGCGTTGGCAGTGAAGGTCTTGAAAAGTCTTGAGAATGACTACTGCTGGAGTTTAGTAACACACAAGAGACACGATCCCAAAAGTCTAACTGGAAGCTGTGCACGTCCCTTTTATAAAGGCATATAAGAACAATCTAGAACTTTTATTGACATGCTAATTACTGTTCTAAAATTATCTCCCTTACACAACTAATCAACTTTCCAGAACATTCCAAACATGACTAATTGAATTCAAGGTTGTGAGGTCATCAAGGGCAGTGACCTTGGGAATGTTCTAGACTAATTGAACTCAGGTCATGATGAGTGTGGGGTAAATGACCTACATAACAGTAGTAACTAGAATGAAGGTAGATAAGACATCACTTGATTGCTCCTACCGGTATTTTGACACTGGCAGTGTGCCTGACAACAAATTTCGAAACTAGTGAACTGCTGTTTACAGTCAAACTTTCTACAAACATAAATAGATCCCAAATTGGATGCATTTATCCAAATATGGACACTTGCCCAATGGTGTAATATTGAGAAAAAATGCAGGGATGTGCGGGCATTGTTCCCATAGCCTTACACAGGCATGTGAATCTAGGTAAATGATAATACACAATACAATAGGCCAACAAAATGTGTGTAGAACTACGCCTAGCCTGCACACTTGGTGAGATACGAGTTTTTCCATACTTAAAATAAAGTTAATTCACCACCATTCCATGTCAATTGTGTTCAATTATTACTCATGTATTGCTGTATTCCATGCTGCACTAGAAAAAATAAAACCTAGATTTTTACAAGCTGAAATTCAAATTTGAGCAAAATAAAGTAATCCCCGTGTCTTTATTTACATACAGGTAATCTCTGATATTTGTTTCCCATTTCACACATTCATTCTTCATTTCACATTCAAGGGATACTTCTGATGACAAATTCATTGCAATATTTGCAAACAAAGTGATCAAAATCGTAATTGAAACCGCATGTGATAAACTGGTATTTTTCATCAGGCCATATGCAAATGAGATTATATATATGCAAATTAAAGTAAACATGGTCTTCAAGGGGAACTTCATTCTGTTTGTAAATATCTTGGACTGAAATTGCTGATTTCAATGTTTTGACAGTTTATATTGAGCATTAATTCTGTGAAAACCTTTAGTGTGCTCCCTTTTTACTTACATTACAATTAACCTATTGTACTTTAACAACAAGTTTTCGTGTTAAACAAAATGTTTAAATATGTGATGTGCATACTGTCCCTGTGTGTTGTTCTCTAACCCTTACAGAAGGTGCGTATGAGCACTAAGCCATGAGCAGATGCTGATCTCTATAGAAAATTTATATATGAATGAATGTACATTAGCTCAGCCAGTCATACACCTCATAAATAGAACGTTGGATCACAGGAATTTTATCATATCATATCCATGGACTTTGATCTACTTTTTAATAAATTTATGGAACATATGTAATAATAGCAGAACCCTATGGCCTTGCATAGCATTGCGAGT
Source organism: Ptychodera flava (assembly GCF_041260155.1). Classification (NCBI taxonomy): domain Eukaryota; kingdom Metazoa; phylum Hemichordata; class Enteropneusta; family Ptychoderidae; genus Ptychodera; species Ptychodera flava. Next base: position 1,321,989 of record NC_091948.1, read on the forward strand.
GATACCAAAGTTATCTTAACTTGTGATGCGGCACATTCTACTGTACTTTTCACTTGCTTCACTCGTGAAAAGTAATGCCACAGGATATGCTACATCACTCATTACAATAATATATAAAAATGCTGCGTGAGGCCATCGGGTTCTGTCATTATATTACCCAAAGAAGTATAAGTGAACATAGAGAAATTGTATGTATGCAAAGAAAACTTACCTTCTGAGCAGCTATATTCACTTGAACTGAAATCAAAGAATAAATGTTAGATCACAAACAAACACTTTAAATTGTTATGGGTTTTCTACACAATGTTTTGCTTTCATAAAATGTTATCAATTTTTAAGCTTACTTTATTTAAAATAAAAGTAAACCTATCTACTGAAAACAACTTTCAGAGCATTACAAAATATCCTTCAGCCTATGTCAGTGATATATCCACTACATTTCAAAGGATGGACAATTTCAAAAAATTTAAATTATTTTCATATTTTGGAATTGGCATTTTTGAATGCCAGTAAAATTACAATAATAACAGCTTTGAGTAAAAAGATAGGTCAACATGCTCACTTTTGTACAAAATGACTCTTGAAAATCACCACTTTTCATGAAAATCACTGAAAATTGATATACATGCAGTAAATGAAATGTTCACATTGTCATCATACAATAACACAACATTAAAACTTTGAACAGTAAAGATCTTAATCAAATTGTAAAAAATATGTGAATAAATAGAAAAATATTTTATAACCAAATTTACTATTATTACAACCAAAATTTTAGAAATTTAAAGTTTTATTTCATGGAATAATGCAATCTTATAGTACTGTCAATTTTGTCAAACTTTCACAAAGTCTTGATACTGTCTTGTACGTTTTCAAAAACAATTTATTTGGATAGTTCAAAGTGCTCAATTTTTCATTATTTGGCAAAATGCATCCAGGAATTCACAAATTGCATACTCTTTCATGATTGTCATTGAGGTGCTTTCTGTGGGTATAGCTGACCCAGCCAGATTTGGATTAACTCAAGTCAGCTCAGAATAACGGATCCAAAAGTAAATATCCATTAATGAACTTATTAATGACAAAAAGATGACTCAACAGAAAAAAGTTTGAATGAATCTTGGAACTTGACTCATGATTTAAAGCTCTACAAATGGCTGATGACATCTCTACAACCACAGTGACTATGGAATGTTTAAATACGCATTGTAAAACAACAGATGCATCAGACATCTGCATGCAGTACTGTCGAATACATGTTAAACTTTGTTTTTTCAGTGAGTATATCCTTAACTGTGATCAAAAAAGCAAAATTATTACCCTCTTCATCAGTGTTCATACATCTCCCTTTAGTTGACCAGTCAGAGTGGTAAACATGCATAAAATTCAACCCATGTACATCATAGTAAAGGAGTGTTGGGTTATAATAACTCAAGGTGTATATTATAAAGAAAGGTCAATTTATCATTGGTTTTTATCATCTATATTCACTGTGTATGCATAATGTATTTGGCCCAAATTGCTATAATGATGTTGTATGTCAATTGCAGGCCATTTCAATGCACTAATATGCACTTTCATTCTTACCTGGTGTCAAACTCACAACTATCTCCATCCCAGGCACAGTGTGGATCTTCAGCACCATTACACTCACTGCATGTAGTGTATCTGTGACACTGATACATGGGTACTTGGACCACTTTGTCATCAAAGCCGATGTATAGAGATTTCTCCTCGTCTGACTTTGTCATGACCATCACTGGTGAACCCTAAAATAAACATTAATATCAGACATCAATGAGAACTCTCATACTGTGCATCTCCAAATATGATATTTCTACTTGTTTACTCATTTTTAAATGTTTGTGCACAAGTGAAACATATTCAACATCAGGACTGGACCAGTATGTTTGTGACATGAAAGGTTAATGTGAAATGGACAAATGTAATTTCTGTAATTATAATGATATCAAGCATAACATTCAGAGTTCGCAAAATCAAGAGTGAAAAAATAAAATCTATAAATTCAGTAGATCTGTTTTCCTAATGTGTATTCAACTGAAGATGGGAAATTTGAATATAGTAACTGAAAGCACTGCAGCGACAAAACTAACACAGGTTTTGTATTAGGAGACAATTATACATTGATTCAGCAATAAACCACATCCAGTGATGGCTGTAATGTATGTCCAATGATTTTGCTGAGTTTACAGCATAGTTTCAAGAGTAATAGCCAATGCATGCATAGGGGTTAGTGCAGACAAAGTGGTATAACCTGTTCCTGGGATGGTAATTGCTATCACAGTATTTGATACTGGATGCTTGAATTCATGCAGTTTGTATACTTTAAGAGCCCAGAACTGTCAATATTTACAGCTGATCAGTCTAGTGATGTCTATGCAATATTGCAGGCCATGTTAAGATGGACAAAACTCTCCATATCCAATGTTAATATATTTTTATTGTTATTACGGTATTTAATTTATTAATGAATTTATGAGATGAATCAATGGTTCCCTTCCAACAAGCCCTTCTACAAGTTCATTGATCCACTATTACATTGTAGAAAAAGTGGTAATTCATGTTCTTGAGAACTTGCACAGCTGTTCTACCTGTGGTATAGGGCAGACATAGCAATAGATGATGTCTTTTTACACCTCAACTTAACAGGATTACTGTACCGTATCTGCAATATTAATACGAGTGTCTGATGTGAGTGATTACACATTTTTACAAACACCATGGAAAGAATGAAGCTTGAAAAAGGGAATGCTTTTTTAAAAGCTTTCAGGTGAGGATGGGATTGGCAAATGCTAGATAGGTTTCATAACACACACTAGTCAAAGTTTAATGATGGATTTCATAGTTTTTATTGTCAGTCTGTTGAGTTAACTTACCTCCTCAGACACCTGAACTTCCTCAAGCACAAATGGGTTGCCATCATTGTAGTCTACTTTCATTACAGTTCCTCTATCTGGAAAACAAAACATGAAGCAAGAGAGACACACTGATATGCATAATAAAATTGTTTTAGCACAGGATAAAGACCACAAGTCTTGCTACTTTCTGGTTTTGCTTCAAGTGATAGTACCTCCTATCAATGTCCTTACTCACTTGGCAATTTATGCATCTTGTGATTGGGGAAAATTATTATACAGACAGTGATACAGAAACAGCACTATACTTTGTCAACATGTGTTGGTACATGGTAGGATGTTAGGAAAGGCATTTAATGTCACCAAATAGTGGCATTCTCAGAGGGAGCTGACTGACACATTGAAATGCAAATAACACCAGCCACAATATGAAAGTGTAAATCCAGTGGGAAGAGGGTTGGCCAAAATAAGATTGTTATACAAGTACATAGGTACACACCTGTGCCAATGAACAAAATGGTTTTTCCTCCAACAATCGTACTGACTATCTGTGTAAATCGGACTCCAGTGTAGGAGGTCAGGAGAGGTGACCCCTCAGAGGGAATTAGCTCTGCCATCAAAGGATGCTGCTTCAATGCATTGAGGACATCATCAGTTAAACTGGTGCTGTCATCGACACACTGCAGAAAAGTGAAATTGATATGATGGTTAATTTTCCATGTAAAGTCTAACAGTATTATTTCTTGATAATTATCTTACTTTCTATGTTATTTTATGATGAACAGTAAAATGTACTGACAGACAAGTGTAAGCACAATACACCATTTCTTAAGCAGGTTTGAGAATAGGGCTTAATTGTTCTCGGAATATTTCTGGTAACCTTTAGTTCCCTTTGATTAAGGGAATGGTAGAAAATTGATGCTTTGCTGCGTATGTGCAAAGTTATACCTGGGGCTTATAACGGTGTTATAAAACCTGGCACAACATTGCTCATTTGCACATCAACCATACTATACACAAGCCTTATATAGGACCTATGTAGGATTCCCACAAGGATCTTATACGGTAGGAGTCCTCTATGATCTGTTGAATTCTTAAATGATTCCTTTAGGTCCTATGTAGGGTTCGTTGTGAGAACTTGATAGGAGTCCTAAGGTACTTGTATGCTGGATTCCTACAAAAGATTATATAGAGTTCCCAGAAGAAACTAATACTATTCCTGTACAACCTACCGTATATGAAAGAGCGCCCTAATGACCTTATACATGTAATTCCGTATACCGGTACTTGCAATCTTGTCTGTCACATAGGAAAATGTTCAAAAATACTAGGTTGTTATAGGGTTTTATCTTAAAGGAATGCCATATTGAGTTTTTTGTAAGTGTTGGCTATCGTAAGGACAACACGACAACACAAAGCCTATGGAACACTTAACACAAATTCCTAAAGGTCAATGCATGCCTTATATGATGCCTTACATGATTCCTGTTGGGAAAACATGTTATTAGGGAATCTCATAGCAGTCCAATATAGATTTTTGTAAGTGTTATAATCTTGAGCTATGTTTTATGCATTGAAGTACTGGTATTCTCTACATAGAGTGTGCTCTCTTTTATTAAAGGATGAACAGCTGAAAAATTTAACAAGTTTTTCACTATGTTATTGTGTGCCCACTTAAAAATGCAAGTTTACACATATACAGTCTAAACTGATGTTAATATTTGAATACGGCGAACATGCACAGATTTTTTACAGCAATGCTTAAAACGTGTTATGATCTGTCACTTTGCATTAAACCAACAAAATTAAAAGATGAAATATCTAACTTGGTTTTCCTGTGGTAATTACTGGAAATGATGGCTTTTTATGAACACCAGAGCAAATCAAACTAAGTGTTCTCGCACTACTCGACAGACCAACTGCCCAAAATATCAAGTTTTTATGCTAAAAAAATGGGCCAAAGTCCCTAAAGCTACTAGAGACATGGATACAAAATTAAGTATTTCTTGACTGTATGAAATTATCTCACTAAGGTCATCCTAGGGACCTGTAAACCAAATATTAAAGCTGTCTGACTAGCGGTTTTGAAAACAAGCGACCAAACAGTTGACAGAGCTCTGCTGTGTTATGTAGAGAATAACTTTTTGTGACACATGTATTGATGAAGAAGATGGATATCTTTGATAGCTCATTAAAGGATTGCCCGACCAAAAATGGCAAAATTAGCTGCAAAAGTACAAAATTGAGGATTCATCATCATTTCAATATCTTACATTATGATAAAGCCTAGGAACCTGTATACCAAATATCAAAGCTATCAGATGAGTAACTTTTGAGAAACAAATTTTTTGACCAAAAATGGCAAAAATTCACCCAAAAATACAAAAATTGAAGATTTCATCAAATTTCAATATGTCACACTAAGACAACCTCTAGGAACCTGTTTACCAAATATCAAAGGCATCAGACAAGTAGTTTTTGAGTTTTTGACCAAATATGGCAAAAATTGCACCAAAATACAAAATTGCAGATTTCATCATATATTCAATATATCATATTAATTCATCTGTAGGAACCTGTATACCAAATATCAAAGCTGTCAGACGAGCGGTTTTGATGAAATAAAATTTTGACCAAAAATGACATAAAAATTCCTTAAAAAATACAGGTTTGCATATTTCATCACAATTTGAACAAGTCATTGACAATGACATAGTCCCCACTTGTAATAGGAGTATTAGTCTTGATAGGGCAGGGAAATGTGGTCATTAAGAAGTATCACAGGAGTGTATATGTTCAAATCTATGGACACATAGGTCTATGTCATTGTTCCCAATTTGCAACAAGAGGCATGTCTAAGTTATGGTTCTAAATCGGGAAAAAAGATCAGCCCTCTAGCTGTATCGCCAGCCAAGAAAATCATATGGGCATATAAATGAGGTACAAGATGTGACATCTTAAGGTCTATTATTCTATCAAAATTAAAGCGTATAGAACTTGTGGTTACTGAGTTATGCATATATACGCTTAATCAAGGTCAAAGGTCATCAAGGTCACGTGACATTTTGAAAAAAAAATTGTAATGCTAATTAATTCATATATGCCAAAATTCAGACCTCTAGCTCTATTGGCTTGCCCACAATTATAAATGTGCATAATTAATAGAGGTATAGCATGTGCTGTCATAAGGTCTCCCATCCTACTGAATATATAGGACATAGCACTTGTGGTTACTTATTTATTGAAATAATCGTGTATTTTAGGTAAAAGGTTATCAAGGTCACATGACATTTTGTCAAAAAATTTCTATCCTATAGTCTATCCCTATATACCAATCATACATCTAGCTCTATTGGCTCGCTCAAAATTAGATATGCACATAATTAATGAGGTACAATATGTGGCGTCATAAGGTGTCCCATCATACCATATATGAAGGGTGTAGCACTTGTGGTTACTGAGTTATGCACAAATATGTATATTTGAGGTCAAAGGTCACCGAGGTCACGTGACATTTTGTCAAAAAAATTGTACTGCTAAGTTATCCATATTTACCAAAAATCAGACCTCCAGCTCTATTGGCTCGCTCAAAATTAGATATGCACATAATTAATGAGGTACAATATGTGGCGTCATAAGGTGTCCCATCATACCAAATATGAAGGGTGTAGCACTTGTGGTTACTGAGCTATGGACAAATATGTATATTTGAGGTCAAAGGTCACCGAGGTCACGTGACATTTTGTCAAAAAAATTGTACTGCTAAGTTATCCATATATACCAAAAATCAGACCTCTAGCTCTATTGGCTTGCTCAAAATTAGATATGCACATAATTAATGAGGTACAATATCTGGTGTCATAGGGTGTCCCATCATATCATATATGAAAGGTTTATGACGTGTGTTTACCGAGTTATGGACAAATATGTATATTTGAGGTCAAAGGTCACCAAGGTCACGTGACATTTTGTCAAAGTGTCTGAGATATCTGCGTGAACGGATGGACTCATGGATGGACTCACGGACGGACATGACCCAATCCTACAAGCCCCCTGGACTTTATCTGCGGGGACTAAAAACTGTGTCACTGCATCCTTTTTGCAATATGAATACGATGAGAAACTAAATTTTTATTTTTTTGGCCTTATACATGGGAGTCTATGGACTGCCTTATACATGGAGTCTATGGACTGCCTTATACATGAGAGTCTATGGACTTCCTTATACATGGGAGTCTGTGGACTGCCTTATACATGGGAGTCTATGGACTTCCTTATACATGGGAGTCTATGGACTGCCTT